>NC_134138.1:140657054-140960084 GCF_033958435.1 Carettochelys insculpta | reverse complement strand
CACTCCCATTCGTCCTGCAGCTGCCACTCGATGAGGTCTGTGAGCCTCCAGTGGGTGCTTTGATAGGGCTGGTGTACCCTGATGGTGGGTCATGGCTGGCTCTCCGTGGTGCTGAGTTGAGGCTGGCTCACCCTGTCAGTGATGTGGGTGTGGCTCAGGCCTCAGTCAGTGTGGGTACAGCTGTACAGAGGACAAGGAGAAGAGATGGTGAGTCATTCACTCAACACAGCCCCTGAGGCTCTGTTCTCCATGGTGAGCAGCAACCAACACCCCCCAGGCCGTGGGATGGGAATGTATGTGTGGTCTGCACAGTGGGTATGTGTATGTGTGGCCTGCACAGTGGGTCCTGCCACACAGGGACTGCACGGTGCTTCTTGGGCAAGGTGGACTGCTGCACCCCCTTTATTCCCCACTTGACGGTCTAGGGGCCAAGGGTGGTGTCTGCCCACAGAGGGGTCCCAGCATAGCTGGCAGGTGAGCTGTGAGAAGCCTGGATGGCACTGGAGTGCCCACACACCCTTACAACTTGTGCTGTCTGCAGAAGTGGGTACAGTCTCTTGCCTGCATGCATGTCCATGTAGCACGATCCACACTCCTTGGTGTGTCTGGGGTCAGGCCATCACCCTTGTAGCTAGCCCTCTTCCAGCCATGGCAGGTGCTGGCAGTAACCCACTTACCACTGGACCTTGATCTTGCCTGGCCTCCCATCAGGCTGGCAGCAAGCTGACACACATCCCATGTCTGAGGGTTGCCTGCTGGGTCTAAGTGGCACATACACCCTGGCATGTAGTTCCACATGCCAGAACCACAGCACGAGGTCCCACCCGAGCTGGCCAGGTGACACTTGCAGCATGCCCCATTTGCACCATCCTCCCACACCCTGGGATGGCTGATGCACACACTACTTACTGGAGGGATCCTCAACTAGCTCTGATGATGCCCTGGAGGTCACCTGGGGGGCACAGACCTGGCAGGGACCTACTCCAGGAGGATCATGAGGGTGCTGCTGCATACCTCAGACCCCGTATTCACATCTGGCTCCAGTGGGGGTTGGGTCTTAGGGTGCTGCTCCTCCTCCTCCTCTGGGGGCTCTGGCTGCAGCAGAGGGCCTCCTGCACTGTGTCAACAGGGGAGGTCAGAGGTGATGGTCTTTCTCCACAAGGAGCTGATGGAGATCCCAGAAACAGGGGCAGGTGGCAGGTCCTGCCCTCGATCTTCAGCTGGTGTCACTTGTCTGGATCTTTAACCTTCACCCCGACCTGCTCAATACTGCAGGTGGGGTGATCCCTTTTTGTAAGTGCAGTGACCATCTGGGCATGGATATGGGGTTAAGCAGGTTGTCCTCTTTACCTCACAGGTCCAACAGGGCCTGAACCTTGGCCCTAGTCCACAATAGGACCCACCACTTTGTATCCCAGGGTGTCTCCTGGGACACCTCTGGCTGGACTCTTGAATGCCCAGTGGCGTCTCAGGGTGCCTGGCTGTGTGGGAAGACTTGATCTCAGGGAGTGCCTGCAAAGGCATGAGCGACTGCAGTCTGTAGCTCTGCTGCTTCCATATTCTCAGGGTTTCATGCGTTCCCTGCAGCTTTAAGAATGGCTGGAGGCAGGCACCATACAGAGAAGATTGTTGTGGATAGGGTTTTCTCTGGGGTGCCTGCACAGCATTCTGGGCACCTTTTCTATTGGCTGAAGGCCACCCAAAAACCTCCAGACAGGCTTTCTGTTGAGATATCTCTGACACAGAGGTGTGATGCTTCATGAGGAGCAGGATAATCCGACTATCAACAAATGTGCTGCATTCTGTTGATTTACTGGTGACAGAGGGGTCCCTACCTTGGTGGTGGGTGAGCTGGGGGCAGCCTGGCCTGCCCTGGATCACCTTTCCCCCACTCCTTGGGAATCTGGACACTCCACAGGTTTTGTTGACATTATGCCAGTTTTATTGACAAAACCCTCAAGTGTAGATGTAGCCTGACAGTGCATGTGCTGTCTGTTGGACAATTTCTGAGAACCTATGCGCTTTTGCTTTCAGGCACTCACTGAAATTTCTCCTCGTCAGACCTGAGCCATGTGTTTCCCCTCCCTAGCTCTGAAGAGGTGAGGTACATGAGCAGGAGGAAGAAGCAGGGGATGGAGGGAGAAAGAGAGAGACAGAGAGAGAGTTGTCTGCTGAGGAAGACTCAGAAACCGTGCATAGTCTTTTTAAGTAATGAACTCATTCACTTACTGTTCAGAATTCAGATCTCTTACTTCAGTGGTCAGTGGCCTGTGTTCAGGATCATAGAATCGTAGAATCCTAGGGCTGCAAGGGACCTTGTCCAGCCCCCTGTCTAGGGCAGGATCAACCCTACCTAAATCATCCCAGACAGGGTTTGGTCAAACCAGGATTAAGGAATGCTTATGAATGGAGTTTCCACCACCTCTGTAGAATACATTCCTGTGCTTCACCACTCTTGTAGTGAAGTAGTTTTTTTTTTCCTAGTATCCAACCTACAACTATCTCTCTGTAACTTGAGACCGTTGCTCCTTGTTCTGCCATCCACCACAACTGAGACAGGCTGTCTCCATCCTCTTTAGAGCACCCCTTCAGGAAGTTGAAGGCTGCTATTAAATCACCCCTCACACTTCTTTTCTGCAAACTAAGCCCAGATCCTTGAGACTCTCCTCATAGGTAATGTGCTCCAGCCCCGTAATCATTTTTGTTGCTCTCAGCTGGACCTGATCCAATGCATCCACATTGTTTCTACACTAGGGTGGGGGGATGTGGGGTGGGGGGGCAGAACTGGATGCAATACTCCAGATGTGGCCTCACCAGTTCCGAATAGAGAGGAATACTGACTTCTCTGGATCTGCTGGAAATGCTCCTCCTAATGCACCTCAGTATGCCATTAGCCTTCTTGGCTACAAGGGCACACTGTTGACTCATATCCAGACTCTCATAAACTGTAATCCACAGGAGTTTTTTTTTTTTGCTGTACTGCTACTTAACCAGCTACTTAGAAAAACTATATGTACACAGATCCATGGGTCTGAATTTAATGAAAAGAAGAGTACTGAGGGAATTGGCGCACGTCATTGCCGAGCCTTTGGCCATTATTTTCAAAGACTCTTGGAAATGGGGAGAGATCCTGGATAACTGGAGAAAGGGAAATGTAGTGCTCATCTTTAAGAAAGGAAAGAAGAACAATCCAGGGAACTATAGACCTATCAGCCTTACCTCACTACCTGGGAAAATAATGGAAGGGTGCCTCAAGAAATACATTTTGGAGCACTTGGAAGAAGGGGAAATGATCAAAAGCAGTAAACGTGGAGTCACCAAAGGCAAGTCATGCCTGACCAATCTGATTAGCTTCTATGACGAGGTAACTGGCTCTGTGGACATGGAGAAGTCAATGGATGTGATACACCTTGACTTCAGTAAAGCTTTTAATACAGTCTCTCACAACATTCTTTATCATAAGTTAAGGAACTATGGATTGGATCCACGGACTATAAGATGGATAGAAAGTTGCCTTAACGTCCGGGCCCAATGGGTAGTGGTCAATGGCTCAATATCTGGATGGTGGTCAGTTTCAGGTGGAATGCCCCAAGGTTTGGTTCTGGGGCTGGTGTTGCTCAACATCTTTTTTAATGACCTGGATGAGGGACTGGATTTCACCCTCAGCAAATTTGCAAATGACATGAAGATAGGGGGACAGGTAGATACATTGGAGGGTAAAGATAGGATGCAGAGTGACCTGAATAAACTGGAAGAAGGATTGGGCCAAGAGAAATCTGATGCAGTTCAACAAGGAGAAGTGTAGAGTCCCACACTTGAGAAGGAAGAAGCCCAAGCATTGTTACAGGCTGGGGCCTTACTGCTTGAGCAGCATTACAGCAGAAAGAGACCTAGGGATTACAGTGGATGAAAGGCTGGATATGAGCAAACAGTGTTCCCTTGTAGCCAAGAATGCCAATGGCATATTGGGGTGCAGTAGTAGGAGTATTTTGAGCAGATCTAAATTAATTGTTGTTTCCCTCTTTTAGGCACTGGTGAGGCCACATCTGGAGTACTGCATCCAGTTTTGGGCACCCCATTATAGATACGATATGGATGTGCTGGAGCAGGTGGAGCGAAAATGATTAAGAGGCTGGAGCACATGCCCTATGAGGACAGGCTGAGGGACCTGGATTTATTTAGTTTGCAGAAGAGAAGACTGAGGGGTGATTTAATAGCAGCCTTCAGCTTCCTGAAGAGGTGCTTTAAAAGTGATGGAGAGAAACTGTTCTCGGTAGTGACAGACAGCAGAACAAGGGGTAAAGGTCTGAAGTTACAGAAGGAGAGGAGTAGTTTGGATATTCGGAAAAACTACTTCACCAGGACGGTGGTGAAGCCCTGGAATACATTGCCTAGGGTGGTGGTGGAATCTCCATCCCTAGAAGTTTTTAAGTCCTGGCTTGACATAGTCATGGCTGGGATGACTTAGTTGGGGTTGAACCTGCTTGGGGTAGGGGGCTGGACTCGATGACCTCTTGCGGTCTCTTCCAGCTCTGTGATTTTATGATTCTATGATTCAGTCGGTCCCCAGCCTTTAACAATGTTTGTCATTCTTCCATCCCAAGTGTAGGACTCTGCATTTGTCCCTGTTAAACTTCATCAGATTACTTTTGTCCCGATCCCCCAATTTATCTTGGTCACTCTGTACCCTCTCCCTACCTTCCAAAGTATCTCTTTATCCTCCTAGCTCAGTGTCACCCACAAATTTGCTGAGGGTGCCATCCATCACGTCATCCAGGTCATTAATAAAGATGTTAAACAATACCAGCCCTAGAACTGATCCTTGCAGCATTCCACATGAAACCAACCCCCAATCAGACATTGATCGTTACCAATTGGACCCAACCATCTAGCCAGTTTAAAGTCCATTTATCTAATCCATACTTCCTTAACTTATGGGCAAGAACACTGTGGGAGACTACCAAATTTTTTTCTAAAATCAAGGTTTATTACATGAGTACACTTCCCTGTGTCAATAGAGCCAGTTACCTTGTCATAGAAGCTAATCAGATTTGTCAAGAATGACTTGTCCTTGGTGAATCCATGTTGACTATTCTTGATCATGTTCCCCCTTTTAACTGCTTCAAAATGAATACCTTGAGGATCCCCATCCATGATTTTTTTTCTGGGAACTGAGGTAAGTCTGACAGGTCTATAGTTGCCTGGATTGTCTTTGTTTCCTTTTTTCAAAGAGGGGTATGACATTTGCCTTTTTCCTGTCATCCTGGACCTCTTCAGATGTCCATGAGTTTTCAAAGATAATGGACAAAAGGTCTGCAATGACATCTGCTAATTCCCTCAGTACGCTTGGATGCACTAAATCCTGACCAATGGATTTGTGTATGATCATGCTGGGCTCAAATCCCTGTGGTGGTGCAGGGCCTCCTGCACCCCTATTTTAAGTACCTATGACAGCAGCTGCAGGACAGAGCAACAGTGGCTGCAAAGCAGTAGTGGCGGGGAGGGGGCACATAAACATCAGCAACTGGATGTGCCCTGTTGGCTGATCAGCTGAAAAACTCATGAATCTCTCTTGGGGACTACCCAACCACACAGATTATAGGGAACACAGGTGAGAGCTAAATTCCACTAGCATACACTTTCAATGTTATATCTTTTTGAATTAATTTGTATGTTATTAGTTCACAGGTCATATTCTGGGTTCTTTCACCCATCACCTTAAAAAGGAGGCAAAACTGTACTGTAAGTTAAAAAAAAAAAAAACAGACTTGCCATGAAAGGTCAGCTATATGTGTTTAAGGAAAAGTCTCCAGATATCAGAAGGGCATTCATTTCTTGCTATAGCACCAGTTAATTAACTCCTCGGGCTGCTGTTTCCCCATGAAACTTACTGAAAATATGCCTACATACTGAGAACAATAGTTAACATTTGAACCTGCATCTCCTATATTCCAATTGTTCTTGCTGCTGGGTGATTCTGGGGTCAGCCTTTCTTGAAACATTTTGAAAGGTTTCAATTTTGTTGTATATGAAAACAAAAACAAATTTTGAAGCCTATTTGTTTTATGAAATAGAATTAATTTCTAGCCAATCCTACATTGTTCCAGTCTGTCTGAGGTATATTGTACACTACTTCATCCTGAATTACTATTGTATTATTCCAGGTTGTGGGTTTTTTTTTTTTGTGTTGTTTTGTTTTGCTTTTGGTCAGTGTAACTCCACAGATGCCATTGTCACTAGACCAGGGTAAAACTGCAGTAGAGAATTTGAATTCATGGCTTAAGACAAATCAAGCTATAGCAAGTGGTGCAAATAATAAGAGCAGAACTATTCTTCACGTCTGTGTCTACACATGCTGCTTTTTCCAGAAGCGGCATGGCAATGAGCCGTCCAGAAGATGCCAATAAGGTGCAGATATAAATTTCCCACACATCATTAGCATATGGACACATGCTTCAGAGTCCAAAAGGAGCTCTTTTGGACTCCAAAATGCACGTGCAGATGCATGGCCCACAGGGACTTTCCAGATGGAAACCCTCCTTCTGGAAGACTCTTCATCTCCAAAATTTTGAGGAAGAAGGGTTTCCTTCCTGAAGAACCCCATGGGCCACGCATCTGCACATGTATTTTGGAGTCCAGAAGAGTTTCTTACAGATTCTGAATCATGTGTCTATATGCTAATGAGGTGCAGGAAATTTACATCCATTCCTTATTAGTATCTTCGGACAGCTCTTTACCATGCCGCTTCCGAAAGAAGCGGCACATGTAGACACAGCCCACCTATTTTATTGGAATTGTCTTTCATATATAAGACTTCCTGTCCTCATACAGTCAGATAGCACAACTAGAGGCACAATAAAAAGGAGACGTTACCATAAACTCTCCCTGGATTAACTCCATGATGTATTTCTAACCACGAAGACAATATGAGCTATTTTGTGTATGTTTGATTATTGCATTAAAATGCCAACGTTTTGGAATAGTGAACTTCAGATAAATAAATCTAATTTATAAATGCGTGTTGTGTCCAAATTATTACTATTTATCCAATAAGAATTTACTCACTTTTTAAGAATAAGGCCTTTTGCACAAATGTTAAATTTTTAAAAATTCAATAATTATTCTCTTTCTTTCTGTCTGTAACTTTCAGTGTACCAGCACTGAATTTTATAGATTCTTGAGCGCATTCCTTTTGGAAGACATTTCTAAGGTAACTAAGATATTTCTTCCAGTGTATTTCATATCTGGTAACTTGCTTTTATTGTGTATCTGTCAAATGCTTCTTTCTGCTGTATATTTTAAATAAATATTGGGCTTCTTTCAAATAAGTTGTGGAAGTTGCCCAAAACACCATGAAGATATTTTGTTTTGGAATCATTATTTTCTTGTGATTCATCAGCTGCGTCTACACGTGCACGCTACTTCGAAGTAGCGGCACTAACTTCGAAATAGCGCCCGTCACGTCTACACGCGTCGGGCGCTATTTCGAAGTTGAAATCGACGTTAGGCGGCGAGACGTCGAAGTCGCTAACCCCATGAGGGGATGGGAATAGCGCCCTACTTCGACGTTCAACATCGAAGTAGGGACGTGTAGACGATCCGCGTCCCGCAACATCGAAATAGCGGGGTCCTCCATGGGAGCCATCAGCTGGGGGGTTGAGAGATACTCTCTCTCCAGCCCTTGCGGGGCTCTGTGGTCACCGTGGGCAGCAGCCCTTAGCCCAGGGCTTCTGGCTGCTGCTGCTGCAGCTGGGGGTCCGTGCTGCATATACAGGGTCTGCAACTAGTTGTTGGCTCTGTGTATCTTGCACTGTTTAATGAAAGTGTGTCTGGGAGGGGCCCTTTAAGGGAGCGACTTGCTGTTGAGTCCGCCCCGTGACCCTGTCTGCAGCTGTGCCTGGCTCCCTTATTTCGATGTGTGCTACTTTGGCGTGTAGACGTTCCCTCGCTGTGCCTATTTCGATGTTGGGCTGAGCAACGTCGAAGTTGAACATCGACGTTGCCAGCCCTGGAGGACGTGTAGACGTTATTCATCGAAATAGTCTATTTCGATGTCGCAACATCGAAATAAGCTATTTCGATGTTGGCTGCACGTGTAGACGTAGCCTTACACACACAAATGCAAATGGATTTGTGCAAGTGAATCAACTTAAATAAACAGAGGAGAGAAAGAATCATTTTCATGGTAAAAACGCAAAAGCATGATACTTCCCCATTGCTGTTTTTCCCACTGTATGGTTTAAGTGGTTGTTCTGCTTCTATGCACTCATTTCAACTATTTGCATACAAAATAATAGCTCCATTAGTATAACTGCTCTACATTATGGTGTAATTGCTGCAGCAATGTAAAACTGATGCATGACACATGCATTTGTATATACAGTCCTTGGTATAATTGCAAAATACAAAATCTAGGAGAAACATTAGAGGAGGAAGACTCTGGAGAGAAAGGGGAGAGCAGGAGTTCAGGGAATTTTCAATCTCAATTTCTTTTTTTAAATCTATCAGGTACTCTATGCTTGCAGTGGATTCAGAAGTTATACTAGCTTAAAATGCCAAAAACTGCCTTTTGACAGTACTCATCTACCTTGATTGTGAAATGACTGACCTATTTATCTATTTTAAAAATAGTTTTTCAGAATGCAAAATTTGAACCATGCTAACTGGCCGTAGAATCAGTTAGCTACCAAGGGACTGTCTAAGCATTTGGGGAAACTGCAGCTGGGATAGATTTTTCTGTTCTGCACCATTCTCCTTCACAATCGTGTTTAGAATGTTGAATAGTAACAGAGAGGAAGCCGTGCTAGTCTATTCACTATCAAAACAAAAAGCAGTCAAGTAGCACTTTAAAGACAAGCAAAATGGTTTATTAGGTGAGCTTTCGTGGGACAGACCCACTTCTTCAGACCATAGCCAGACCAGAACAGACTCAATATTTAAGACACAGAGAACCAAAAACAGTAAGCAAGGAGGACAAATCAGAAAAAGATAATCAAGGTGAGCAAATCAGAGAATGGAGGGGGGGGGGAAGGTCAAGAATTAGATTGAGCCAAGTATGCAGACGAGCCCCTATAGTGACTCAGAAAGTTCCCATCATGATTTAAACCATGTGTTAATGTTCCGAATTTGAATATAAATGTCAGTTTGTCCACTTCTCCTTCTAAAACGGAGCAATAATGGCCACGTCTACATGTGCCGCCTACTTCGAAGTAGCAGCGCCAACTTCGAAATAGCGCCCGTCACGGCTACAAATGTAGGGCGCTATTTCGAAGTTAACATCAATGTTAGGCGGAGAGACATCAAAGTCACTAAGCCCACGAGGGGATGGGAATAGCACCCTACTTCGATGTTCAACGTCGAAGTAGGGAACGTGTAGTGGTTGCATGTCCCGCAACATCGAAACAGCGGGGTCCTCCATGGCAGCCATCAGCTGAGGGGTTGGGAGATGCTCTCTCCAGCCCCTGAACTCGATGGTGGCCGCGTGCAGCGGCCCCTTAAAGCTCCCCGACACCTGCCTTCTTGTGCAGGAAGCTGAGAGAGTATGCAGGCAGCAACATTGCCACGCGGCTAGCCTGCGCACTCCTCCGCAGCCACAGACATCCCCCACAGCTGCGATGGCTGCCCCCCAGGCCCCTAAGCACCCCCAGGGCACCCCCCCAAGGGGAGCCAGGGCTCGCAGGCTGGCAGCCAGGCCGGGAAGCGGCAGCGGGGCCCCTCCTGGATGTAAGCCGAGCTTTGGGACCTTCTGGGGCTCTGGAGTGAGAAGGAGGTGCTCCAGGTAATGGGGAGCAAGAGGCGGAACGCGGATGCATTCGCTTGGCTGGCCGAGGGCCTGGCCGCCCGGGGTCACCCTGCCCGCACTCTGGATCATGTCTGGAGTAAAGTGAAGGAGCTGCGGCAGGGTTACACCGGGGCCCCGGATGCGGCCGGCCGATCTGGGGCCTCCCCCATCACTTGCCCCTTTTACAGGGAGCTCAGGGACATCCTGGGCCCCCGGCACACCTCCTCCCCTCCAGCCACGCTTGATACATCGGCCAACGAGCCCCCGCAGGCCCCAGAAGCGGAGTCCGCCCCGGAGGCAAGCCCCGCACCCCGGGGCCCCCCCCAGGAGCCCACCCCCAGGCACCGGAGGAGGAGGAGGGGGAGTCCTCCTTGAGTGACAGGGGACTGCACATCATCATGGCCTCGAGGAGCTCCATCCGGGTGTCTGCCCACCGGGTGTCCCCCAACCGTGGGAGTAGACCATCAGGTATGTACCCCCCAGGTGCACACCCCCGGGGTTGAGGGGCGGGGGTAATAGATATGACCAGGGCCCTCCACATGCCCAGATGACCATGGCCCAAAGGACAACAGTGGCATGTCCCTCAGAAGAGTGCATCAGCCCCTGCCCCCCAGCATGAAAGTGCCATGCCCCATCCCCGGGGCTGGGGGGAGTGGAACCTCTAGGGTCCCACGGGGGGAAGGGAGTGGGACACCCAGCAGCAGCAGCAGCAGCATCTCCTGGGGATGGGGATGAGGAACCTGCAGCAGAGGGGTGGGGGGAAAAGGGACACGGCTCGGGGCCCACACTAACGGCTGTCTCCACTCTTCTTCCCCACCCTCCTGTATTCTGCAGCTGCACCATCAGAAGGACCGGAGAGCACCGGCGAGGTGTCAGTGGTCCCAGACAGTCCACTGGGGCCATCACTTCAGGCCAGCCCCTCGGCAGAGGACCGACCAGCCCCACGGTGGGGAAGACGGCGGACCCAGCACCACCACCTGATGGTGACAGACCCCCAGCTGCTGGCCATCCACCATCGGCAGCTGGAGGTCGCCGAGCAGCGGCTGCGGGTGGAGGAGCGCCGCCTCCAGCTGCAGAAGCGGGTGCTGGCCTGGCACCAGGAGGCATGGGGGGCCTTCATGAGGACCTTCAACTGTATCGCCGACTACCTGGCTGCCCCATGCTGTGCCAGCCGCCGCTGCGCCCGTCCTGCCTGTACCAGCCGCTGTGCCACCCACTGCGCCGTCCGCCATTGCACCGCCACCCGCCACCAAGGGCCCTTATGCTGAGGGGGACCTGAGGCCAGCTGACACCCACCGGCCGTATCTACCAGTTCGCCAGGCCCCAGCCAGCCCTGGCCAGGGCTGAGGCTGAGGCGTGGGTCGCGGCCACCCACCCCCAGCACTGGACATTAGGGGGTGTGGGGCCCAGGACGTGCCCCCCCACTCCCCCTTTGTATATATTCCCCCCAGTTTTATGTTATTTTGCAAATAGTTTTTATATTAGACTCCTGTTGCTATGCTGATCCTTGCCCCCTCATGTACATAGTTCTCCCCTTCCTTGTCTTCCCCTTTCATCTTATCCTTATTTATAATACATATATATATATATAAGTTCAATTTTGCATGTAAATAGTTAGTCTTGATAATAATAATAAGAGTTCTACAGATATTTGAGTTGACGAACAAATGTCTGCTTTTATTTATGTAACCCTTCTGTTAACGCCAGATGCCTGTCAGAAGGGCCGGGTTCAACTCTTGTGGGGTTTTCCTATCAAGGATACAACCAACCGGCTCGAGCCCCCACGCAGTGACCTGGGACAATTTCATCCCCGTGCTGGGTGCCTGTAAGGCAGTTCTCCCCCACCCCTCGCAAGCACAGAGTCTGAGATAGAAATGGCTTGTTTAATGACCGTAACCTACCCCAAGGTTACAGCGATAGATGCAGTATATCTCAGCACAGAAGAGACAAAACCCCTTTTACCCAGATACCATCCCCATATGTAGTAGAACCCAGTCTCTTGCTGGGGCTCTTGGCCCTTTTCCACACACACACAGTTACAGGGTGTACCCTCTGCGGTGCAGTCCCAAACTCTAAGCCCACAGATACATCACCAGGGCAATACTAGCTGTCCACTTGTCTGTAGCCTCCCCTTGCTGTCACCAGCTGTCTGCCAGTCGCTGTCGTCCGCCGTCGCTCCTACCGACTGCCCGCCGGTCGCTGTCATCTGCCGCTGCTCCTACCGGCCACCCACTGTCATCTACCTCCGCCGCCGCTCCTACCGGCCGCCCGTCAGTCGCCATCGTCTACCGCCGCCGCTCCTACCAGCCACACGCCGTCGTCTACCGCCACTCCTACCGGCAGCCTGCTGGTCCTAACCCCACTGCTTGGGACTGCCCTAAGACAGAACTCAGTGATTTCAGCTCTGTGGGGCCTCAACTGCCACTCTGTGATTTCAGCTCCTGGTATTTCTCATATCAGGTTTCACAAACCCCCTAGTATCCAGCTCTATCTTTTAACATGTGGGAAGGATTAGTCAGGCTTATAGCTATATGGCCAAGGCATACACAGGGCCAAGGCACTCCACTAGCTGACTCAAGCAGTACCCCTCCCCACTCTCTCACAATGCTTTAAACCAGGGAGCCCTGTGTAATCAATGTCTTACACAGCTAAGGCGACTGCCCTGTCCCCCACAACAACCCAGAGCATTGGTGAGATCTCACAACTCCCGCATTAAGTGTCAGCTTAAATTGTGATTTTACAACTACATGTTTACAATAGACCAAATCTCATGGCTTACTTGCTACCCATTAGGCTTTGACTGAAAAGGTATCACACATGAGCTGCGTCTACACGTGCACGCTACTTCAAAGTAGCGGCACCAACTTCGAAATAGCGCCCGTCGCGTCTACACGCGTCGGGCGCTATTTCGAAGTTAACTTCGACGTTAGGCGGCGAGACATCGAAGTCGCTAACCTCATGAGGAGATAGGAATAGCGCCCTACTTCGACGTTCAACGTCGAAGTAGGGACCGTGTAGACGATCCGCGTCCCGCAACGTCGAAATTGCTGGGTCCTCCATGGTGGCCATCAGCTGGGGGGTTGAGAGATGCTCTCTCTCCAGCCCCCGCGGGGCTCTATGGTCACAGTGGGCAGCAGCCCTTAGCCCAGGGCTTCTGGCTGCTGCTGCGGCAGCTGGGGATCTATGCTGCAGGCACAGGGTCTGCAACCAGTTGTCAGCTCTGTGTATCTTGTGTTGTTTAGTGCAACTGTGTCTGGGAGGGGCCCTTTAAGGGAGCGGCTTGCTGTTGTGTCCGCCCTGTGACCCTGTCTGCAGCTGTGCCTGGCATCCCTATTTCGATGTGTGCTGCTTTGACATGTAGACGTTCCCTCGCTGCGCCTATTTCGATGTTGGGCTGAGCAACGTCGAAGTTGAACATCGACGTTGCCGGCCCTGGAGGACGTGTAGACGTTATTCATCAAAATAGACTATTTCGATGTCGCAACATCGAAATAAGCTATTTCGATGTTGGCTGCACGTGTAGATGTAGCCATGCACACCTTTTGCATTCTCATGCAGATGACCTCTGGGAGACTCATTCCTCCCAGCCTTCAGCAGCACTGCATTCCTTCTGCCACATTCCCTACATCTACAAGAAAAGTGGTGGGGGGTGCTCTTGGGTGCTCTGTGGTGTGGGCATAGGGGCAGGGAGTGTTGTGGAGGATTGGGGGGGCAGTGGGGGGCCTGCCAGCGTTCACCCCACGGCCTCATCTAAATGGGCCGCAGGGCTTCCCGGACCCGGGTCCATTCAGGGTCCACCTGGCAACTGGGGGCAGCGGGTGGCTGCACATCGGCCCTGCAGGCCTCCACAGCCTAGTCCTGAAAGAAGGACTCCCCCTTGCTCTCGACCAGGTTGTGGAGGGTGCTGCATGCGCCCACAATCTGGGGGATGTTGGTGGGGCCCGCATCAAGGCGGGTGAGGAAACACCTTTGGCGCTCTTTGAGGTGCCCAAATGTGCACTCCACCACCTGACACATGTGGTTCAGGCTCAGATTGAAGCGCTCCTGGCTGGCTGATAGGTGGCCTGTGTAAGGGTGCATGAGCCAGGGCTAGAGGGGGTATGCTGCATCTGCGATGATGCAGAGGGGCATGGTGGTGTCCCCCAGAGGGATCTCCCGCTGGGGGATGTAGGTTCCCGCCTCCAGCCAGCGGCACAGGCCCGAGTTCCGGAATACCCGGGCGTCGTGGGAGCTGCCAGGCCAGCCCACATAAATGTCCAAGAAACGGCCCCGGCTGTCCACCAAGGCCTGGAGGACCACTGAGTGGTAGCCCTTCCTGTTTAAGTAGCATCCTCCACTGTGCTCCGGGGCGCAGATGGGTATGTGGGTCCCATCCAGAGGCCCGAAGCAACTGGGGAAGCCCAGGGTGGCAAAGCCCACGATGGCGGCATCCGGGTCCCCAAGCCTCATGAGCCTGTGGAGGAGCAGGGCATTGATGGCGCAGACGACCTGCAGGGGAAGCACATGGGAGAGCACCAATGAGGGGTGTGCAGGGTGTGTGTGGCCCTCCCCTTCCAGGTCCCCCCTCCCATCCCCTCTCCTCCCCTGCCAGGGCCTCCCTCCCCTGCCAGGGCTGCCTCTCCCTCCCCCTGTGGGTCCTCTTACCTCCATGAGGACAGCCCTGACGGTGGCCTTGCCGATGCCAAACTGCTGCCCCACGGATCGGTAGCTGTCGGGAGTGGCCAGCTTCCAGACAGCGATGCCGACCCGTTTCTCCACACTGAGGGCACGACGCATGGCCGTGTGCTGCTGCCTCAGTGCGGGGGTGAGCCACTGGCATAGCTCCAGAAATATCTGCCGGCTCATGCGAAAGTTCTGGAGCCAGAGGTCAACATCCCACTCTCCGAGCACCAGCCACTCCCACCAGTTGGTGCTCGTGGGGTAGCTCCTCAGCCGGCAGCATGTGCGGTGGTGCGGGGGAGGTGCTGCAGGGTTGGGGGTTGCGTCCTCCTCCCCTGCGGGCAGCTCCTCCTCTGTGGCAAGGAGGTGCTCAGCTGCCTCCTGCATGGCATGGAGCAGGGCAAGCACTGCTCCTACAGGGGTGGCTGGGTGGACATCTGGTGTCTGCTGCTGCTGCTGCTGCTGCTGCTGCTCGGGGTCCATGACTGTGTCACTCAAGGTGTGCATGCCTATGGCTCTGCAGACCACGTGCTGTGCAGGCTGCGTGTGTCTTGGAGGGGCCCTTTAAGGGAGTGGCTAGCTGTTGCCCCGGAAACGCTAGTCCACCCTGTGACCCTGTCTGCAGCTGTTCCTGCAGCCAGCCCTGGAGGACATGTAGACGTTAGTCATCGAAATAGCCTATTTTGATGTCTCTACATCGAAATAAGCTATTTCAATGTAGCGTGCACATGTAGACGTAGCCAATGTGTGTTACTGAAGAGAAATTATCATTCCTTTTTAGAAAGAGAAGTGGACGAACTGATACTTATATTCAAATTCAGAACATTAACACATGGTTTAAATTGTGATGGGAACTTTCTGAGTCACTGAGTCACTATAAGGGCTCGTCTGCATACTTGGCTCAATCTAATTCTTGATCTTCCCCCCCACCCCTCCACTCTCTGATTTGCTCACCTTGATTATCTTTTTCTGATTTGTCCTCCTTGCTTACTGTTTTTGGTTCTCTGTGTCTTAAATATTGAGTCTGTTCTGGTCTGGCTATGGTCTGAAGAAGTGGGTCTGTCCCACGAAAGCTCACCTAATAAACTATTTTGCTAGTCTTTAAAGTGCTACATGACTGCTTTTTGTTTTGATGTTTAGAATGTGTGGAGAAGAGAAAGAGACACTAATCGAATATTGCTCTGACAACACTCTTTAGTGGTCCCTGGCTGCTGGAATGCCTCCTTGTGGTCACAGGAAGTCAGATAAAATTCATATGAAGCTGCTCTGAACTGCACCGTGGGCCAAATTGGCTGTGGCTGTAGCAAGGAGTGGAAATCCACAATTCCACCTTTGTTCCTTTTCCCATCACCAGTTCTTTAACAAGCATGACAGAGGTCAACTGAAGGATCCAGCCCTGAGGATCTACAATTAAAATTTTAAAAATCAAATAAAAATAGACCTCTGTCACTAGAGATATCTGCTTTATGGGCCTTGTATCCTTTTCCAATTGGCTTTCTAGCACATACATATGAAGGAGGAGTTAGCACGCTGTACACCTTTCACTCTCCATTATCTCTTGAACGTAGAAAATGTAGTTTCCCACACCTGCAGTCCCCTAATTTTTCATCTTGGACAGCTGGTTCTCGATGAGCACAAGAGCCGTGTCTACACGTGCACGCTACTTCGAAGTAGCGGCAATAATTTCGAAATAACGCCCGTCACGGCTACACGAGTCGGGCGCTATTTCGAAGTTAACTTCGACTTTAGGCGGCGAGACGTCGAAGTCGCTAACCCCATGAGGGGATAGGAATAGCGCCCTACTTCGACGTTCAACGTCGAAGTAGGGACCGTGTAGTCGTTGCGCGTCCCGCAACGTCGAATTTGCGGGGTCCTCCATGGTGGCCATCAGCTGAGGGGTTGAGAGACGCTCTCTCCAGCCCCTCAGCTCAATGGTAGCCGCTTGGAGCGGCCCCTTAAAGGTCCCCTCCCCCTCCCTTCCTGTGCAGGAAGCTGAGGGAACGTGCAGGCGGCAGCCCAGACACGCGGCCAGCCTGCACGTTCCTCAGCCACCCACCCAGCTGCGATGGCTGCCCAGCAGCCCCCCCAGCGCCCCCAGGGGACCCCCCCACAAGGGGAGCCAGGGCAGCCAGCCCAGCCAGAAGGGCAGCCAGGCTGGCAAGCTGCAGCGGGGCCCCTCCTGGACGGAGGCCGAGCTGCGGGACCTGCTGGGACTCTGGAGCAAGGAGGAGGTGCTCCAGGTAATGGGGAGCAAGAGGCGGAACAAGGAAGCGTTCGCTCGGCTGGCCGATGGCCTGGCTGCCCAGGGTCACCCTGCCCGCACTCCTGATCACGTCAGGAGTAAGGTCAAGGAGCTGCGGCAGGGTTACTTCTGGGCCCAGGATGCGGCCAGCTGATCTGGGGCCGCCCCCGTCACTTCCCCTTTTACAGGGAGCTCAGGGACATCCTGGGTTCCCGGCACACCTCCTCCCCTCCAGCCACCCTTGATACCTCGGCCGATGAGCCCCAGCAGGCCCTGCAGCCGGAGTCCGCCCCGGAGGTAAGCCCCGCACCCCAGGGGCCCCCCCCAGGACATCGCGGTAGCAGGAGGAGGAGGAGGAGGAGGGGGGCTCCTCCTCCGCAGAATCCGGGCTGCAGATCCTCCTACTGCCATCCCGGAGCAGCAGCCGGGCCTCCACCCCCCCGGGATCTCCAGACCGTGGGAGTGGACAGACAGGTATGTACCCCCCTCTGGTGTACACCCCTGGGCTTGAGGGGCAGGGGGTAATAGATATGTGTCCAGGGCCCCCCACATGCTCATATGGCCATGGCCCCAAGGACAGTAGGGCCATGTCCCTCACAGCAGTGCATCAGCCCCTGCCCGCCCCCACCCCGCACGACAGTGCCATGCCCCATCCCTGGGGCAGGGGGGAGCAGAACCTTGAGGGGCCCCCGGGAGGAGGGGGTGGGACACCCCGCAGCAGCAGCAGCAGCAACAGCAGCAGCAACAGCAGCATGTGATGGAGTGGGGGGAGTGCAAAAGGGAGACTCAGGCTACATATGAGCACCAAGAGCCAAATAGCTCCCAGGGGCAAAGGAGGATCCTGGGGCTACAGCTGGCAGGTGACACCTCTGCCCTGAACAAACAGGAGGGAGGAGCCGAGCAGGCTTGGAATTGTGCAGGGAGGGCAGGGGCCACAGGTAGAGGCTAGGGGAAGGGAGAGCTGGAAGGCAGCCAGCCTGAGGAGGGGGAAAGCTGCATCCCAGAGGGGCACCCCTTGGGGTCTTCTCCCCACGATGGGTTGGAAGGACTGTCTCTTCCGACTGCTGGTGCTGTCACTCCTGGGAGAAACTGGTCATCTGTGGCCTAAGAAACCTCTCCTGCTGTCAGACCCTGCAGAGTGAAGTGAGAGTCGCTCCCACCAGGGGATGGGGTGCAGGGCAGGAGGACCCCTGAACCCCATCCATCACAGCAGCATCTCCCGGGGACGGGGCTGGGGAACCTGCAGCACAGGGCTGGGGGGGACAAAGGCCACGGCTCGGGGCCCACACTAACCTCTGTCTCCATTCTTCTTCCCCCCTCCTGTCCTATGTCCCGCACCTGCACCATCAGAAGGACCGGAAGAGAGCGCCGGCGAGGCATCAGTGGTACCGGAGAGCCCTCTGGGACCATCGTTCCAGGCCAGCCCCTCAGCCGAGGACCGACCGGCCCCACGGTGGGCTAGACGGCGGACCCCGCACCACCACCAGCCGACGGCGACGGACCCCCAGCTGCTGGCCATCCACCATCGGCAGCTGGAGGTCGCGGAGCAGCACCTGCAGCTGCAGGAGCGGGCGCTGGCCTGGCGCCAAGAGGCATGGGGGGCTGTAACCAGACAAAGTCTCCCCCTTACAAGCCAGCTTGCTCGTTGCCCCCCCCCACTGAGGAGCACACAGGTCACGGAAACGGCTGCTGACAGCACAGTCTTTGATGCCCTGATTGAGGCCCAGATATGCTAGCTTATCGTGACCCTGAGAAGCAGAAAGTACAGCTAGAAGGCTAACAGGCCAGACTGTCAACATGGGGGGGGGGACCCTCAGTAATCACCCCAGCTGGCATTGATCAATATGATGCACACACACAATCACCCAGAAGGGGATGTGCCCCGCCCGCACAAAAGAATGTCCTGTACTCCTAAATTGCTTATCTCTTGTCTTACAAGTGCAAACTAAGTAGAAATGCCCTTGTAACAAACTGGCATCACAAAGACAGACCAGTATGATCTGGCACCATAGATAAGAAAGAGAATACATAACCCAAAAGGGGTATAAAAGATGGGTCCAGCAGAACTCTAACTTTGAGTGCATTCCACCAACTACCTGCTGGTCGGGTCAGGTGATTGCCTCCTGAGGTCCACTACTGGGGACGCCCAACCTCGTATTCATCTTTCCGCGGAATTGAGTGACTGATCCGGCTTGGCTACGCTGGTATCGAGAGACGCAGAGAGGTTAAGATACACCCATGCTAGGTCTCTGACTTTTTTTGTGCACAGCTAAAGAATTAGAGCTCTGTAACTAGTGTCAAGATATCATTGTGTTAGATGATAACAGATATCTTTGTATTGGATTGTAACATAACTTGTTAACACCTGTACTTTGCTAGCATATAAGAAGTAAACAATAGCCTTTTGTAACCACACGCTTATAACTGTAGGTTAAATAAACTTGTAACTAGTTAAGCTCTGAGCCTAACCATTTTGTTAACCCTTTTGTCACTGCAACACAGCCGGCACAACAAAAGAACTTTAACCGTTTGGTTACTACAGCCTGGCCGTGGGTGAGTGTGCTAGGAGCTGCCTGCTCTAACAGTAAAAAACTGGGTTGTTTAGGACCCAGGGGAGTACCTCACCGCACATTACCTGGCCACCGGCTAACAGGGGCCTACATGGACACTTTCAACCGCCTGGTGGACTACCTGGCCCCCCATGCCGCTCCGGCCACCGCAGCGCCCGCCCTGCCTGCTCCACCAGCCGCACCACCAGCTGCTCCGCCCGTCGCCGTCCCGTCCGCCGTTGCCCCGCCACCCATCGCCGAGGGCCAGAGCGCCTAGGGACCCCTGGAGCCAGCTGAGCCTCGCCGGGCATATCTTCCGGTCCGGCCCGCCCCCAGCCAGCCCCGGACAGGGCTGCGACCGTGGCGGGGCTCCTGGCCGGCCACGCCCAGTGCCGGACTATAGGGGCGAGGGGCCCGGGACGCCCCCCCCTTGTATATAGTTTGACCCTCTTATATGGTGCCCCCCGTTTCCCCCGTCCCCCCCATGTAAATAGTTCTCCCCTTTATCATCCCTGGTTTTCTTTTTATTAATGAGGACACTTGTTTGTTAGTATTGTTTTATTTGTACATATTAGTTTGTTTCCACATGTTGTATATAGTTTGTTCTTGTTTCATATATTTACAGTTAAAAAAAAAAGTTCGAAAAGAAAAACCAGTTTAAGTTCAGCCACAAGTGCGTGCTGTCATTTGTCCAGGAAAAGTGGGAGGGGGGTGCGGTGGGGTGCTCCATAGTGTGGCGTTGGGGCAGGAGTGTGGTGGAGGAAGGGGTGGGCAGTGGGGGGGGCCTGGGCAGAGTTCACCCCGCGGCCTCATCATTGAAGTGGGCCCGCAGGGCCTCCCGGACCTGGGTCCCTTCGGGGTCCACCTGCCGACTGGGGGCAGCAGGTGGCTGGATGTCTGCCCTGCCAGCCTCCGCAGCCCAGCCCTGGAAAAAGGTCTCCCCCTTGCTCTCCACCAAATTGTGCAGGGTGCAGCAGACACCCACAATCTGGGGGATGTTGTTGGGGCCCGCATCCAGGCGGGTCAGGAGACATCTCCAGCGTCCCTTCAGGCGGCCAAATGAGCGCTCCACCACCTGGCGCGCGTGGTTCAGGCGCTTGTTGAAGCGCTCCTGGCTAGAGGATAGATGGCCCGATGACGCAGAAGGGCATGGTGGTGTCCCCCAGAGGGATCTCCCGCTGGGGGATGTAGGTCCCCGCCTCCAGCCGGCGGCACAGGCCCGAGTTCCGGAAAACCCAGGCGTCGTGGGTGCTGCCAGGCCAGCCCACATAAATGTCCTGGAAACGGCCCTGGCTGTCCACCAACGCCTGGAGGACCACAGAATGGTAGCCCTTGCGATTGATGTAGAGTCCTCCACTGTGATGCGGGGCGCGGATGGGGATGTGAGTCCCATCCAGAGCCCCGAAGCAGTTGGGGAAGCCTAGGGTGGCAAAGGCCGTGATGGTGGCATCTGGGTCCCCCAGTCTCACGAGCCTGTGCAGGAACATGGCGTCGATGGCACGCACAACCTGCAGAGAAAGCACATGGGACAGCACCAATGAGGGGTGAGCAGGGTGTGCGTGGCCCTGCCCTGCCCTGTCCTCCTCTGCCCAGGCCCCCCTCCCCTGCCCTGCCCTCCTCTGCCCTCCCCCGCCCTGGCCTCCCCTCCCCTGCCCTGCCCTCCCCCCTTGGGATCTCTTACCTCCATGAGGACAGCCCCGACGGTGGCCTTGCCGACACCAAACTGCTGTCCCACTGATCGGTAGCTGTCGGGAGTGGCCAGCTTCCAGACAGTGATGCCGACCCGTTTCTGCACTGTGAGGGCACGCCGCATGGCCGTGTCCTGGTGCCTGAGTGCGGGGGTGAGCCACTGGCACAGCTCCATAAATGTCTGCCGGCTCATCCTGAAGTTCCTGAGCCAGCGGTCGTCGTCCCACTCCCCAAGCACCAGCCGCTCCCACCAGTCGGTGCTGGTGGGGTAGCTCCACAGCTGACGGCATGTGAGGCGGGTGGCGGGGGCGGGGTGCTGCAGGGTTAGGGGTTGAACCCTGCTGCCCTGGGGGCAGCTCCTCCTCCGGTGTAGCAAGGAGGTGCTCAGCTGCCTCCCGCATGGAGGGCTGGGTGGACCTGTGGCTGCTGCTGCTGCTGCTGCTGCTGCTGCTGGGGGTCCATGACTGCAGCGCCCGGGGTCTTTGTGCCTATGGCTCCTCAGACCGCGTGCTGTGCAGGCTGAGTGTGTCTGGGAGGGGCCCTTTAAGGGAGCGGCTAGCTGTTGCCCCGGAAGCGCTAGTCCGCCCTGTGACCCTGTCTGCACCTGTGCCTGGCATCCCTATTTCGATGTGTGCTACTTTGGCATGTAGATGTTCTCTCGCTGCGCCTATTTTGATGTTGGGCTGCACAACGTCGAAGTTGAACATCGACGTTGCCAGCCCTGGAGGACATGTAGACGCTATTAATCGAAATAAGCTATTTCGATGTAGCGTGCACGTGTAGACGTAGCCAAGATCTGTTAAAGAAATCCAAAATAAAACTTTATGGTTCAAGGATATCTGCTGGGATACACAACTATCAGTTCAAATGCAGCATAATTAGAGCCCTGGCTCTCAGTCGTTATAGAAGTGCAATTTGTAGTGATTCTTACAGGATGAGTTTTGCACATATTTGTAAAATAGCATGCCTCTATTTATCTTATATCTGTTCTGCGTACAGAAGGTAGTCTCCATTGCTCTCACTTCAGCAAGTTTCATTAGCACTAAATTGTGTTTGGAAGAGGTCATTAAAAGAGAGGGCTAAGTCTTTCCAGGTGCCTACTAATGCTGTACTTATCCATGTTATGCACATCTCAGGTCTACATTTTGGGCCACATCTGAGGTATTATACATCAGCAAGGCTCCTCAAGTGAATAGAGCTATGCCAAATCAACTGAGGACCAGGTCCTTTGTGTCTCATTAGTCATCTCACTTTCACATTAGGGCCTGACAGTGACTACAGTTCAGCCTTCACTACTGAAGTGGTCAGTTAATCACACTGCAGAGTCAATCCTAAGTTGTATTCCCCTTGAATGCACTTGAGGAACCATTTATCATCCTGCATCATCAAACACTTTTGCTTCAAAGGACACAGAGGTCTTTGTGAGCATAAAAGAGAAGCAAAGCAAGTCAGTGCAATGTTCAGACTTTATTCTTTCCTCTGTTTACTGTCCACAGAAGCACTGCCTGACTGGGGAGTTCTTCAAATTGCTAAACATGACTTCATCCATAATTTTGTTAGAATGACCCTTATTGGGAACCTATTAATTGCAACACACAGAAGTTGCCATCGTGCCATTGTGTCACCTCAAGATACTCCCACATGGTCTTTTCTTGTCTCTTACATTCAAATTCAAAAATTTTCAAGGGGTGGCAATGAAGCATAGTAGTGTTAGAATACATCTTATTTTGTTTCATGATCCATCTTTGCTTTTCATCTCTTAGCTGCTGTGAAGATAAGAGAATATTGCCCTGTCTATTCTGCTGTGCTGATGACATATTCATGGCTCTCCCATTGATATCAGTGGGAGTTCACATACATAAGTAGAGCAAAATATCAGTCAGAATTTAGCATGCATTTGGTAAGAGAATGTTGTACATAGCAAAGTTCAGTCTCTGAAATTACAGTACAGAGTTCAGATCCTGTAGTCAGTCTTCATTTCTTACTCATGCACATAGTCCCATTTCTTCTACTCACATAATTTAGCATGCATCACCTGTGGGAAAGTGAACCAGATTAAGCCCTAAAGCACCAGTCCCACACACCTTCCTTCAAACTGATTTTATTTGAAATTATGTTTTTATGGTCCTCCAAATCAAATGAGAAAGTTCTCGTACATATTGTGTAACTTTTTCCACACTCCCAGACATTCATTCGGGAAACAGCTGAGTACACATGCGAGATTTCTATGGCAAACATTGCTCTGATGCAGAGATTTTGTATTCGTACATTTTGAAGCATTTTTCCTCTGGCCAACTAAGTTAAACTAAATAACAAAATTGTGTGGAATTTTTTTGCATGAGAGGGAGGTGGAGGTTGTTACCACTCTGTTTTTCAAAAAAGGAAACTCAAAAGAATCTAATTCTTTCTGGGCTTGAACTGTACTGGTGTGTTTTGACCAGAGATTCTAAGTTTAGGCTTTAGCCTTATCTGTAGAGTGAGTGGATGGAGCCTACAGTTCTGGGGAGATTTTGAGTCATTTCTGGGATTAAAAGATGGAGAGAGAGAGAAAGAAAGAGAGATGGAGATAGAGAGAGAGAAAATCCAAGGTGCACACATCTCTGAAAGAAATTAAAGGTTTTCCCACGAATAAAGATGATTCATTTTCAGTTTTCATTGTGAAATATCAAATTAAAAATCACAGAAACTATAGAAAATGTGTGCATTAACTTCAGTAGAGCAACAGTGATTTATGCCAAATGAGGATCTCAGTTGTAGAGTCAAAGAAGACGAGTAGGCCTACGTCTCCATTCAGTTACACCAGAACAGATCAGGAACAATTCAGCTGAAATTCATGAAGTTACAGAGATCTAATACAACAAGAAGTCTTGTGGCACCTTATAGCCTAACAGATATTTTGGAGCATAAGCTTTTGTGGGCAAAGACCTGCTTCATCAGATGCATGAGTCGGGGGAGTGGTTTCAGAGGGGTATTTAAGGAGTGGGGTCCCAGTGAGACGGAAGGCCAGAGCTGATAAGGTCTATTCAGCAAGGTGAAAATGGCCCAGTATCAATGGTACTTATCAAAAGAGGAAAAAACAAGTCAGATCAGACAGGGGGATGTGAGCCTTTGTTAGAGTCTAATGGGGAAATATTAGCACCCAGAGCACAGAAACTGCCTTTCTAAGCTGTGAGCCACTCCCAGTCCCTGTTTAATCCATGGTTAATGGAGTAAAATTTGCAAATAAATTGCAAACAAAAAGCTTATGCTCCAAAATATCTGTTAGTCTATAAGGTGTCACAAAACTTCTTGCCGTTCTCGAAGCTACAGACTAACACGGCTACCTTTCTGATATAGATCTAATAGTGTTCAGAAAGCAGTATTCTTATGTGCAATAACATGGGACTGATCTGGAATCTGTGACATTGTGCAAGACAGAAGGTCCAAAACGACACAGTATTTTTCTATGTGTTGTCAAAAGTGCAAGAATATTGTTCGTCTGAATGAAGGTGCTGTGGCAAATGACGGGATACTTAGTTTACGTAAAATAGTGAAGGTTCATTATAGATGGTGGACACATCTGAGTTTACACTGGCTGAGAATCTGGTCTCAAAGATATAGACGTGGTAAATACAGCTTCCAGGGAAATAATTCAGTGCCGACCAGGAGCTCTTTCATAGCATGGAAATCTCAGAAAATTCAAAATACATATGCAAAAGATTACTATACAAGCCTCTAAAAATAAACTTTCACTAAATCTTGACAAAAGGATACAACTAAAATACGTACTCCCAAATGTTATTTTTATCTTTTTGTCAAGATTTAGTGAATATTTACTGATCCAGGGGAAAACCAAAAGCAAAAATACCTAATAAGTAGATTTTGGAGAAAAGATTTTGTGACTGTTGGCAGTTTGAATTAATAAACTTTGGTGCAGAACTAGCTGAAAATTAAATAAAATTTTGTTAAAAGTTAAAATTTGGATGAAAAAGCAAAAATGTCCCCAAAAATGCTTGAATTTTTTGATCCGTCTATTCTTTGGCCACGTTTATGCCTCTTTGTGCTTGCTTTTCAGAAGCATCCATAAAATTAAGCTTTATAAGTATGAATTTTAACAAAAAAGTGAATTTCAGGAGGAATATGCTCAACTTTTTGGTGTATCCAAAGCTTACATTCATATACAATGCTTTGTCCCACAAGTTGTTTTTTGTTTGATTTTTTTTCCTCTGTCAGGGAACACAATCAATAAAATCCAACTCCTCCAGCCATCAAAAGTAAACTCCACAGCTGGAACAGTATATACTTATAGGACTCTATTCAGCTGAAGTGCCATTGAGTAACAAATTTAAGGAAATTGTTATTTGCTTGGAGATATTCCTGAGAGCAGAAAAAAGATAAATGTATTCAATAAATTATTCATTGTGGGTTACTCACACATCTTTACTTATGTAGGAGGAGATAGGAGTTAAAATACAATGTATCTCAGGGAAATGGATGGCTCCAGGGGATAACTAACATGGTATGAGGTTTCACAACTTTACATTAATCGTTTTCCTAGTGTGGCTGAATTCAAGAGTGAAAACTGATTCCAGTTGCTTGATCTTTTGTGGATTATGGGAAATTGTTGGTGATGATGGCATCGAGATTAGTGAGCAGGAGACATAACCTGTGAGGTGCTGGGTGATTTCACTGGAACCTGAAAATTCTTAACAGTTGAGAAGATTTGACCCTGGAATGTAAGGACTGTGACAACTGGCTGACTCTGTAGATAGCCCATGAACTGAGTAGACAGGGAGACTAATTTATGCTCTTTGGACTACAAGTGGTCCCATGCTAGTCAATACTAAAGCTCGTATAGGGACATTGTTTTCCATTGTCATTAACTTGCCATCACTGTTTTTTAGGCAAATTACTTTAGTCTCCACGGATGTCAATGCAGTGTCTTTCACTTGTCCTACAAGGTAGAGAGCACATTTCCTGTAATGAGTGGAGTGTCATCTTTAATTGTGGTCATTCAGCATTTCACATGAATCACTTCTCATTCCACAGCTTTTGAACCACGAAGTACACGCCACCTGTATATTAAGGAAAAAAATACAATAAATAAAACGTGAACACAGCTAAAACCAGAATGCTGCATTTGTATATTGTCGTAATGAGATTTCCTCCCTCATTTTAAGGGCAATCCAAAGCTTTTGCATCAGAGACGTTGATGGAAAATTGGAGAGAAAAGAAAATTACCCCCCCAAAAAGCACTATCAAGGACCACTTTTTCTTCTGTTTAAGCATCAGAGAAAGGGGAAAAATAAAAGAACACTGACGGGATGTATGGAGTACCTAAAAACATTCTAACTGCCTATTTTTCTTGAAAAAGGATCCCTTTAATTTTAATTATCCGAATAAACTGGGAGAGTGTAACAAAAGAACATGATGACAACAACAAAAACTGCACTTTAAGTGAGCTTCTTGTGTGTGAGTGTAATTCTCTGCATTATTGTGCCTGACAAGAATTGAGGCAAATGAAATATGTGTCAACATAAATGGGAAAAATGGGATTTTCTAGTTTAAAGGATATTGTTATTAATTTGTTGTCTGTACATGTTCCTCTGACACTACCTACCCTGTTACATCCACCCTCAATGGCAACTTCACTCTGCTACATTACAGAAAAGGAGAAGCCAACACACAGTTGTCACTTTCATTCATTATTTTTCCTTTGGAACATCAAAGAAGACACTCTTTAGAACATAAGAACATAAGAATGGCCATACTGGGTCAGACCAAAGGTCCATCCAGCCCAGTATCCCGTCTGCCGACAGTGGCCAATGCCAGGTGCCCCAGAGAAGGAGAACAGAAGACAATGATCAAGTGATTTATCACCTGCCATCCATCTCCTGCCCTTGTACTGAAGGCTAGGGTACCATACTTTACCCCTGGCTAATAGCCATTTATGGACCTAACCTGCAAAAATTTATTGAGCTCTTTTTTAAACCCTAATACAGTCCTGACCTTCACAGCCTCCTCCGGCAAGGAGTTCCACAGGTTGACTGTGCGCTGTGTGAAGAAAACTTTCCTTTTATTAGTTTTGAACCTACTACCCATCAATTTCATTTGGTGTCCCCTAGTTCTTGTATTATGGGAAAAGGTAAATAATTTTTCTATACTTACTTTCTCCACACCATTCATGATTTTATATACCTCTATCATATCACCCCTCAATCGCCTCTTTTCCAGACTGAAAAGTCCCAGTCTCTCTAGCCTCTCCCCATATGGGACCCGTTCCAACCCCCTAATCATCTTAGTCACCCTTTTATGAACCTTTTCTAATGCCAATATATCTTTTTTGAGGTGAGGAGACCACATCTGCACGCAGTACTCAAGATGTGGGTGTACCATAGTTTTATATAGGGGAAGTATGATATCTTTTGTCTTATTATCTATCCTTTTTTTAATAATTCCTAACATCCTATTTGCTTTACTAACTGCCGCTGCACACTGCGTGGATGTCTTCAGAGAACTATCCACTATAACTCCAAGATCCCTTTCCTGATCTGTCGTAGCTAAATTTGACCCCGTCATGTTGTACATGTAATTTGGGATATTTTTTCCAATGTGCATTACCTTACACTTACCCACATTAAAATTCATTTGCCATTTTGCTGCCCAATCACTCAGTTTGCTGAGATCTTTTTGTAGTTCTTCACAATCCCTTTTGGTTTTGACTGTCCTGAACAACTTGGTGTCATCTGCAAACTTTGCCACCTCACTGCTTACCTCTTTTTCTAAATAATTGATGAACAAGTTGAACAGGATTGGTCCCAGGACTGACCCCTGGGGAACACCACTAGTTACCCCCCCTCCATTGTGAAAATTTACCATTTATTCCAACCCTTTGTTTTCTGTCTTTTAACCAATTCCTGATCCATGAAAGGATCTTTCCTCCTATCCCATGACCACCTAATTTACATAAAAGCCTTTGGTGTGGGACCGTGTCAAAGGCTTTCTGGAAATCTAGGTATATTATGTCCACTGGGTGCCCCTTGTCCGCATGTTTATTAACCCCTTCAAAGAATTCTAATAGATTAGTTAGACACGACTTCCCTCTGCAGAAACAATGGTGAGTTTTGCCCAACAATTTGTGCTCTTCTACGTGCCATGCAATTTTATTCTTTATTATTGTTTCTACTAATTTGCCTGGTACTGATGTTAAACTTATCGATCTATAATTGCCAGGGTCTCCTCTAGAACCTTTTTTAAATATTGGCGTTATATTGGCCGTCTTCCAGTCATTGGGTACCGAAGCAGATTTAAAGGATAGGTTACAAACCACTGTTACTAACTCCACAATTTCACATTTGAGTTCTTTCAGAACCCTTGGGTGAATGCCGTCTGGTCCTGGAGACTTGTTACTATTCAGCTTATCAATTAACTCCAAAACCTCCTCTAATGTCACTTCAATCTGGGAGAGTTCCTCAGATTTGTCACCTAAAAAGGCTGGCTTAGATTTAGGAACCTCTGTAACATCCTCAGCCGTGAAGACTGAAGCAAAGAAATCATTTAATCGCTCCGCAATGGCACTGTCTTCCTTGATCGCTCCTTTTATATCTTTATCGTCCAAGGGCCCCACTGTTTTTTTAGTGGGCTTCCTGCTTCTAATGTATTTAAAAAACATTTTACTATCATTTTTTGAATTTTTGGCTAACTGTTCCTCAAAATCTTTTTTTGGCTTTTCTTACTACATTATGACACATAATTTGGGAGTGTTTGTGTTGCTTTCTATTTTCCTCACTAGGATTTGACTTCCACTTTTTAAAAGCTGCCCTTTTCTCTCTCACTGCCTTTTTAACATGGCTGTTAAGCCATGGTGGTTCTTTGTTAGGTCTCTTACTGTGGTTTTTTATTTGGGGTATACATTTAAGTTGGGCCTCTAGTATGGTGTCTTTAAACAGTTTCCATGCAGCTTCCAGGGATTTTAGTTTAGTTACTCTACCTTTTAGTTTCTGTTTAACTAGCTTCCTCATTTTAGTGTAATTCCCCTTTTTGAAATTAAATGCCAGAGTGTTTGACCGCTGCGGTGTTCTTCCCAACACAGGAATATTAAAAGTTATTATATTGTGGTCACTATTTCCAAGCGGTCCAGTAACAGTTACCTCTTGGACCAGCTCCTGCATTCCAGTCAGGACTAGATCGAGAATTGACTCTCCCCTTGTGGGTTCCTGTACTAGCTGCTCCAAGAAGCAGTCATTTAAGGCATCAAGAAATTTAATCTCTGAATCCCATCCTGAGGTGACATGTACCCAATCAATATGGGGATAATTGAAATCTCCTATTATTACTGTGTTTTTTATTTTGATAGCCTCTCTAATCTCCCTTAACATTTCAGCATCACTATCACTGTCCTGGTTAGGTGGTCGGTAACATACTTCTAATGCCATATTCATATTAGAGGAATGAATTGTTATCCATAATGATTCTATGGAACATTTTGATTCCTGTAGGATTTTTGCTTCATTTGATTCTATATTATCCTTCACATATAGTACCACTCCGCCACCCGCATGACCTGTTCTGTGTTTCCGATATCATTTACATCCCAGTACGATAGTGTCCCACTGATTGTCCTCATTCCACCATCTTTCTGTGATGCCTATTATGTCAACCTCCTCCTTTGATATGAGGTACTCTAGTTCACCCATCTTATTAGACAGACTCCTAGCATTTGTGTAAAAGCACTTTAAAAAACTACAACTATTTATATGTCCGCCTTTCACAGATGCGTTGGATTTTTTTATATGCGATTGTTTCACATCTGATCTTGCCCATATATTATTTCCCGCGTTCCCCATCTGACTAACTTCTAGGGAATCCCTATCTATGGAGCCTCGTGTAAGAGAAGTCTCCGTCCGATCCAGGTGCTCCCCCGCACCAATTGGCTTTCCCCCACCTCTTAGTTTAAAAACTGCTCTACGACCTTTTTAATGTTTAATGCCAGCAGTCTGGATCCACCTTGATTTAGGTGGAGCCCATCATTCCTGTATAGGCTCCCCCTACCCCAAAAGTGTCCCCAGTTCCTAATAAATCTAAACCCCTCTTCCCTACACCATCGTCTCATCCATTCATTGAGACTCTGAAGTTCTGCCTGTCTATCTGGCCCTGCGCGTGGAACTGGAAGCATTTCAGAGAATGCCACCATAGATGTTCTGGATTTCAGTCTCTTTCCCAGTAACCTAAATTTGGCCTCCAGAACATCTCTTCTACCCTTCACTATGTCATTGGTACCAACATGTACCACGACCACCGGCTCCTTCCCAGCACTGCCCATAAGTCTGTCTAGATGCCTTGAGAGATCCGCAACCTTCGCACCGGTCAGGCAAGTCACCATATGGTTCTCCCGGTCATCACAAACCCAACTCCCTATATTTCTAATGATCGAATCCCCCACTACTAAAACCTGCTTCTTCCTAACAGCTGGCACTCCCTCCCCCCGGAGAAGTATCCTGAGTGCGAGAGGATACCATAGCACCCTCTGGAAGGAGGGTCCCAACTATGGGATGGTTTCCCTCTGCTCCCATTGACTGCTCTCCTTCCCTGAGCCTTTCATCCTCCGTAACAGCATCAGGACTGTCAGATTGGAGGTGGGACAGCCCTACTATGTCCCGGAAAGTTTCATCAACAAACACCTCTGCCTTCCTTAGCTCCTCCAATTCAGCCACCCTGGCCTCCAAAGCACTCACTCGGTCTTTGAGGGCCAGAGCTCCTTGCATCGAGCGCACACATACGCCACCTGCCCACAGGGTAGGTAGTCATACATATTGCACTCGACACAATAAACAGGATAGCCCCCACTCTGCTGCTGGGCTTCTGCCTCCATTTCCTACTCTAGTTATATATGAGGTTTTAATTAAATGTTTCAGATAGAGGTTGTTATAAAGGATTTAAGTTTAAGGGCAATAGAAGTCACTGGTTCCCTCCAACCTCCCCCTCTAAACTCCCCTCTCAAAACTCCCTCCTGTTAGCACTCACCCTGTTCGCAAGCACCCGGTCGCAAAGCTCCCTGGTCACTTACTAGCGGGGTTTAAGTGCTTGGCCTCCCTGATAGCTCCTCCCTCTGCCTACAGCTCAGCCAATCAGTACACAGTGTTTCAATTCAAACCTAACCAAGACTCACAGCTTCCAACTGCCTGCCTGAGCACACGGCCTTTCAAAGAAACACTCAGCTCAGCATTCCAAACTCCAAACAAACAAACAAATACAAGCCCAGGGACAGAAGGATGCAGGGCGGGTGCCACCTTCCCCTTCCAGTCACTAGGGGAAGCAGGCTGAATCCACAGACTCCTGTCTTGGACAAATGGAGGAGGTACAATCCTGCTCAATGAGTTTCCCACTGGGGTGGGAAATTCATTGGATAGGGCTGTACCTTGTCAGGTGGTTCTGCTTCATGCTTACTGTAGTCCAAAAATTAAACATCATAACTAGGTCCTGAACTGAAAAGATCTCTTAAATATCAGTTTATCTGTCTTCCTTTATTGAGTTTTACTTCTACGCCCAGGTGTTGGAATGAGAGCAGTTATTCCAGATTTTCACAGGTATAACTGAGATCCGAATCTTCACTAATGTCTTTTACAAAATTCTTTAAATGACATTAGTAGGTGTATTCTTTTTCCAGTCATTGACTTGGCCATTTAAAATTCTCTTGGTCATGAAAATGAAACTGATCGGAAGATGCTTCAGACAGAACGAGGTTGATGTCAAGTGTCAGGCAATGTAATATGGTCAGTGAAAGCCATTACATGACTTTTTGCCTGATACCACAAAGTGCTAAATGTTGATTTAACAACTGGTTTATATAACCTTTTCATACCTGAAAATTAACCATGAAAAATGTTTTCAGTAATTAATTCCATAAACAGGTGGAAGAAAACCAGACAGTAAGATTGAGTTAATCCAAATAAAAATGCTGTGTTGATATATTTCAAGGTCTATGCTGAAATCAAGCTTGGTAAAAATAGAAAACAAATATGGACCTAGAAGGTAATACATTGGTGTATCAAATATTAAGCCTACATGGTGGACAATATAATATTCTACCCACTTTTCCTGTTATGGGACATGAAGAATGAGACTGAAAGAAAATGGAAACAAAACAGATGAAAGCTACTGAAGCAAACTTCAAGGTACTGGCTGCCACACGCACCATCTCTGGGAACTCTGGACCTGCATTATCCCTAATGCTAAAAGAAATACTGACCAGCTCAAGTCAAGTAGAGGGATCCATATGACATTGTCACCCCTAAAGCTATAGCTACATCCCAAGCTCTGCCAAGGATGAAAGAGGATTAGACTTTAACAGCAGCAGCAAAAACAACAGCATCCACACATTTCAAACCACTTCTTGTCTTTTACCCAGCAGGACAATTATTACCATCATTGATACCATCTAAAAGATTGCAAAATAAGTGTTTCACCTTCTTAAAACTCCAGTTAAAAGGGAAATAGAATAAGAAATGTTGCTAAAAGAAAAGTCATAGTCTACATTATACATGTCAGCTGCTTTTATTGTTTTCCCTTCTTTTCAGTGTCTCTAATAAATATTTTAAAAGCATATTTAATAATATATTTGCCATCATACTAAGCCTGGTAAAGCCCCTGTATACCAAACCCTGAACATCATTTAATGTTGTTTAATGCTGGATACGAACTAGGTTATACTGTGAGCCCATATATATCATCCAAATGTCTCAACAGGGTTTCCAGTCACATACATGTGAAGCTGTTGAGGGTTATCATGTGTCACAACTTGTATGTTATGCACTCCACTGAAATATTTTTTGAAGTCCAAGGCTATGTATTTTTTTTCCATTTTGAAAGTGCCCATTACATACACTGTCTTTTACAGAACAGAAAAGCAGTCAAGTAGCATTTTAAAGACTAACAAAATAATTTATTAGGTGATGAGCTTTCATGGGACAGACCCACTTCTTCAGACTATAGCCATAAGATCCCTCTCTCTTACTATTCAACATGCAAGGCACTTGTCTTTTACAGACAAGTATTGTGTGAACATCTATACACACAAATATCTGTGTTTAAATGTTTTAAATACATTCTTGGTCTATGAGAGCCTGCTACAAGCAAGGATTTCTTCAGAGCAAGTAACTGCATGAGTGAAATGATTACCAGACATCTGCTAAACTTGTTTACAAGAACTCACGGTCCTTACTGACAGCTGAAGCTCAATCCCAAACCATCACTTTTTCTGAAAGCTGCTATTAAAGTCTATACAGTTCAGAGTAGTCATATTAACGTCTCTACACTGTTATTAAAGTCTTTGAACTGATGGCAAACTAAGTCATGCTTCTCCACTCCCACAGTTTACCAGTGAAATGAAGGAAATTTCTGATTCAAAACATGTCATTCGTAAGGAAAAGTAAATCTAGCCATTCTTGTTCATTTCCATAGACTTCATTGTCATTACAAGGTTTTATATAAAGAAACTTCTTCTTTTTTCCATTTTCCCTCTTCCCTAGAAGTAGGTATAAAAATATCTAGATATCAGCACTGTAAGAATCCTTCTTTTGCCTTTACCAAAGAATCACAGGGTTGGAAGAGACCTCAGGAGATTGAGTCCAACCCCTGGCATTGTCCCAGTTGAACCTCATCAGATTTCTTTTTGCCCAATCCTCCAATTTGTCTAGGTCACTCTGGACCCTATCTCTGTCTTCCAGTGTTTTTAACTATCCACCTAGCCTTAGTGTTATCCCCAAACTTGCTGAAGAGTAATTCTGCTACTCATCCAGGTCAATAACAAAGATGCTAAACAAAATGAGAAGCTGAAACGACTCTTGGGGCATGATGTTTGATACCAAATGACAACCAGACATCGAGCCATTGATCACTACCCAATGAGCCCGATGATCCCACTAGCCACCTTATACTAATTTATCCAGTCCTTACTTCTTTAATTGCTGGCAAGAATACTGTGGGAGACTCTAACAAAAGCTTTGCTAAAGTCAAGGTATCTCAGATCCACGGCCTTCCTCATATCCACAGAGCCAGTTACCTGGTCATAGAAGGCAATCAAGTTGCTCAGGCATGGCTTGTCCATGGTGAATCCATGATGATTAATCTTGATCACTTTTGTCTCTTCCAAGTGCTTCAAAATGGATTTCTAAAGAATCCCCTCCATGATTTTTCTGGTGACTGAGGTAGTTTCCCAGATTCTCTTTCTTCACTTTGAAAAAGATGAGCACTGCATTTGACTTTTCCCTGAATGACATAAAATATAATACTTTCAGATTAAGAGAAAAGCACACTTTGGCTGTGTCTACACGGGCACAAATCTTTGAAATAGCCATATTGTGAAGATTACAAATGAGGTGCTGAATTGAATATTCAGCGCCTCATTAGCATTAGGACGCTTCAGGCCTCAGTGCTTCAAAAGTGCTGCTTTTGAAAGCATGCGGCTCAGCACGGCTACACGGGGGTCCTTTTTGAAAGGACCTGCACCTTTCAAAATCTCCTTATTCCACTCAGTGAGTGGGATAAGGGGATTTCAAAAGGTGTGGGGTCCTTCGAAAAGGACCCCCATGTCGCCACACCAAACCATGCTCTTTCAAAACTGATGCTTTCGAAGTGCCATGGCCAGAAGCATCCTAATGTCAATGAGGTGCTGAATAGTCAATTCAGCACCTCATTAGTAATCTTTGAAATGGCCATTAGCATGGCTATTTCGAAGATTTGTGCCCATGTAGAAACACCCTTTATGTACTAAAGGAGAAAAAATTTATTCCTTTCTAACATAAATGCAATCTGGTTGCTACAAAAGGGAAATTGGGATTCTGAGTCAGGCTGCATCTCTACTATGAAATAAACTTGAATTTAATTCAATTAACTCAATTTTATCATGTGATTGTGGTCACTGTAAAGGCCATTAGCTCGATTTTGGGTGCACTAAACTTGAGATTACAAAATCACAGTTACCTAATGGGTATAGCATCAAGCTTGAATTCAGAAGTTTGATTAAAGGTAAGTGTGGAAGCACCATGCCTTAAAAGTGAATTTATTAGCCTCCAGAAGAGTCCCATATGGAACCCATTATGACCCTCTCAGTGCTCTGCTCTGGCTGCTGCTTTCCAGTAACAGGAAGATTGTGAATTTTCAAGTGGGAGCAGCAAGTCTTTAGCTGTGCACTCATGTTAGTATGACAGCCTGATAAATGACTTCTTTCTTTCTATGCTATTAGCTCTGTGAGTTCATCTACCCATTCAAATAGCCCCTGAAGGGAGTTCAGGCTCTGCCTGCACTTACTATTTTGTCTTGCACTGCCTAGCGCCAGCCCATGCCCTGCCATGCCACTTGTCAACAAGGCTGTGCTGGGGGTTGTGCTTGCATAACACTCTGAGAAACTTCTTCTCTGCAGTTTACATTTGTGTGCAAATCCCCTTGCCTCCCCCACCAGCACCACCTAGGCTGGGCCTTTCCCGCACTCAGCCACATGACATGGGTAGCCCCCAACCCAACCCAAAAAATGGATGTGCCTCCCATTCAGTGCCAGTCATGCATGTAGGGCTCAAGAGTGGGAAAGACAGTCTGGGCTTTGCTGCTGCTGTGGGGAAGTCTTCCCCAGCAGTTAACACACTGGGGGCTTTGCTGTCATCAAGGGGAAGTCCCCCTGGTGGTTAAGATACTGGTTACTTTGCTGCTGCTGTGGGGAGGTCTCCCCTGGTCTTTAAGATACTGGGGGCTTTGCTGCTGCTGTGGGGAAGTCTCTCTCAGTGGCTAAGGGGCTTGCTGGCCCTCCACTGAACCATACCTCCCTTGTCCCACACGGGGGATTGCTGCCACCAGGGAAGGACCACCTCAACTGACCCTTCCTCCCCTGACCCCCACCCCTTGGCCCCTTCCTGGTCTTGCTGCTTCCAGGGAACAAAGTCTCCCCTGGTTGCTAAGAATGTGGGGTTTGGCTGATCACTTGAACTGCCCCCCGCCACTGCACCCCTCACCCTTTGCCCATACCAGGGCTTGATGCCACCAGTGGAAAACCAAAAATTCTTTTTTCCTGCTTTTTTCTGTCCTCTTTCTTCTCAACTTTAAAAAACACTCTGGGGCCATGCGTTATTTTCAGGGATCACATGCATGCAATGATGAGCCGTGGGACATTCGGTGGATGGCCAGGTGAGAACACAGTTGTTGCACCCAAGTGGGTAATGTAATGGGATGGGAAACCAAATACTCTTTTTTCCTATACTTTTCTATCATCTTTCTTCTCACTTTACAAAACTGTTCAGGCCTATGCATTATTAGCAGGGATCACATGTAACGATGGGAGGTGGGACACGCAGTGGATGGCCAGTTGAGAACACAGTCATTGCACAGAAGCCTCATAGTGCACTGGAAAGCCAAAGACTCTTTCCCATACCAATATAGTGAAGGGGAAACCCCAAAATCCTTTTTTCATACACTTTCCTATCCTCTTTTTTGTCAGTTTAAAGAACAGTACGGGCTCCTGTATTATTCTCAGAGATCATATGCAATGATGGGACATGGAACTAGTGGATGGCCAGTTGAAAATACAATCACTGCTTCTATGTTGTCAACATAATGTGGGGGGAAAACAAAAATTCTTTTTTTCCTAGACTCTTCTATCCACTTTCTTTCCACTTTCAAAAACTGTCCGGGCCAATGTATTATTTCAGGGATAACATTTATGCAATGATGGGAGGTGGGGCACTCAGTGGATGGCCAGTTGAGAGCACAGTCATTGCACAGATGCCTTATAATGCACCAAAAAGCCAAATACTCTTTCCACCACCAATATAGTGAAGGGGGAAACCAAAAATTCTTTTTCCATACACTTTCCTTACCTCTTTCTTTTCAGTTTAAGAAAGAGTCCATGCCACTGCATTGTTTTCAAGGATCACATGCATGCAATGATGGGATATGGGGATGGCTAGTTGAGAATACACCCATGTGGCCCAATTAATGTGTGGGGGGGGAACAATTTTTTTCTAGAGTTTTCTGTCCTCTTTCTTCTAACTTTGAAGGTCCCTGCATTATTTCCAGGGATTGGCATATTTTCAGGGATCAGGAGGGGAATGAGACAAATGCAATGTGGGAAAATGATGTCAAGACCAGTGAGCATGCCCAGAATGCTATGGGGATGAGGGAACTGTGGGGTAGGTTCCCACAATGCACTACTGCAGCAGTTGATGTTTGCCAGTTTGAGCATGGCAGCAATGACTCCACTTTGTGGGGAGCACATGGGAAGTGAGGATGGTCAAATTCAAATTTATAAATTCTAGAGTTAGAAAATCAATATAAATATATTTCAATTTATCTCATAGTGTAGATGCAGCCTGGACCAAGTGGATTGCATTGTGGAGCTCATCAAGAACATCTCCAACTGTAAGTGGATATCTAGCCACTGGAAATTTATGGCTGAAATCACCCAAAAATAATCCAGACTCCTAAGGAGTAATCCTGATGTGCATTCTGCATTTTGGGATGCTTTTTAACCTAATTGCATCTGTACGTACTTGACACCAAACAAAGTGGTAACTTCTAGTAATGGTGACTAATGAGAGTACTGGAACATAATAAATTATTGGCTTTAAGTGAAAACGTGTGGTTTTAATTTGTTTGTGCCAACCGTACAGCAGACAGAGATGCTGCTTCGCCCTTGGTTTGTCCTGATACCAACCTGCAAAAGAGCACCTAAAGATATCAACCATAAAGAAAATAGCAGTGTCATAGCTGTAGCAATCTACAATCCAGGAAACTACAACTGGCATAATAGCTCCTGAGGAACAGAGTAAGTTAGAGTAGCCACAAGTTCATTTGTGGAATCTGACTGACCGCTGGGGATCAAAGCCATATTTGTGATTTCTATACTCTGAGCAGCAATAGATGTTAAATGGCCATCACTAAGTTTCTGGCCCCTGTGGTGCTACAGTGTATTCATTGTTATTATTATTCCCACTTTGATGGTTGACAGATACTTGCCCCAAGATCAGGTCCATCATTATTCCCATTATCTAGCTTGGAGCCGCAGCGTGCACAGTTGCAACACTCAAATAGGACCTCATCCATATTTATTTACAGCTTATTAACACATAAGAACATAAGAATGGCCATACTGGGTCAGACCAAAGGTCCATCGAGCCCAGCATCCCATCTGCCGACGGTGGCCAATGCCAGGTGCCCCAGAGAAGGAGAACAGAAGACAATGATCAAGTGATTTATCTCCTGCCATCCATCTCCTGCCCTTGTTATGAAGGCTAGGGCACCATACTTTATCCCTGGCTAATAGCCATTTATGGACCTAACCTGCAAAAATTTATCAAGCTCTTTTTTAAACCCTAATAGAGTCCTGGCCTTCACAGCCTCCTCGGGCAAGGAGTTCCACAGGTTGACTGTGCACTGTGTGAAGAAAACTTTCCTTTTATTAGTTTTGAACCTACTACCCATCAATTTCATTTGGTGTCCCCTAGTTCTTGTATTACGGGAAAAGGTAAATAATTTTTCTATATTCACTTTCTCCACACCATTCATGATTTTATATACCTCTATCATATCGCTCCTCAATCGCCTCTTTTCCAAACTGAAAAGTCCCAGTCTCTCTAGCCTCTCCCCATATGGGACCCTTTCCAAGCCCCTAATCATCTTAGTCGCCCTTTTCTGAACCTTTTCTAATGCCAATATATCTTTTTTGAGGTGAGGAGACCACATCTGCACGCAGTACTCAAGATGTGGGCGTACCATAGTTTTATATAGGGGAAGTATGATATCTTTTGTCTTATTATCGATCCTTTTTTTAATAATTCCTAACATCCTATTTGCCTTACTAACTGCCGCTGCACACTGCGTGGATGTCTTCAGAGAACTATCCACTATAACTCCAAGATCCCTTTCCTGATCTGTCGTAGCTAAATTTGACCCCATCATGTAGTACGTGTAATTTGGGTTATTTTTTCCAACATGCATTACCTTACACTTACCCACATTAAATTTCATTTGCCATTTTGCTGCCCAATCACTCAGTTTGCTGAGATCTTTTTGTAGTTCTTCACAATCCCTTTTGCTTTTGACTGTCCTGAACAACTTGGTGTCATTTGCAAACTTTGCCATCTCACTGCTTACCTCATTTTGGCTACGTCTACACGTGCAGCCAACATCGAAATAGCTTATTTCGATGTTGCGACATCGAAATAGTCTATTTCGATGAATAACGTCTACACGTCCTCCAGGGCCGGCAACGTTGATGTTCAACTTCGACGTTGCTCAGCCCAACATCGAAATAGGCGCAGCGAGGGAACGTCTACACGTCAAAGTAGCACACATCGAAATAGGGATGCCAGGCACAGCTGCAGACAGGGTCACAGGGCGGACTCAACAGCCAGCCGCTCCCTTAAAGGGCCCCTCCCAGACACAGTTGCACTAAACAACACAAGATACACAGATCTGACAACTGGTTGCAGACCCTGTGCCTGCAGCATAGATCCCCAGCTGCCGCAGAAGCAGCCAGAAGCCCTGGGCTAAGGGCTGCTGCCCACGGTGACCATAGAGCCCCGCAGGGGCTGGAGAGAGAGCATCTCTCAACCCCCCAGCTGATGGCCACCATGGAGGACCCAGCAATTTCGACGTTGCGGGACGCGGATCGTCTACACAGTCCCTACTTCGACGTTGAACGTCGAAGTAGGGCGCTATTCCTATCTCCTCATGAGGTTAGCGACTTCGACGTCTCGCCGCCTAACGTCGAAGTTAACTTCGAAATAGCGCCCGACGCGTGTAGACGCGACGGGCGCTATTTCGAAGTTGGTGCCACTACTTCGAAGTAGCGTGCACGTGTAGACGCAGCTTTTAGGTTGTTCTGCATGGGATGGAGCAAGTTTATGGATATTCAGATGTACATTCAGTTGTATCTCTACCCTACTGAGATGAAGTGTTTGTGACTGTGCTCAAGGTATTAAGTAGGATCCCCATGGCTGGGAACTGGCCAGTGACTCCAGCTACGACAGGGAGCTTGGGTCAAGGGAGCCTCACAACCGTACAGTGGGAAGAGTGGCTGGGGAGACCAGCTGCAACATGTACTCCGCTGGCATCCCTGTGGCAGTGGGGTGCCCAGCTGGGGTGGGAGAGCCAAGCATCCCCATGGTGGGGTTCCTGGCCAGGGATCCTAGCTAGGGAATGAAATCCCACTGGCATCCCTGGGGCTGGGAGTCCCGCAGGGAGCCCTGACCAGTAGCCCAGTGGAAGGGAGCTCGAGTAGAGTCCCCATGGCAGCCTGGAGGCAGGGATCTGGTGGTGTCCAGGAGGGAAGCCCAACAAGCAGGCTGGCGCCGCCTCCTCCTCCAGGGCAAATCCCCTTGTTTGGGGCCACTCAGGTCCCAAGGGTGGTGAACAAGGGAGGTACAACCTGTAGAAGATATACGATGGGTATGACAAGTCTGTTTGCTCAGACTGAAGGACTTCTTATTTATAACTGTAGTTTCCAGAGGGTGGAACTGTAAATATATAGCTGAGATTTCACATTGTTGTGTACTCTGGAAAAGTAGCTGGGTTTTGATTAGATGAATTTGTGGGAATAGTACCTTGCACAGGTCCAGTGCGCAGCTTTGTTCTCAGGTCCCGTTATTCTCCAAGGATACTATATTTAGATTCTTAGTTCCCTGTATCTGTGTTTGCAGCACTATAGCCATAACAGCCATGCTTAAGCCCTCTGATCAACCAAATATGTTTTGAATGTCCTGTACATAATAGCGAAAAAAGTAAAATTGTGCAACTCCATGAAAAGTGAAATGAGTAAAGATGGCAGAAAACAGTCATTTAACAAGTGTACTCAAAAGTGCTAAGACCAATTTTTATAAATCAAACAGCCAACCTTCTTTGAGGCTGGTCTGAGCTAGCTTCTGCTAATTCGTGCCACATCTACACTTACTGAGGATCAGTGATGCTGCAATCAATGCGGTAGGGGCTCATTGTGCTGGTTTCATGAACACACATTAAATAATGACAGAGAGGGAGACATGCTAGTCTATGATACACATTAAATAAGTTCTTGTGGGTTGATGCTGCTGCTCCACTAGACTAAGACAAGAAAGGTAAGGAGATGGGGAAACATCTCCCATTATTGCAGCTCCACGTAGACACCACAGTAAGTCAGCCTAAGCTATGTTGAATCCTACATGAATACCATGACTGTTAGGTCAACTTAACCAATGGTCTAGACAGGCCTAAGGTAACCTCAGATATAAGATGCTGCTTCTGTCATTTCTCCAGCCCCGCACCCAACTCAGTTACACTTTCATGTTGTTTCTTATCAGACTAATTGCTTGTTCCACTTATCGCACCACAAAAACTCTCCAGGTTTTCAAGTTTCAGAAGCAACAATCCCCACTCCTTTCCCTGGCTTATGGGAGCAGTACTCCCCTCTGCACAATTGTCTCCTTGTCTGGTATAGAAGACAATAAATTGTCTGCTACTCCTCCTTCAATTTATTTTCCCACAGACTTGCTGTGTTTGAATGAAGACAAACCTGCAAGATTCATGATGGCCATTGCATAAGTACATCATAGGGCAATTAGGTCAACCTGTCTCCAATTGAGAGGGGAGAATACAAGCATGAGGCATGCAAACTAACTTCATTGAGGCACAATAGCAGGGGTGGGCAATAATTTTTACATAGGAGCCACTTCATGAGTTTTGGTACCGGTCGTGTGCTGGTGGGGTTCAGGTCTCAGGCAGAAGGGGTCGGGCTGCAGCTGCAGCTGCAGAGTGAGAGAGAGTGGGTGTGTGAACGTGAAACAGTTTGGGTTGAGGCACAGGCTGTGTGAGACAAATTGAGTGTGTGCGTCAGTTCATATGTGACAGTGAGTATGTATGAGCGGCATAGACTGGGAATGTGTGACAGTGACACAGAGTACATGTGCAAGCTGCTGCTGGGTAAGTTTCTCAAAGAAGCCATCATCTGTCGCTTTAAGGGAAATCTGTCCTGCTCTGTTGTGTCTCCCATCCTATGCTCTGCACTCCTGAGTCACTTACCATCCATGCTTCAGGCTGGAGCAGCTCCACTGTGTCTCTCACTCCCCAGTCCCTGCTCAGCAGAGGTAGGGCACAAGGGCAGGGGAACACCATGGCTATGTCTAAACGAGAGGCTTTTCCCAGCAAAACTGGGCTTTTTTGTCAGGAAAAACCACAGAGCATCTACTCACAAAATAGTCTTTTTTGACAAAACACGGCACATCCACTGGCAGTGTATTGCCTCTCCCTGCTCAGGTATAACACCTCTCTGGACGGCGTTTTGTCAAGAAAACAGATGTGTAGATGTTCTGGGGCCCCTTCTGTTGACAGAGAGGGCTGCTGGTTCATCGGGCAGTCCAATTTGCAGAGCTTCTGGTCAGCCATTCTGTCGAGAGAGGGCTGGACAGTGTGGCTGCTCTCTTTTGACAGAGCAGCTTTCTCATTCAATCTGCTCTGTGTGAGGATGCAATCTGTTGATAGAAGTTTTGCCGCGAAATCCCTTCTGACAATCACTTTTCTTGACAAATGCTGCTTATGTAGATATAGCCCCTGTCTTCGGCATTACCCTTCCACCTGCAACCCCTCCCCATTGCATAGGTAGCATGGGTATCCTGGGAGCAGCTCAGCTGCAGATGGAACAAGGTGTGTCAGGAGGAGCAGCTGAACATATCCTGCTTGGTGTAAGAAAGTGTGCTCTGCTTATCAGCTGGGTGGGCCAGAGAGAAATGCTAAGTTTGCTGGCTCCAGCTGAGCTGACTTGAAACAACGAAAAGTGTCATTTCTGAAAAATCTCGCTCCAGATATGTTTGTTCCTTGAGAAACTGATAATTTGATATTTTGTCCTGAGTTGGGACACAAACAAATGCTGAAATATCAGAGTTTCCTCTAGGAAAGACATTCCAGTTTTTCACTCTGCTGCACTCTAGGGCTGCGTCTACACGTGCACGCTACTTCGAAGTAGCGGCAGTAACTTCGAATTAGCGCCCGTCACGTCTACACGTGTTGGGCGCTATTTCGAAGTTGAAATCGACGTTAGGCGGCGAGACGTCGAAGTCGCTAACCCCATGAGCGGATGGGAATAGCGCCCTACTTCGACGTTCAACATCGAAGTAGGGACGTGTAGACGATCCGCGTCCCGCAACATCGAAATAGCGGGGTCCTCCATGGCGGCCATCAGCTGGGGGGTTGAGAGATACTCTCTCTCCAGCCCTTGCGGGGCTCTGTGGTCACCGTGGGCAGCAGCCCTTAGCCCAGGGCTTCTGGCTGCTGCTGCTGCAGCTGGGGGTCTGTGCTGCATGCACAGGGTCTGCAACTAGTTGTTGGCTCTGTGTATCTTGCACTGTTTAATGAAAGTGTGTCTGGGAGGGGCCCTTTAAGGGAGCGACTTGCTGTTGAGTCCGCCCCGTGACCCTGTCTGCAGCTGTGCCTGGCTCCCTTATTTCGATGTGTGCTACTTTGCCGTGTAGACGTTCCCTCGCTGTGCCTATTTCGATGTTGGGCTGAGCAACGTCGAAGTTGAACATCGACGTTGCCAGCCCTGGAGGACGTGTAGACGTTATTCATCGAAATAGCCTATTTCGATGTCGCAACATCGAAATAAGCTATTTCGAAGTTGGGTGCACGTGTAGACGTAGCCTAGGTGTAGGGTATCTGAAATTTGGTTGGGGGAGCCCGGCAAAGTTTTGGGAAGAGTGTACTTCCGACCAGTCATGATGGAAATCAAGATCCCTCTGCAACATGCCTCAATTTGTCTGTATATTGCAGGTAAATCTTTCTTCCATGATTTAATCTGGTCTCAATTTTTGAGTGAGATTGGGCTTATAGGTGCTTTGGTAATACAAATAGTAAACATGTACATACAGTAAGGTCCCCACATTTGCGAACTCAATTATTTGTGAGCAGCTGCTTGAGGCCACCACTTCCCAGGGCCCTGGGGCAGGAACACCAGTATCCACTGCTTCCCTGTGTCTCCAAGACATTTCTCCCCACCCCTCCATATTCACAAAAATCAACATTCACAAGAGTTCTGAACATGGAACCCTCGCTAATGTTGAGACACTACTTTATATAGATGCATTTTTCCTCTCCTCTAATTCAAAGATGACCAAAAGAAATTTTGCTGACATTCTGAGAAATACAATAAAATAAACACAAATCCTATTTAGGTTAATCTGAGCAAGAAAACTATCAGCTCTGAAGATGAAAGTTTCACAGAGTTCTGAATTTTTGAGAACATAAAGGCACAGGCTTACACTATAAATATGAAGGAACCTGGTTATGTGTCTGTTTGCCTAATCTATTTTAGAACAAAGCTAAGCCATAAAGTTCAGGTCTGACTGTGAACATCTCCCAAGGTTGTGTTTTTTTTTTTTTCGGGGGTGTGGGTGTGAGGACAGCAAAGACCATGATTGAGTCTATAATTATGTGTTACTTCATTCGTTCCTGTAAATAACGTTATCTTGACTGCAAAATAATAAGGATATTAGGTTTGCTCTTTGTATTACTTATAATTTAATTCTCTTTCGTAGTAGTGCATGCAGTAATAAGCCGTGAATAGCTCTGGTCAGATCTTATTCTAACAGCACTCAGTCACTGCTTAAAAAAGGAGCCCTATAGCACCTTAAAGACTAACAATATTATTTATTAGGTGATGAGCTTTCATGGGACAGACCCACTTCTCCAGATCTGGAGAGTCCTGGGTATGTCCCATGAAAGCTCATCACTTAATAAATATAATAGTTTTTAAGGTACTACAAGTCTGCTTTTTTGTTGTGTAATGATACAAACTTACATGTCTACATCTATATTTATATTTTGAGGGGGGTCGACATGCCACAATCACATGACATATCATAGAGCTGGAAGGGGCCTTGGGAGGTCTTTGAGTTCAGTCCCCTGCCCTCTTGGCAGGACTAATCACCATTCTTTTATTTATTTAATCTAATTGCCCCAGATGCCTGAATGGCCTCCACAAGGATTTCACACACAATGCTGGGTTTAGCAGGCCAATGATCAAACTACTGAGCTATTCCTCTGATCTGCTAGAGATTGATTTTGCCACGTGTGAATTTATCTTGTAGTGTGGCAAAACTGATCTCTCTGGGCTCGGTTGTCCACCCTGGCACAGCACAATGTTGTATAGTGCAAGGAACATCAGCACAAGCCCAAAAAGCCCTGATCTACACCAGGGAAGAAAGTCGATCCTGATACATCAATTTCTAGTTGTGCAAATGGCATGGCTAGAATTGCATTTCTGGGATCAACTTTGATCCCCAGTGCAGACCGAGCCTCTATCACTGCTGGAACTTGGAATGTCTTTCCTTTACTTAGGTTTACCATGTGTCAGCATAAAATCATTTACTCCCATTCAGATTCTAAGCAGTGATGCAAGCTTTGACATTTCAAGACAAGATTTATTTCAGGTAAACAAAATAACCATGAAAAGGAGGACTGGCTTTAGTCTGATCTTGGGAATCAGGACGGTTTGCTAGGGTGAGAGAGGCTGCGTCTACACTATGAGATAAATTCAAATTTATTTATGTTGATTTTCTAATTCTGGAATTTATAAGTTTGATTTTGACCATCCTCACTTCCACTGTGCTCCCCACAAAGTCAAGTCATTGCTGCCACGCACACATTGGCTAACATCGACTGTTGCAATAGTTCATTTTGGGAAGCTATTCCACAGTTCCCTCATCCCCATAGCATTCTGGGTATGCTCACTGGTCTTGGCAACATCTTCCCACATTGCATTTTCATCATTTCCCTCCTGATCTCTGAATTTGAAAGGAACGTAGGACAGGAAGAAAGAATTTTTGGTTTCCCCATACATTATACTGCCAACATGGGTGCAATAACTGTATTCTCAACTGGCCGTGCAGTGAATATTCTGCCTCCCATCACTGCAGAAATGTGATCCCTGAAAATAATGCAGAAGCACAGAATGTTTTTTTTTTTTAATTTGAGAGGAGTGTGGGAAGAAAGAATTTTATTTCTCCCTATACATTATGTTGTTAATGGAAAGGGTATTTGGCTTTCCAGTGCACTGTAAGGCTTCCGTGCAGCAACTGTGTTCTCAACTGGCCATCCACTGAATATCGCACCTCCCATCATTGCTGAAATGTGATCCTTGAAAATAATGAAGGGGCCTGGAATAGTTTTCTTTTTTTTTTTTTAAATTGAGAGGAATGTAGGATAGGAAGAAAGAATTTTTGGTTTCCCCATACACTATATTGGTGTTGGGGAGAATCTTAATGCAGGGTCCCAGACTGTTTTTTAAAGTTAGAAGAAAGAGGATTGAAAAGTACAGGAAAAAAAGTATTTTTGGTTCCTGCCCAGTGTCAGCAAGCCCCAGTATGGGCAAAGGGGGTGTGCAGTAGTCAGCCAGTTGAAGTGTTCCTTCCCTGGTGGCAACAAACCCCTTAGCTGCCAAGGGAGAATTTTCCCTGGTGGCAACAAGTCTAGGTATGGGCCAAGGTGATGGTGGTGGGGTGTCACTGGATGACCAGTTGAAGTGGTCCTTCCCCATTGGGAGCAAGCCCCTTCATCACACGGGGAGATTTTTCCCCAGCAGCAGTAAGGCCTGGTATGGGCGAAGAGGTGGGGTCAGTAGTTGGGGAGCCAGTTGAGGTGGTCTTTCTCCATGGCAGCAAAACCCCCAGCATCTTAACTGCAGGGAAAGACTTCCCAAAGGTGGCAGCAAAGATCAGACTATCTTTCCCACTCTTGGAGCCCTAAACATGCTACTGGCAATATTGACAGCACTGAATGGTAGGCATATCTTTTTATTGGGTAGGATTGAGAAATACCAATGTGATGTGGCTGACAGCAGGAAAGACCCAGATTATGTGGCACTGGTGAGGGAGAGAAAAGGGTTCTCACACAAATGTAAACCTCTGAGAAGAAGTTTCTCAGCGTGTTATGGAAGTACAACCCCCAGCACAGCCTTGTTGACACGTGGTATGGCAGGGCACAGGCTGGCACTAGGAGGCACAGAAAAAAATAGCAAGTGTACAGACAGAGGCGCAACTCCCTGAAGGGGCTATTTGAATGAGTAGATGCACGCACACCACTAACAGCACAGAAAAAAAGAAGGCATTTCTCAGGCTGTCATACTAACATGAGCTAAAGGCTCATTGCTCCCACTTGGAAATTCATGCTCTTCCTGTTACTGGAAAGCAGTGGCCAGGGTGGAGCACTGAAAGGGTCATTGTGAGTTACATATGGGACACCTCTGGAGCCTAATAAATCCGCTTTTAAGACATGGCACTTCCACACTTGCATTTAATCGAGCTTCTGAATTCAAGCGTGGTGCTATACCCATCAGGTAACTGCAAAATTGTAATCTTGAGATCAGTGCACCCAAAATTGAGATGATAGTCTTTACAGTGAAGACAGTCACATGATAAGATTGAGCTAACTGATTTAAATTTGATTTTATTTCATAGTGTAGATGCAGTTAGTAGAGAGAGTTTGTGAGAGACAATAATGACATGACCTCCAGAGAGAATGTACCAATGTTAAACTAAAAACTTTGACTTTTCAACCTGTCTCATGAGATTATTTGCTGTTCTAATGGGTGGATTTTGCATGTAAGACATTGCGCAGTTTCCAAATTAAAGCCCTCTGGTTCTAAGCCAGCTTTATTGTTTTTAATTTTCCCTTCTTTTTTTCAAGGATCATAAACATGGATTTTGTTTTGCTCCATTTACACAGAACAGATTTAGCTCCTGTATAAAAGTGTAATATTGAAATACACACTTGTGATTGTTGTCATGTTATGTAGTTAGTCAAAAGCCTGAGAAGATGAACTACTTCAGATGCTGTTTCAGGAACAGCAGATACTGAAGACTGCACATTGTAACTCATCTTTATTATGAACAAAAGATGAAAACAACACCAGAAAGCATCAGCAGAGATGTGCTCTCTTTCCATCTGTCCATCCAAGAACTGTTCCAAAGGAAAAATAAAGAGAAAAGAAAGAGTAGAATTAAAACTTCACAAGAATGATCAGGTGTTCAGAATAAAATAGAAAGAATTAAGCCAGCACATTTTATTATCTTGTTTTAAATTCACTGAGAGGAAATGCAGACATTTGAAAAAAAGCAGTTGTAGGTGAGTGAAGGGCTACTGAAGCGTAGGGCATTCTTAGGGAGCAATAGTGGCATTGTGATAACTCAACTTATGGGCTATGTCTACCCTAGAACCATCTGTCGACAGAAGTTACTGTAGACAGGGTAATCTCGACAGAACCTCAGTCAACAGATTACATCCACACACAATTTGCTCTGCCGACAGAGAACTGCCAGACTGCACTGCCCTCTAGTACCATAAAGTGTAATGGCAGCTCTGCAAAGACGGCTGCCTGGCAACCGAAAGCCCTCTCATTCAACAGCATTGTCTATACTGTACTTTTATCAACAGTACTATGTCCAGAGATTGTTATACTTCAAATTTTTGAGGAGTAATACTGTCAAGGAAAATGCAGAGTTCTGTCAAGACTTTGTCAACAGAATCATTTAAATAGTAACAGAGAGAAAGCCGTGCTTGTCTATATACTATCAAAACAAAAAAGCAGTCCAGTAGCAGCTTAAAGACTGACAAAAATAATTGATTAGGTGATGAGCTTTCATGGGACAGATCCACTTCTTCAGACCATAGCCATACCAGAACAGACTCAATCTTTAAGGCACAGAGAACCAAAAATAGTAATCAAGGTTGACAAATCAGAAAAATATCAAGGTGAGCAAATCAGAAAGTAGAGGGGCAGAATTGGGCAGGTGGGAAGTCAAGAATTAGATTAAGCCAAGTACGCAAAAGAGCCCCCATAATGACTTAAAAATTCCCATCCCGGTTCAAACCACGTGTTAATGTGTCGAATTTGAATATAAAAGAGAGTTCAACAGCCTCTCTTTCCAAAGTAGTGTGAAAATTCCTCTTTAGTAAGATACAAACTTTCAGGTCATTAACAGAATGGCCCACTCCATTAAAATGGTGGCTGACCGGTTTGTGAATCAGGAGTGTTTTTATGTCTGTTTTATGCCCATTAATTCTTTGTCTAAGAGACTTTGAAGTCTGTCCAATAAACAAAGCATCTGGGCATTGTTGACATATGATGGCGTATAGGATGTTAGTTGAGGAACATAAGAATGTGCCCATGATTCTGTGAATAAGGCCCTAAACAGGTTATTGTCCTCAGCTAACATCATGTATGCCATCATGTGCCAACAATGCCCAGATGCTTTGAATACTGGACAGGCTTCAAACTCTCTTTGAGAAAGAATTAATGGGCATAAAACAGACATTAAAACACTTCTGATTCACAAACCAGTCAGCCACCTCTTTAATGGAGTGGGCCATTCTGTTAATGACCTGAAAGTTTGTGTCTTACTGAAGAGGAATTTTCACTTTTGCATACTTGGCTTAATCTAATTCTTAACTCTCCGATTCCCGTCCCTTCTGCCCCTCTGCTCTCTGATTTGCTCACCTTGATATTTTTTCTGATCTATAAACCTTGATTACTATTTTTGGTATTAAATATTGAGTTTGTGCGGGTATGGCTATGATCTGAAGAAGTGTGTCTGTCCCACGAAAGCTCATCACTTAATAAACTATTTTGTTAGCCTTTAAAGTGCTACTGGACTGCTTTTTTGTTTTTATAGTATGATGTAAGTGTGTAGACGCTCCCTGAGTTATGTCGACGTAAGGCCCCTTCTGTCGACAAAACTCTGTTGTGTAGATCCAGCCTTGGTGTTCATCAGTATTTGTGAACAAAGGCTGTACAGGTCCCCTTAAGAATGGATTTTCCAGTCCAAAACTGAACACCTGGCAACCCTACATAGACCAGATAATTCTAGGTGACAAAAGATTGGGAGAGCAGTAAAGGAAAATATACTTGGAATCTGACTATTGATAGCATATGGAGATTGCCATTACCAAGACTGCAGTAGTGAAACAGTTAATCACGTATGAATTAGAGCTCTGTTCTCCAATGCTGGTAAACATGCATTTGGTGTAGTACTCCATTTGGTGAAGTACCCATTCTAAGACATACTGCTAGAAGAACAAGTAGACACAACTTTGGTATAGTTGGTAAGAACTGAAGGCTGTTAAAATATGAAGGACTCCTCTATGCTAACCTCTTCAAAGTTTGAACAGACTGAGCTCATCTATCATTTCTCCCTTTAGCATAGGAATCCAGTTTCAGAGGAGGACATTAATCAGTGAATATTTATGATTAACTTTCTAATGAGACTGCTCCAGGGAAAACTATGTATGTGTTTTATTTGTCACAAGGCAAACCCACCAATAAGACTTTTTTATTTGAGTGATTGAATTCAATATATTCTCTATTATTTTAACTCCACAAAGGAGCCCTATGGACATCAAAACATTATTAGGTTCACATAAGGGCCTTGTCTACACTAGCCAAAAACTTCAAAATGGCCATGCAAATGGCCATTTCGAAGTTTACTAATGAAGTGCTGAAATACGTATTCAGCACCTCTTTAGCATGCGGGCAGAGGTGGCACTTCGAAATTGACACGGCTCGCCGTTGCGCGGCTCATCCAGACAGGGTTCCTTTTCGAAAGGACCCTGGCTACTTTGAAGTCCCCTTATTTCTATGAGCAGATGGGAATAAGGGGACTTCAAAGTAGCCAGGGTCCTTTTGAAAAGGAGCTCCGTCTGGACGAGCGGCATGGCGACGAGCCGCATCAATTTCAAATTGCCACAGCCGCCCGCGTGCTAATGAGGTGCTGAATATGTATTTCAGTGCTTCATTAGTAAACTTCGAAATGGCCATTTATGTGGCAATTTTGAAGTTTTTGGCTAGTGTAGACGTAGCCAAGGGGAGTTATAACTCTCTAACTTCTAAAAGATAAAGACTTAATTTTCATACCTAGGGAAAACCATACTGAGTTTGCTAAGTATTTATAACTATGTTTAACTATTGTGGCCACCTGCATCTTACTAAATTCTTTTAATACCTAAATAAAATATTATATTTTAGAAACAAGAGAAAGTATGTGGAAGCAAGGACAAACAATGTACATAAAAATCAGCAAGCCTCTCATTTCCTTTCCACATTCACAAACCTGAATTAGGGGGAGCAGTTCTACTGCAATAAGCAGATATAAATCAACATCAAATTCACTTAACTGAGTTGAGAATAAATCTGTAGAAACTGAACATGAATGGCCCTGACTCTGAGACGGTTTCGTCTGTAGTTGCAGTTTGGACCAATCATAGAATTCTAGAGCTGGAAGGGAACTTATGAGATCATCTAGAACAGCCCCCTGCCTGAAGCAGGATCAACCCTAAATAAATCATCCCAGCCATGACTATGTCAAGCCAGGATATAAAAACCTTTACAGATGGAGATTCCACCAATCTTATAGATTGGTTCAAACCAGAGTTTGAATTAGACACATTTTTAAATAAGCCAGTTGAGAGGTTCAGACCCATCTCTATGATTCAACAATAAGTTCGCTGCTGGTTATTAGAAACCAAATAAAATCATTTCAGTGGTGATACATATGGAACATGAAATATTCAGGTATTCTTGCACGTTTGGTAAAGGGTCACAATATTAATCTTCACTGATATCACTATTGGAAAAAACATTTTAATTATAGCAGTTTACCTAGTGAGAAACTATCATCTTTCTTTGATGGGGTATTTAGTTTGCAGAAAATGATGCGCGCGCACACACACACACACACACACACACACGCACATATGAAACCCAGAGACACAGGCATTCTTGTGAATGTTTTTTCATAGTTAATATTCTGTCCCAAGGACTGGTAAGCCCCTAAGAGACAAGCACTCTGGACCAAAAAAATACTACACCAAATAGAAATTTGATTGTATGAAAAAAGGTTGGCTTTGCTTATAGTATTACACTTTAGATAGTCTCTTTGGCTTCATCTACACTACAATTCTGTTCCAAAAGAACGTCTTTCAAAAGAGAACATCGAAATATGCTCTTTTGAAACAGAGCATCCACACACACCAGCGGGGATCAAACTTTCGGTCCCTTCTTTCAAAAGACCCCAGCACAATTTCGAAAGAGAGCATCCACACATGCCAGCTCGCTCTTTCAAAAGAGCGGGGCAGGAAGTACTATGGGCAGGGTCACATGGCAGACGAGCCCTTCCAAGGCCACCATCCACCATCTCCTCAAAGGACTCCTCAAAGACCACCCACCCAACGCCCAGATCTCAGCCTGCACATGCTGACGGCCAGCAACCCTGTCCCCAGGCAGAGCGAGAGAGAGAACAAGTTACAGCGAGAGGCATTGGAGGTGGCATCCCAGTCCCTCATGGACCCCAAGCAGGACCCAAACCTCCATTGCAGCTGTGGCCAGCGTCCTTGCTGCAGACCTGGCTGCTGTGCTGCCGTGGCTCTGGGTGGCCACCATGTTAGCCACCCTCCTGGAAGCCATCCTCAGGGTGCAATGCCCCTAGCCAGTCCCCTGGGTCATCCGCCACCTGTGGAGCTTCCCCACAAGCATTGACTGGTGGGACCAGCTGGTGCTGGAGGACTGCAGCGATGACCCGTGGCTACAGAACTTCAGGATGACCAAGGGGACATTCCTGGATCTGTGCCACTGGCTAGCCCCAGTTCTCCAGCACCAGGACACACACCTGAGACCAGCACTCCCCCCTGCAGAAAAGGGTGGCCATTTTCCCTATGGAAGCTTGACACCCCGGACAGTTACTGATCCGTTGGCCACCCGTTCAGGGTGGGCAAAGCCACCATTGGGGCCATCCTTATTGAGGTAAGCTGTGCCCAGATCACACCTAGACTGCTTGTGGGGGGAGAGGGGCAGCCTGGTGATGGGCATCTTCGGGAGAAGGGTGGGCACCCTGGGGCCAGGGGTGGAGATGGGGATGGTCACGAGCAGGCAAGCCCCACCCCATCCCACACTCACCCTCCTATGCCCTGCAGGTCATCCAGGCAATCAACAAGGTGCTCCTGAGGCAGCTGGTGTGCTTCAGGGACCTGGATGACACCATCCAGGGATTCCAGGAGCTGGGCTTCCCCAACTGCTTCAGGGCCCTGGATGGCACCCACATCAACATCTGGGCCCTGGAACACAGCCACGAGTCCTACGTCAATCACAAGGGCTACAACTCAGTGGTCCTGCAGGCCCTGGTCAATGCCAATGGCCGGTTCCAGGACATCTACGTGGGCTGGGCTGGCCGCGCCCATGACGCAAAGGTCTTCCGGAACTCAGGGCTGGGACATCATATGGACAAGGGGACCTTCATCCCCTGATGGAAGCTCCGCATCAGGGACATGATGCTGCTGCCCTGCATTGGGGCAGACGCAGCCTACCCCCTGCAGGCCTTGCTGATGCATTCATACATTGGGCATACCCAGCCAAGCCAGGACCTTTTCAATGAGCGGCTGAACTGCGCCCGGAACACCGTCGAGCGGGTGTTCATCTACCTCAAGGGGCATTTCAGATGCCTCTACACCAGGTTTGCGACTGGGGCACTTGCAAACAGGGTGGTTACTAACAGAAGGGAGTTTTGAGAGGGGCTCTCCTGGGGAAGAAGGGGGCAAACTACAGCACCTTTGGGTAAGTGGCTCTCTGGAGTGTGTGGGTGTCTGGGTTTGGGGGTTCTTGGCCTGTGTTTGTCTGTTTGTTTGGTGTTTGGAGTGCTGAGCTGTCTGTTTGTTTGAAAGGCCACGTGCTCAGGCTGGCAGTTGGAAGCTGTTAGCCTTGATTAGGTTTGAAATCTAAACTCTATGTGCTGATTGGCTGAGCAGTAGTCAGAGGGAGGGGCTCTCAGGAAGGCCAGAGCTTTTTAAACCCTGCTGGCAAGCAACCAGGGAGCTTGCGAACAGGGTGGTTGCTAACAGGAGGGAGTTTTGAGAGAGGAGTTTAGAGTAAGATAGTTACTTCTACAGGGGTAAGGGGGCGGCAAGATGGCAACAGTGGTGGTGTTCCCAACTGGTGGCCGGAGCTGAGGGACCCGCCGCCCCCAGGGTGCAGCGCGGGCAGTGGGATGCAGGTGGGCTTGGGGAAGTGTGGGAGGTGGGGGGCTAGACCAAGGAGTGTCGGTGGTGGGCATGTGGTTTGGGGGTTGTGGTATGGCTGTGCAGATGGCAGCACCCATGGAGGTTGGTGGTGACACATCCAGCTCAGATTGCCTGGGCTTTCAGGCCCAGTCCTGCAATCCCTGCATGCCTGGCCTGCAGCAGCTCCATGGGGCTCCAGAGGCAGCCACAGCCAGAAGAAGAGTTGGAAGCTTTGGCGGGGACCCAGAGCGCATCTGGGCCGTGAGATTGGCACCTTCGTGGAGGATGGGGTTGCAGCAGTGCATGGCCGGATGCAGAGAGGCCGGGGGGGGGGGAATGGGGCGATGAGAGCTGATGGGGAGCAGTGTGGTGAGGTGGGGGGACATGGGAGTGGATAGGGATCTCTAAAGGAAAAGGACTACACCTTTTTCTGGCAGGGTAAAGCCCAAGAAGAACCCAGGGAGCATGGTGTTGGCTTTGCCATCAGAAACACCCTTCTACAAATGGTGGAATTAGTCATGGGTGGATCAGAAAGACTCCTTCGGGTCATACTTCAAACTTGTGCTGGTCCTGTCCACCTGATCAGCGCTTATGCTGCAACCCTGTATGCCACACGGGGAAGTAAAATACAAGTTCTATGACATCCTTAGTACTGCCATAGCGCAAATACCTGCTCATGAACCACTGTACATTTTGGGAGACTTCAATGCAAGAGCTGGAGCTGATTGTGACTCATGGTCTTCCTGCTTAGGCCACTTCGGTGTAGGTAAAATGAAAGAAAGCGGACAGTGTCTTCTCAAACTTTGTACGTACCACAATCTGTGCATTACAAACACATTTTTCCAAACCAAGCCACAGCACAGAGTGTCATGGAGACACCCACACTCAAAACACTGGCATCAATGAGACATGGTCATCACTACATGTGATAACCTCAAAAACATCCTTCTGACATGCGGCTATCATAGTGCCAACTGCGATACAGATCACTCGCTAGTTTGCTCCAAACTCAAGGTGAGACCCAAGAAGCTGTACCACTCTAAACCAAGTGGAAGGCCCCACATTGATGTCAGAACGACAGCAAACTCAGAGAGAGCCAAAAAGTTCAGAGAGACCCTCGAGGAAAATCTGTGCAGCAGCCCTGGGGGTGCCAATATGACATCCAGATGGCAGCATCTGAGGGATACAATTTACAACACGGCCTTGTCGGTGTTTGGAAGAAGAGCTAGAAACACAAATGACTCGTTCAAAGCTAAATCTGATGAGATGATTCCAGCCATCGGAAAGAAGCATGCTGCGCTCCTGGGCTACGTCTGCACGTGCAGCCAACATCGAAATAGCTTATTTCGATGTTGCGACATCGAAATAGTCTATTTCGATGAATAACGTCTACACGTCCTCCAGGGCCGGCGACGTCGATGTTCAACTTCGACGTTGCTCAGCCCAACATCGAAATAGGCGCAGCGAGGGAACGTCTACACGTCAAAGTAGCACACATCGAAATAGGGATGCCAGGCACAGCTGCAGACAGGGTCACAGGGCGGACTCAACAGCCAGCCGCTCCCTTAAAGGGCCCCTCCAGACACAGTTGCACTAAACAACACAAGATCCACAGAGCTGACAACTGGTTGCAGACCCTGTGCCTGCAGCATAGATCCCCAGCTGCCGCAGCAGCAGCCAGAAGCCCTGGGCTAAGGGCTGCTGCCCACGGTGACCATAGAGCCCCGCAGGGGCTGGAGAGAGAGCATCTCTCAACCCCCCAGCTGATGGCCGCCATGGAGGACCCAGCAATTTCGACGTTGCGGGACGCAGATCGTCTACACGGTCCCTACTTCGACGTTGAACGTCGAAGTAGGGCGCTATTCCTATGTCCTCATGAGGTTAGCGACTTCGACGTCTCGCCACCTAACCTGACACGTGTAGACGCGACGGGCGCTATTTCGAAGTTGGTGCCGCTACTTCGAAGTAGCGTGCACGTGTAGACGCAGCTCTGGAGTACAAACACTCATCGAGCCAGAGTACCCTGCAAGTACTCAGAGCAGCCAGAAAAACAGTACGGCAGACAGCCAGGTGCTGTGCCAACAACCACTGGCTCAAGCTATGCAGCAGCATCCAGACCAGTGTTGAGTCTGGTAATCTCAAGGGAATGTATGAGGGCATCAAGAAGACATTAGGACCCACCCAGAACAAGATGGTACCTCTGAAATTCAAATCTGGTGAAGTCATCACTGACAAAGCCAAACAGATGGAGCGCTGGGTTGAGCACTACTCCAAGCTGTACTCACGCGAGAACATTGTGGTCGATACAGCCTTCGATGCCGTCGAGCTCCTACCAGTAATGGATGAACTGGACCAGGAACCAACTGTGGATGAACTGAAGAAAGCCATCAACAGCATTGCAGTAGGAAAGGCCCCAGGCCAGGATGGTACACCACCAGAGGTAATCAAGTGTGCCACGGACACCCGCCTGGAATGCCTACATGAGCTACTGTGCCTGTGCTAGAGAGAGGGAGAGGTTCCACAGGATATGTGTGACGCTAACATTGTAACCTTGTATAAGAACAAAGGAGACAGAAGCGACTGCAACAATTACCATGGAATCTCCCTCCTAAGCACCACTGGTAAACTGTTTGCTCGTGTCATCCTCGGCAAACTCCAGAAGATTGCTGAGAGGGTGTATCTCGAATGACAGTGAGGATTCTGCGCAAAGAGATCTACCATTGACATGATCTTCTCTCTGAGGCAGCTTCAGGAGAAATGCAGGGAGCAGAGGAAGCCACTCTCTATTGCCTTCATTGACCAGACCAAGGCCTTCGACTTGGTCAGCAGGGATGGACTGTTCAAACTGCTCCACAAGATAGGCTGTCCACCATGGTTACTCAAGATGATCCAGTCTTTCCACGAAGACATGAGAGGAACCATTCAATATGATGGCACATTATCGGAAGTTTTCAGCATCAGGAGCAGTGTCAAACAAGGATGCGTCCTTGGTCTGACATTGTTCGGGATCTTCTTCGCAGTCCTCCTGAAGCATGCCTTTGGATCTTCAACAGAGGGCATCTTTTTGCACACAAGATCTGATGGGAAACTGTTTAATCTTGCAAGGCTGAAAGCTAAATCTAAGGTGAGAGAAGTCCTTATCAGAGATGTGCTGTTTGCAGATGACGCTACTGTAGTGTCACACACAGGAGACCAGCTTCAGAAACTGCTGGATCAGTTCTCCAAAGCGTGCAAGGACTTCAGACTTTCCATCATCCTAAAGAAGACAAACGTACTTGGTCAGGATGTTGCTGAACCTCCATCAATCAGCATTGACAACTATATGTTAGAGGTCGTCCACGAGTTCGTTTACCTCGGGTCCACCATCACTGACACCCTGTCATTGGAGACTGAGCTCAATAGGAGGATTGGAAAAGCAGCCAAACTCTTTCCGGACTCAGCAAGAGAGTGTGGAATTACATCAAGTTCTACACCCACACCAAAATGCAAGTCTACAGAGCCTGCATCCTCAGCACCCTCCTTCACAGCAGTGAGTCTTGGACCCTGTACACCTGCCAGGAAAAGAGGCTGAACACCTTTCACTTGCGCTGCCTCAGGTGCATCCTTGGAATACCATGGAAGGACAGAGTGTCCAACACTGCCGTCCTTGAACAAGCTGGAATCCCAACCATGCACACCCTCCTCAGGCAGCGGCGGCTCTGCTGGCTTGGCCACATCCACAGGATGAATGATGGTGATCCCAAAAGACATCCTATATGGCTGGCAAAAGAACTCCCGGATGCCCCCAATTGCGGTACAAAGATGTTTGCAAGAGAGACCTCAGGGAGGTAGACATCGAGCCGGACAGCTGGGAGGAGCTGGCAGACGATCACAGCAGATGGATTCAGGAACTACACAAGGGCCTTCAGAAGGGTGAGTTGAAGATCAGACAGCTAGCAGAGGAGAAGCGAGCCCACAGAAAGCACGGTAAGGACCTGCCAGACACCCATTACATATGCAACAGATACAGCAAGGACTGTCACTCTTGTGTGGGTCTTCAAAGTCACAGTCGATGCTGCAAATGATGATCCCAAATGAAACTACGAAGGTCACGATCCATAGTCTACGTAGACTGAAGGATGCCTACTGCTACTACACCAAGCTGGAGGTGGGCCTCCCCAATGTCCCAGCGTGGTCAGGACCTGCTGCACCCTCCATAACCTGGTGCAGGTAAAATGTGAGACCTATATGCAGAGGTGCTCCGCCAAGGCGGGGCACTGGTATGAACAGCCCCCTGCCGCCCCATGCCATCAGACCCAGAAGGATGGGGTGCGTGTAAGGGAGGCCCTGCACCAGGCCTTTGAGTGGGGGCCAAGGTAATCCCTCCCCGTGCACACACCCCATCCGTACCCTGCACACACACACACACACACGCCACCCGCACCCTGCACACACAAGCACACCCACCAGCACCCATGCACAGGGGACACAGGGTAAACCATAAAAATAACCATTTACTATAATGAAAGACTGTGCCCCTCGTTATTCAGGGGGAACTATTTACATGTGTTGGGAGAGGGTGAATGGAGAGAACTATATATAGGTGTGGGGAGAAGTATTTACATGGGAGTGGGGAAGATGAATGAGAACTGTTTACATGGGAGTTGGGAGGGTGGACAGGCGCTGGGGTGGAGGCATTCACCCCTCTCGGGGGCTCGATGGCCGGGATCCCCATCTCCCGAGTCCATGCCTGCCCCTTCCTTCCCGGGTCTGGGGGCCCCGCTAGGACTGGGCCAGGGCTGGTGGCACAGGGAGGTAGGGGTGCACCTCAGGTGCAGTGCCTGCACCTGTGCCAGGCTCAGCATGGAGAGAAGAGGGGCTGGGGGCTTGCCGTCCACCTGGCCAGCCCTGGCCAGCAGGCTGTGGGCCAGGTGGATGATTCTGGCTGGGGGGAGGTGAGGAGGGATCAGGGCCTCCTGGTGCCCCTCGTTATTCAGGGGGAACTTGGGGGATGGGGGATTGGGGTGGGGGGGAACCACTGGGAGGGAGGGGGGGATGCATAGGCAAGGGGGGCGTGGGGGACGGTGGAGGGGCGACAGGGGGTGGGGGTGTGGGTGTGGGAGTGGCCCGCAATGAAGCAGCAGCAGGGTCCAGGTGGCCGACCACGGCCTGGGTGAGGGCATCCAAGCTGGACCCCACCTGGTCCCATGCCTGCTGCTCCATGGCAAGCCACTCCCGCACGACGCCCAACAGCTTCCTCAGGGTGGCCTTGTGGTCCATGTCCCCTGCCTTCTCCTCCCTGGCCTGGTGGCACCTATGGAGGGACCAGCGATGGCCCTGTGCTGGCCCTGTCCGAGGCCTGGGCCACTCCCCCTTGCCCTCGGTGGTGGGGCTTCCCAGACCCGTCGCAGGGCTGGTCCGGATGCTGGAGCTGTGGAGACAAAAGGGGAGAGGAACAGGCCATTACTTGAGGGACCCCATGAACCCACCCCTCCATCCCACCCACCCCATCCCTCCAATCCTGCAGGGATCGCATTTGGGGTTCCCGGTGTGGTTGCCGGAGCACTGGCTCTCCTCTGGCTCCCTCAGTCCCTCTGCCGCCTGGCAGCCCGTGGCACTGTCTGGCCCACATGGTGCTGGGTGCCACACATCAGCCCTGTGAAGCCAGGGCGGTGGGGCCATCTGGCCTGCCCGTGCCATGGGGATGATGTCCCTGAGGGCAGGCTGCAGCCACCCTGGGCAGGACTGTGCGCCTCCTCCCCCGACACTGCATCCACCAGCTTGCACGGTACATGCCTGTGGGTCCCTCCAGGAACTCGGGTGAGGTGCAGTTGGAGGGGGCTGGGCTGGGTGGGCCCAAAGGGATGTCGATGACAAGGGTCCCCTCCCTCGAGCCCTTGTCATCGCTGGTGTCCTGGATCCTTTGGGGGTGCCTGCAGGTGGCTGGTGGTCCAGACCGGTCCTCCCCCTCGGTCCCCATCCCCGTCTCCTCCGGCTTGGTCAGGGGGTCGGTGGTGTCGACATACACGGCTAGGGGTCCTGCCCCCTTGGGCCCAAGGAGGTGGTCCAGTTCTTGATGGTAGAGACAGCTTGTGGGCTCTGCCCCTGACTGCCCAGCCGTGTCCCAAGCCCGACAGTACACCTGCAGGAGCTCCTTGACCTTGGACCTCACCTGGTCTGGGGTCCAGGTGGGGTGACCCCAGCTGGTGAGGTCCTTGGCCAGGTGCTCAAAAGTAGGCGCGTTTCGGTGCTGGACCCCCATCTGCTGCAGGACCTCCTCGTCTTCCCACAGGGTGAGGAGGTCCTGCAGCTTGGCCTCTGTCCAGGAGGGGGCCCAATGTTTGGGTACTGGCTCCCCTCCTGGGAGGACTCCCTCTGGTCCCTGGACAGCCCCTGGAATGGGCAGGAGTCCTGGCTGCTGGCCATGGTGACAGAGGTGCTGCAGCTTCCCCCAGGGTATCACGGGTGGGAGCTGTGAGGGCGGCAGCGTGGACTCCCTGCTGTCTGCATGCTCTCAGCTTCCTGCATCAGGGCTTCTTGGAGCCTGCATGTTAAGAGGCGGTCAGATGCTGAAGCCATAGAGCTCCGTTTGTGCTGTGAGCCGCGCTGCTGCCTCCCATCTGTGAGAGGCCATGGAGGACCCTCTCTTTCAAAAGAGTGGGTCTCAGGGTGTCTGCACTTGCTCTCTTTCGAAATTGTCTTTCGAAAGAAATCACTTTTCCCATCCCGAGAGTGGAGGACCAACTTCAAAAGAATGGGGGGGTTCTTTTGAAGTTAATTTCGAAACAGTGTCATGTCAGCATAGATACTCCATGGCTTCTTTAGAAAAAACTCGGTCTTCTGATCCTAATTTCAAATGTACTTGCTAGTGTAGATGCACCCTTTGAGTCATACATCCTAATTTGTGTATTCTTAGCATAAAAATGGAGAGCAGGTGAAGTGCTTGTACTCTCCAAAGAATTCAAAGTTTTCCTCACTTTGGACCAAAAGTATTTTTCTTATCTGTGCTAAAATTTAGGGTAGGCTATGTTATTTTTGTTCATCTCATATCTCTGCCTTCTGTTAGGTGTCAGATTATGCAGATGAAGTCTAAGAAATCTTATCTCTGAAAAAATAAGAAAGGAACTTTTTATAGTTCACTGGTATATTCACTTTTTTCTAATTTACATCGCTGGTTTACTGTTTTTTTCAACATTTTCACGCACTGTTCAGATAATGAAATACCTGACTACTGACAGTAACAGTATGATACTCACTTTCTTCCCCTTTGGAGACCGAAGGGAATGTACTCCCTGTCAAATTAGTTTGAATACTTATTTTCAGGATTCACCCTACCCTGTTTAATCATCAGATGTCTCATTCTCACAAAACATTTTTTCATATTAGCCAAGACTGGATGAACTGGTTGCTTTTCTACTGCCTTTTGTACTGCCAAGAAATCTTATTCAGTTATTTTCATTTATTTTCTTGAAGCTATATTTCTTTTAAAAGGACAAGTTTTAATTTGAAACCTTTTATATAGCTCTGACAGTGTACTGGGATTTATTACTACTTAATTCCCTATTGTCTAGGGAAACATATTGCTGCATTTTCTTTTTCTTGTTCTCTGTCTCTTATTTACAATTGCAGACAACTTCTCTTTTCCTTTCCTGTTAGGGACTGTGTTTTGCTCTTGGTAATTCCTTCCTTCATTTTACTGGATTTATAATTATTATTATATTTGGGGAGAATATGTGTAACATAAATCTTTCCTGAGAAGAATGTCCTCAGCTTTGGAAAACTCTTTCATTTTAGTTTCCTCACATTAGAGCTAGTCTAAGCAACCTTTACTTAAGATGGTCACTTGCTCTCAGGATTTCTTGTGTAAGTGCTCACCAGCCTGGAAAGGACTGTAAAATATACACCACAATTGCTTGTTGATTCTGGTTTTTCAGTACGCTGCGTCTCTGTGATAATTTCTCGGCTGGGTCATTGTTGTAATGAACGCTAAAGAATAGCAGATTGCAACATTGATATGTGTGACTCTATTCAATTATGTTCCATAGAAGCAAACAACATGAGTGGAACAGGATATCAGGATACAAAAAAACCAAGCTGACACACAAATAGGCAGACGTGAGTGCACAGAATATGGATCCATTGTAATGCATGAACTCCCAAGCATTAATTCCATCAAGAGGAGGTGTCAAGTATCTGAAGGGTATTAATCTTATCCAGCTCAGAATTCTTACTCACCAACCTAGGATCCTCTCCTACACTATTTTAGTCAGTGGGAAGTTTGCTATAGACTTCTACTGGGGCAGCATCAAGCACCCAGTTTGTTTATTCATACACATTGAAAGTCGCCAAGTCTGACTTTGAAGACAGGAAGACAACTGTCTTCCAACAATCACCCCCAATCTTTTCCTGATTGGTCATTGCATGAAGCTTCTTACTGTCAGTCATTCTAGCACCTCTAGTTCAGGCAGGCACTTAGTCACAAGATTAATTTTTAGCATGTGCATAAATGTTTCACTTAATTAAAGCCAAGATATAAAACTAAACTGTACAAAAAAGTAATGTATGATGAAAAAAGAAAAAGACAAATACCTCACAACTTAAAATTAACATGCAAGGGTTAGGCCTTATGAAACACAAACAACTAATAGAAGTTCATGATTAAGACTAAACAGCTGGAGCCAATGACCCACCAAAAACCTCCAAGATCCTGTTTTTCCTGCAAAAGCCTCTTTTAGTAAATAAATAAATAAATAAAAATCACCTCAAGAAAATAAATATTTTTTTGCATTTCAGTGCATCTAAATGAAATACTAATTTTTCCATCTTAAAGACATCATTTTGCGGAGCCACCACAGTTTGACGTTCATAACAGTTACCTATCCTTCTCGTTCATTAAATTGAAAAACACAAGGAACTCTTCTATTGAACAACTAATCACACTATTCAACATATTTGTGAACCAGGAAATGTACCTCGCATTGCTCAGGTCCTTAACTGAATTAATTAAAAAAAATGAGTTTGGAAACAAAAATTATCATGTGCATGTTGTCCTGGGGAGAGAGGACTACCCCAGCTCTCTGTCAATGCAGCACCTTGGGACCAGGTGCAAAACATCTCTGCATAGCTCCTGCAGCCCCAGTAAACACAGCTGGGGCAGGGGTGCATGGCCCACAGTTCTGTCAGGTCCAGGTTCATCTACCTCTTGCATTCCCTAAGCCAAGGTAAGGAATGCAGCAAACTGCACTTTCCCCTCCCACCCTGACATAAGGGAATGCCCCCAGTGTTCCACACATATCAGAGTGGGGAGCTTTAATCCCACCTGCCTTCTGTAAAGGGAGGTTTGAGTCTGGTGCAGTTCCAATGGAGGGGCACATCCCGAGCCAGCCCCTTTCACCTGCCTGTTGATTCTGTCTCTTTTTTCCTTTTCTGTATGGTTTTAGGAGAAGCAAAACCATTGCAAGTATACCCATTTTCCAGACATCGCTAAATCATTACATTGCTTTAAGTTATGACAAGAGGAAGCTGTATACTGAATTTAATGGTCCTAGCATGTACTGTTTAGGAGTCAATTTAGAAGAAACAGAAAGATGGATAGACAAACAAATAAACTCTCTAAGATATGTCATAAATTACACCATATTGTGGACACAAATAACTTCATCATTTGTTTATATAATAAAATTTTATTACAGTCATTCTAGAAATGACAAGCTCTGTGTCTCTTTTTGTTTGTAAGTGACATAAAAGGAACCTACTATGGGATTTGTGATTCTCTTTATCTAAAAAGCATTTTTGTTGGGTTGTGATCCTTCACTGGAAAACACCTGGACAGAACCTTCTGGAATCCCATCTGTAAATTTCTCAGTAGAGGACTCAAGATTTTAGGGCCCATTGGAGTCATTTGAATAATCTTGTTGGATCATTTGCATAACCTGAAAATCATGATTTGCAAATTCTGAACACAAGAAGGAGGTGGCAAATCATGGCCAGGCAACTGCCAATGTTCCCTGAGCTTGTCCTCCCTCAGTGTCAACACGAAGATCTAATCACATCAAGCTTATTTGCTTTTAAGATAAAAGTTTAGCTTCTGTCTTTTATCTTTTCATTCTTATTTATGCACTGAGTGATATTTCATTCTTACTTAAGCACTGAGTACCTTTGCTGGTCTGTATATTTATTAGACTAATTAAATATAAAATGAAAAGTTCATCCTAATAGATATTATTCTGTTACATTCTTTGCCCTTTCAGACAATCAAGAATGAGATTGCATTTAAATAGCTCCTGTAACTGATTAGATAAAATACGATCAGTACTATAGCTAGAGAAGCTTCTTATAGATATGCTAGATAAAGAAACCTTGGGACATGACATGTATGAAATGTATGAATGTTTTATGTATCTTGTGGACCAGGGACTATATAAATTCCATGAGGAGACGGTTACCATATCTCCTCCTTGAAATTCAAACAGTAAATGTTTAAGGCAAATAACTCAGCTTATGATATCCCCAGAGAGTTTCTTTCCCCTGGGGACTCTCACACATTCTGCTTCCACCTGGAGTCTCCAGAGACCAACAGAGAACTTTTTTGGACTCCAGAGACCAACAAAAACCAATAAGGACTTTAGGATAAGTACCCCAAGTTTAAAGTCACTCAGACCCAACTTTTTGGCTCCTGGTTTAAATATTAATATGAATTTGTAGCCACGGGAAAAATGCAGTTGTGGATTTGAATATCAAACACATACCAGGGCAGCTGGGCAACCTCTGGGAATTGTGTTAGTATGTGCATGAATTCTTTTTATGTTTGTTTTCTAATGTTTTTACCTGAAGTCATTTCAGAGAGTAGGCATGTTAGGAAAATCTGAAGAAGTAGGTCTTACCCATGAAAGAAAAATAAATGTGACGGTCTTTAATGTGCTATAGGACTGCTTGTTTTTGCCTGAAGAAGAAATGTGATTGCTTACAGGGCATTGTGTATTAACTTTTAACTGCAGCAATAAAATGTTCATAAACCTTGGGGAAAAATCAAAGTACCATTGTTAAGCCTGATCCTGAGTTTATGCCAGAGTCTGGGCTTACAATATAGTAAAGACACATCCTTAAGCAGAAATTCTAGCTGTGATAATCATAGTGTGGCTAAGGAGGCGACGCAGTCTTAAAAACCATTATCAGAAGGGAGTGAAGCCTGAGTTTCTACCCAGGAAAAAAATGATAGCTTGGGCCTGGAATCCTTTAAGTGGATGTGTAGACCTGAATTAATGGAGTAGAGGTTGTGACTCACCATTGGCCACATTTGATCAGAAGATTATTAGGTTTTTGTCCCAATTCAGGTTACATGGGGATAGAGAATCCAGAGAGCTCTAATTCAGAAGGGGAGTTTTGGGGCACTTAAAATGAGCACAATGCCAATTCATAAACATCTTCATTAAAATACAGGACAGAGTAGCAAACCTCAGAAAGCATAATATTATCACAACATAAGACAATTCTAGCTCTCCTTCTGGTAAAATTATGGAGACAAATAACTGCCTACCATAGTATATTCACATCCCTTCCTGAAGATCTGATATTGAGATGTAGGGCCAGTCTCACCACGGGCATGCCCAATGAAGTTTAAGGCCTCAGCAAGTATAATGTTGACTAGTTAAACTATGCCGTAAAGTTAAGATAATAGTTGACAGGTGGTAGAGAGGCTGGCAGTGAACATTTGCAGCACACAACAATATAAGACACAATATTCCTATCTGAAAAGCCTGGATATTTTATAGGATCTTGGCTTCTCTTGATTCTTCTCCAACCTACCATGCCCATATTTTTATTTCCTCTCCCCAAGAAATTCTCAGCTGCACTTATTTTTTAGGTTAGTAGATTATGACATTTATTGCTACATATTAATCAAGATTATTTCATCCTAGAATCATTACCTTTGGCCCTTCTAAAAGCTTCTCTGCTCTGGTGTCTGCCTCATGGTTACCAGCTTGATCTGGCACTGGATGAACCGGTGCAGCACAGGGTGACCATCCGCCCAATTTTCACTGGGACAGTCCCATATTTTAGGCAGGAGTCCCAAATCTTTTTTTTTTTTTTTTGCTAGGAAGCTAATTGTCCCATATATTCACTCCCCCTGCTGAGCTGCCCTTCCTCCAAGTTAGTGCAGCTGCAGGTAAAATCAACCAGGAGCTGGCTGGACAGCACATGCAGCAAGTACTGACCGACCAGTACAGGCAGCAGCAGGAGAGGAAGTCGGGGCTCTGCCATAGAGGCAAGGCAGGGTGTGTTGGGGTGGAGGTGGTAAGATAGGGAGTTTTGTCCCCACTGTAAGATTTTAAGGGGATCCTGGTGCCCCAGCAGTGCTAGGCAGCCTCTCTGGCTACGTCTACACGTGAAGCCAACATTGAAATAGCTTATTTCGATGTAGCAACATCGAAATAGGATATTTCGATGAATAACGTCTACACGTCCTCCAGGGCTGGCAACGTCGATGTTCAACTTCGACGTTGCGTCGCACCACATCGAAATAGGCGCTGCGAGGGAACGTCTACACGCCAAAGTAGCACACATCGAAATAAGGGTGCCAGGCACAGCTGCAGACAGGGTCACAGGGAGGACTCAACAGCAAGCCGCTCCCTTAAAGGGCCCCTCCCAGACACAGTTGCACTAAACAACACAAGATACACAGAGCTGACAACTGGTTGCAGACCCTGTGCCTGCCGCATGGATCCCCAGCTGCCGCAGCAGCAGCCAGAAGCCCTGGGCTAAGGGCTGCTGCCCACGGTGACCATAGAGCCCCGCAGGGGCTGGAGAGAGAGCATCTCTCAACCCCCCAGCTGATGGCCGCCATGGAGGACCCGGCAATTTCGACGTTGCGGGACGCGGATCGTCTACACGGTCCCTACTTCGACGTTCAACGTCGAAGTAGGGCGCTATTCCGATCCCCTCATGAGGTTAGCGACTTCGACGTCTCGCCGCCTAACGTCGAAGTTAACTTCGAAATAGCGCCCGACGCGTGTAGCCGCGACGGGCGCTATTTCGAAGTTAGTGCCGCTACTTCGAAGTAGCGTGCACGTGTAGACACAGCTTCTGTGTGACATCTGCCCCTGCAGCTGGGGAGATCACTGTGGGGAGGTAGCCTGATCCCCACTTCAGGACAGCCTCCCTGGTAGCTGCTCCCCTGCTGCGAGGCAGCTGCTTCTACAGCTAGGGAGCCCCTGCAGCTCCATTCCTGACACCCAGAGGTGTGGGGTAGCCAGAAGCCACAGCTGCCCCTGCACTGAGGGACAGCCACCTCTCTCTCCCCCGCAGAGGGGCAGCCCCCACAGGGCAGCCCCCTCCGGAGCCCAGGAGCATAGAAATAAGAAACATAATGGAGATACAGATCTCCTAGAACTGGAAAGGATCTCAGGAGATCATCTAGTCCAGCCCCCTACCCTTATCACAGGGCCAAGCACCATTCCTGACATCTGTTTGCCCTGATCCCTAAATGGCCGCCTCAAGGATTGAGTTTACAACCCTGGGTTTAGCAGGCCAATGCTCAAACAACTGAGGTATCCTTTCCCCTATAATCACAGAATGTACTCATTGTATGTACTGCACCCCTGCAGCATTCCCAGAGCCTAAAGGCATGGGGCAGCTGGTGAATTCTGCCCCACACATTTCTGCAGGGCAACTGCCCCTTCAACTGAGGAGCTGCCCTGTGGGGTGGCAGCTCTGCTCTGGGGCCCCATGGCATGGGGCAGCCAGAGAGCTGCACTTGCTTGGCAGCTGTAACTAGGGAGCTGAACTGCCCCCCACCCCAGGATTTCCCATATTTGGCATCTGGAAATATGTCAACCTTATGAAGCATAAGGATCAGTTCCCCTGTCTGGCTCACCAAAATTGGGGACCAGTAAACATTTTATTTAAGACAAAGATTGTTTATGCTAATTTACTCTGCCCAGATGCTTTAGCTGTTCATACAGCATACAGGCCTGAAGGTTTATTTTGTTTCAGCTAAATACTATGGATAATCGTGAATACCTACAATGAATGCCTTACAATGAGTACATCCTGTGATTGTACACTGGATGTGATAATTAATTAGTAGGACGCAAGCAAGAAAAGCATGTTGTCTGGTATGGTATGCAAGCAGCTTAACTTTACAGGCTACAGGTGCCCACAGGGGGCCATGATGGCAGAAATACAGATCCTGCTACTCTGATGTTGTGACAATTACAATAATTCTTCTTCTTAAAATACAGAATTTAAGGTCACTACTGTATTATTCTTTCAGACTTTACTGTTGCTAGCTGGAACAATGCATGGCTATATCAAGCACATATATATTAATACATTGAAAGACATCTGCCCAGGTTCACAGGGCAAGAACAAATTTTATATACCACTTAAGCAGTCAGAATCCTTCAGTATAGACTCCATCACAGGATTGTATTTTACCTTGTGACTATTCTTCCATTCAAAATAATAATGGAAACAATCCTCTAATCAATATTTCGTATCTATTCAAGTAACAGCATGAGTTATATTATTTAGATAAGCAGTATTACAAAATTTGGTTATAGTCTGTAGGATTTTTAGCTATGTAACTGACAAGGGGGACATATATCAATACACTTATTATGGACAAGAATGTGAATGGCTGCTATAAACGGGCAAAGGTATGAATGAGGGCAAGAAATATCACAGCTTTATAGTAGAGCCCACCTAATTGTCCACCAGAACTCACAAACAAAGTAACTCTGTCCTTCTCAACCCACCCACCAGCACAAACTCTTTTGGTAAAATACCTTTCCCCAGCATGTTTAATTGTAATGTTTTGTAGAAAAAGCATGTTATATTGGGAGAGGGTAGTGTGATGAATGGCGTGAAGGGATGCTAGCGCCTCAACAGTGGTAGAGTCAAGGTTGACTCTGTGATCGCTGGTGGGAAATAGTAGTCATAATAATATGTATGAATAGTAACAGAGAGTAAGCCGTGCTAGTCTATTCACTATCAAAACAAAAAGCAGTCAAGTAGCACTTTAAAGACCAGCAAAATAGTTTATTAGGTGAGCTTTCATTGGACAGACCCACTTCTTCAGACCATAGCCAGACCAGAACAGACTCAATATTTAAGACACAGAGAACCAAAAACAGTAAGCAAGGAGGACGAATCAGAAAAATATAATCAAGGTGAGCAAATCAGAGAGTGGAGGGGTGGGGGGGGGAGGTCAAGAATTAGATTGAGCCAAGTATGCAGACGAGCCCCTATAGTGACTCAGAAAGTTCCCATCACAATTTAAACCATGTGTTAATGTGCCGAATTTGAATATAAAAGTCAGTTCGTCCACTTCTCTTTCTAAAGCGGTGCGATAATTTCTCTTCAATAACACACATACCTTGAGGTCATTGACAGAATGCCCCATTCCATTAAAATGTTGACTAACTGGTTTGTGGATCTGGAGTGTTTTGATGTCTGTTTTGTGCCCATTTACCCTTTGTCTAAGGGAGTTAGAAGTCTGTCCAATATACAAAGCATCTGGGCATTGTTGGCACATGATGGCATATATGATGTTAGTAGAGGAGTATGAGAAAGTGCCCGTGATTCTGTGAGTAACCTGGTTAGGTCCAGTGATGGTATTTCCAGAGAAGATATGTGGACAAAGCTGGCGGCGGGCTTTGTTGCAGGGAAAGGTTCCAGGACCGGTGTTCCTGGGGTATAGACTCTGGCTGTTAGTAAGCATCCTCATGAGGTTGGGAGGTTGTCTGTAGGAGAGAATAGGCATGTCACCCAGGGCCCTCTGGAGTATAGCATCCTGATTAAGAATAGGTTGTAGGTCTTTAATAATTCGTTGCAGTGGTTTGAGTTGGGGGCTGTAGGTGATGACCAGTGGTGTTCTGTTCTTGGCTTTTTTGGGCTGATCTTGGAGTAGCTGGTCTCTGGGTATTTGTCTGGCCTTGTCGATTTGTTTTTTTACTTCTCCTGGTGGGTAATTCAGGTATTCTTAATCAGGATGCTACACTCTAGAAGGCCCTGGGTGACATGCCTGTTCTCTCCTACAGACAACCTCCCAACCTCATGAGGATCCTTACTAACAGCCAGAGTCTATAAGAGTCCTTTTTGAAAGGACTCTGGCTACTTCGAAGTCCCCGGAGTAATAATAAGGGGACTTCGAAGTAGCCGGAGTCCTTTTGAAAAGGAGCCCTGTCTGGATGAGACGCGCGGCAGCAAGCCTTGTCAATTTCGAAGCGCCTCAGCCGCCAGCATGTTAATGAAGGGGCTGAATATGCATTTCAGCGCTTCATTAGTAAACTTCGAAATGGCCATTTGCGTGGCCATTTCAAAATTTGGGGCACGTGTAGACACGGCCCTTGATTATCTTTTTCTGATTTGTCCTCCTTGCTTACTGTTTTTGGTTCTCTGTGTCTTAAATATTGAGTCTGTTCTGGTCTGGCTATGGTCTGAAGAAGTGGGTCTGTCCCACAAAAGCTCACCTAATAAACTATTTTGCTAGTCTTTAAAGTGTTACTTGACTGCTTTTTGTTTTAATGATATGTATGGTGGAGGGGCAGATGTGTACTACTAAGCTGCCTAATTTTCATTTCCTTGTGTCTGTGGTTTAAGTTTGATATTATGTTCATGTAGCAGCATCTCCAACTGTTCCAAAGATTTTTTGTATATTAATTTCATGATTTTTTTAAATGCTCAACTAGGCATGGAAAATTAAAAAAGGGAGAGAGAGGGAACACAACTTATGTTCAGGGAGAAATGCAGTTGCCAATGGTGAATAATTTAACTGCCTGTAGCCAGCACAAAAATATTTTGTTATATGATAAAAATCTAAAGCTGCGTCTACACGTGCACACTACTTCGAAGTAGAGGCACCAACTTCGACGTTAGGCGGCGAGATGTCGAAGTCGCTAACCTCATGAGGAGATAGGTATAGCGCCCTACTTCGACGTTCAACGTCGAAGTAGGGACCGTGTAGACGATCCGCGTCCCGCAACGTCGAAATTGCTGGGTCCTCCATGGCGGCCATCAGCTGGGGTGTTGAGAGATGCTCTCTCTCCAGCCCCTGTGGGGCTCTATGGTCACCGTGGGCAGCAGCCCTTAGCCCAGGGCTTCTGGATGCTTCTGCGGCAGCTGGGGATCTATGCTGCAGGCACAGGGTCTGCAACCAGTTGTCAGCTCTGTGTATCTTGTGTTGTTTAGTGCAACTGTGTCTGGGAGGGGCCCTTTAAGGGAGCGGCTGGCTGTTGAGTCCGCCCTGTGACCCTGTCTGCAGCTGTGCCTGGCATCCCTATTTCGATGTGTGCTACTTTGACGTGTAGACGTTCCCTCGCTGCGCCTATTTCGATGTTGGGCTGAGCAACGTCGAAGTTGAACATCGACGTTGCCGGCCCTGGAGGACGTGTAGACGTTATTCATCGAAATAGACTATTTCGATGTCGCAACATCGAAATAAGCTATTTCGATGTTGGCTGCACGTGTAGACGTAGTCTAAAAGAATAGCTGTGGATGGACTAGATTGTATCCATTTTCCATTTTTTTTTAATCTCACAGCATTTTCTAAAAGACTTGAGTCAACTATGAAAGTTCAGCTTGTCAAGGATAAATTTTGAAAGATTTTCTATTTTATGTTACTCAGAAAAAAAAGACAGAGAAATTTTAAGAGGTAAAAGAATAATCTTCTGCTAAAAATTTCTCAACAGTTGTTCACACATGTAAAGCAAAACAGACATTGCTGCTCTATTTTAAGCCCCTTTTATAATGCAACCCTAACTATGATGTGATACTGAGTACTCCTTTATACTGCAACTTGTTTGGGGAATGTCGGTGCCAAAGAGACAACATTAAAAAAAAAGTTCAAAGAGAGATCACATATTAAAGGCCAGAAGGTAATATTTGTGAGTAAAGATTGCTTTTTTCTGTCATAGAATCTAAGAAACAATACAATCCTAGGGCTGGAAGGGATCTCGGGAGGTTGAGTTCAGTCCCCTGCCTAAGGCAGGATCAACCCTAATGAAATCATCCCAACCAGGACTTTGTCAATCCAGGACTTAAAAACCTCTAAGGATGGAGATTCCAGCACCTCTCTACGTAACGCGCTCCAATGCTTCACTGCCCTTCTGGTGAAATAGTTTTTCCTAATATTCAACCTACACTTCCCCCTCTGTAACTTTAGATCATTGCTCCTTGTTCTGCCATCAGTCATGACTGAGAACACCCTCTCTCCATCTTCTTTAGAGCTCCCCTTCAGGATGTTGAAGGCTAGTATTAAATTGCCCCTCACTCTACTCTTCTGCAAACTGAAAAAGCTCAAATCCCTCAGACTCTCTTTATAGGTCATTTGCTCCAGTCCCCTAAACATTTTTGTTGCCCTCCACTGAACCCACTCCAATGCATCCACATCCTTTCTATACTGGGGGCCCAGAACTGGACACAGTACTCCAGATGTGGCCTAACCAGTCCCAAATAGAGGGGGATAGTAACTTCCGCTGGAAATGCTCTTCATAATACAGCCCAATAAGCCATTAGCTTTCTTGGCTACAACGGCACACTGTTGACTCACATCCTACATTTCATCCACTGTAATCCCCAGGTCCTTTTCTGATGCATTGCTATTTAACCAATCCAACCCCAGCCTGTAACATTGCTTGGGATTCTTACATTCCAAGTGCAGGACTGTGCACTTGTCCTTGTTGAACCTCATCAGATTACTTTTGGAACAATCCTCCAATTTAGCTAGGTCACTCTGGAACCTGTCCCTACCCCTCCAATGTATCTCTTTGTCCCCATAGCTTAGTGTAATCTTGCATGGGTGATAAGGTGAAGAATGTTGTTGCAAAAACCTCTCAGGGAACAGGTCAGAAGAAGACCACACTGATTGGAAGGCATGGGATCCATAGTCCAAGGGATGGGAGTTCTATGACCATCACCCCCAAGGGAAAAAGATGAGCGGTGGTGATTGGGGTCTCCCTCCTAAGAGGGACAGAGTCACCCATCTGCTGTCCAGACCTGGAATCTCAGCAAGTTTGATGCTTTCCAGGAGCTAGAATCCAGGATGTGACAGAGAGATTTCCAAAAATCATCATACCTGCAGATTATAACCCCTTCCTACTTCTCCCTGTAGGAACTAATAATACGGCAAAGAATGTCATTGAGCAGACTACTGTGGATTATGTAACTCTGGGAAGGAAGATCAAAGAATATGGAGCACAAATAGCATTCTTGTCCATCTTTCCTGTTGAAGAAAGGTGTCCAGGTAGAGGTCGTTGAATCACAGAGGTAAATGTGTGGTTGTGCAGGTGGCATTGGAAGGAGGGATTTGGTTTCCTCAACCATGGGATTCTATTTTGGGCACAAGGATTTCTAGGAAGAGATGGGATCCACCTAATGAAGAGAGCAAAGAGCATCTTTGCAGACAGTCTTGCAAACCCTGTGAGGAGAGCTTTAAACTAGGTTTGTCAGGGGATGGTGAGACGAACCCTGAGGTAAGTGGGGAAGGAGGAAAGAACAGCAGAGGAGGACCCTTGATTGGCAAGAAGAAAGTAGGCCAATCAGCTAATATCTAAGGTCTTTATGCACAAATACAAGAACCCTAGGAAACAAACATGAAGTAATAGAGGCCCTGGAACAGTCAAAGTTTTAGGAGGTCATTGGAATAACGGAGACTTGGTGGGGTGACTCGCATAACTGGAGAACTCTCATGGAAGGGTATGAACTGTTCAGGAAGGACAGGCAGGAGAGAAAAGGAGGAGGAGTTGAGATGTATGTGAGAGACAAATATAATGGCTCAGAGCTCCAGTATATGGAGGGAGAAAAGCCAATTGAGAATCTTTGGGTTAAGCTTAGAGGCAGAAGCAACAGAGGTTATGATGTGGTTGGTGTCTTCTAAGCTGTGTCTACACGTGCACGCTACTTCGAAGTAGCGGCACCAACTTCGAAATAGCGCCCGTCGCGTCTACACGCGTCGGGCGCTATTTCGAAGTTAACTTCGACGTTAGGCGGCGAGACGTCGAAGTCGCTAACCTCATGAGGAGATAGGAATAGCGCCCTACTTCGACGTTCAACGTCAAAGTAGGGACCGTGTAGACGATCCGCGTCCCGCAATGTCGAAATTGCTGGGTCCTCCATGGCGGCCATCAGCTGGGGGGTTGAGAGATGCTCTCTCTCCAGCCCCTGCAGGGCTCTATGGTCACCGTGGGCAGCAGCCCTTAGCCCAGGGCTTCTGGCTGCTTCTGCGGCAGCTGGGGATCTATGCTGCAGGCACAGGGTCTGCAACCAGTTGTCAGCTCTGTGTATCTTGTGTTGTTTAGTGCAACTGTGTCTGGGAGGGGCCCTTTAAGGGAGCGGCTGGCTGTTGAGTCTGCCCTGTGACCCTGTCTGCAGCTGTGCCTGGCATCCCTATTTCGATGTGTGCTACTTTGACGTGTAGACGTTCCCTCGCTGCGCCTATTTTGATGTTGGGCTGAGCAACGTCGAAGTTGAACATCGACGTTGCCGGCCCTGGAGGACGTGTAGACGTTATTCATCGAAATAGACTATTTCGATGTCACAACATCGAAATAAGCTATTTCGATGTTGGCTGCACGTGTAGACGTAGCCCTAGAGACCACCAGGTGAGGTAGATGTTCTTCTCTTCAGACATATATATGCAAGCCTGTCTGCAAAGATGGAAGGTAAAGATCTAATGTCTACATGTAGAGTTTAAATAACAGTGTTATATTTTTACTGAAGGTGTGGGTATAATTTCCAACTCAAGTAGCCTTGCCTACCCTTGGGTCTTATCTTCAGTTAAAATGCCATGGTGGCCACAGCTGTGCTGCCCTAACACTTCAGCATGGACAATATGCCAATGGGCAGAGTTGTTCTATACGAAAATGTAATACACCTTCCTCTGTTAACCTAGTGCTGTATACAAAGGTATGTAGGTTCACTTAATTATGTCGCACAGAGGTATGAATTCCTCACATCCCCAAGCAACATAGTTACACTGACCTAATTTTCTAGTGTAGATCAGATTTATATTTGATCAAACTGGCAGTTTACAAAGTGAAGTCTAGCCAAGGCAGAGCAAGTGGAAAAGGGGCTAACTACTCCAAGTACGTTTCCACAGTCCAGAGTAGGCTCACACTCAGTCCAGTTAGCCTCTCCCACCACCATAGCAACATTCCCATGGATGTTCATATTAGCTCAGTGTGACCTAGAACGGTTAGTCAGACTCCGATTATACCTCCAACTCCAGTCTAGAATTACTCTAACATGGAAATTTGAATAGTAACAGACAGAAAGCTGTGCTAGTCTACATACTATCAAAACAAAACAAAAAACAGCTGACCAAATAAATAATTTTGTTAGTCTTTTAAGTGCTACTTGACTGCTTTTTTGTTTTGATATGGAAATTTGAACATTACTTTAGCTAACCTGTGTATAAAAGAAAAAAAAATGAGCAAAGGAAAATGTAAACTATATCATGACTTTTTTAAAGAATAAAGTCTATTAATATAAGTAAAAGTCTTCCTCAGGGACACCATTACAACCTACAGGAGGTAGCGGAAGCCCCAGTGCTTGAATCATGTAAAGTATGCTCCTGAGACAAATCCTACACTGGCAAGGAGGGACTGAGAGGTCTTTGCCCACCCTAGACTCTTTGACTCTCTGAACAAACATGAAGCTAATCAGAATAGGAATAGTGTTTATCTAAGCAATATCATTTAGCTAACTGAAGCACATGAGGGACTAGAGAGCTCTTAGGCTACTGATTAAACACGATCAGCGCTTTGAGTTCAGCTTTGGAGTTTGAATTTGCAGACCTCGGCATGCATTTATATTGAAAAACATAGTTTATAACCTTGGGTGCTTAAAGTAGATCCCTTTAGGCTATAATTAATAATACCTGTGAAATGTGATGTGGAAAGACTAAGTCCTTTGTTCAGCAAAGCATTTAAGGTTACAGTCAACTGCAGGCAGTTTTTTGTTGTTTGTTTTGTTTTGTTTTGTTTTGAACCAAGGCTTAAAGCACAAGAGAAAAAGAAAGGGGAAAATAACAGATAATGGAAATAAATATTATGCAAACTGGATGGATGAAGGTTAATTCCTGAGAAGTACCAGGTGGATTATTTTACATGTTTTATTATTATTATTTATTCATAACTGGCTAAACCTTTCTTTGAAGAGATATTTCAGTTTGCGAGTTGAGCTGAATTCAGCCCTTTGCTTCAGCTTTCACTTTGACCACAGTGTGATAGTGATGTAAGGTCAGTGTTATTGTCTGTGGTTTCTTATTCAGTTATTCAGTCTGTAAAATTAAGACAAATAATTTTGTCATGGGTAGGACATGTTTTGATTGTTTACATATGAATGCAGTTATCAGCACCATTAATAAGCATCCTCTAAACTTTAGTGTAAAACCTGCTTTCAGGAGCAAAGGATGCTACTTTGGGAGTACAGTTCTGCCCTGGATGAATACGGTTGGTTACTGGTTCTTGCAAGTTAAGAGATTTCAAGAGACTTTGCATTAACTTAACGCAAAGGTAAAATTGATTTTGTTGTGAGTGGAATAAAATCCTGGTACTATTGAAAGAACTCTACCATCTGCAGTCCACTATAGCCTCCAGACTAACAAATGAAACTTGCTTGTGTGGAGTTACTATTTATGTTTAAATATGAACAGAGATTCACACAGAAAAAAAATCTTTACTGGAATGTTATTTAAGTAACCCATGATTTTCCATTAACTTATACATCCACACTGCAACTAACTGAACTTAACTATGCCATCTTAACTATGCCAGTTGTTTTTGTTCTGCTGATACTCATTGTGATGGAGTGTACAATCTGCACACTGTGACAGAAGGAGTTAAGTACAAAAGACCGGTGCAGGAAGTCACACCTTCTACCCTTTCAGAGCATGCCTCAGTTGAAGAAGGGATTGAAAATGGGTCAATTCAACTTAGAAAGGACAAGGCTAAGGACAAGGACAAACCTGCCTGAAGGCAGCTGCTGAGACTCTATGCTGAGCCCAGTCGGAGCTGACTGTCTGGTTACCTGTTTTTTTTTTCCTTCCTTCTTTAACTGGGAGCGAAATCTGGGAATGAAAAGGAATAGTAGGAAAGGACATGCAGGGTAACTTAGAGGGCACTTTTGGGGGCCCAGATATTGTTGAACCTTCAGGGCCCCTGGGGCTGATGGAGTGGGCACATCCAGATTGCCCTACCACTGTCTTCATTAAAGAAGGAACTTATACCTTACTGCAACTCTGAGTAAAGAAAGGCCAGGACTGAAGACTGACTCCTCAAGGAGATGAGGCAAGAGAGAACCAGATGCATTAACATTAGAACTGTAGTTAACAAGTTAGCCAGCAAAGCATAAGGAAGGCTTCCTACAAAGTATCCTGACACAAAAATAAGAAGTATGAAAAAGCATGCACAAACCAAAGAACCTACATAATTTTACCCTCCTGCTAAAGAATTTAGCTGCAAAATGTAAAGACAGATCAGAGCATAAGAAAGCCCTGAAGAAAATAAAGGGTAAAGAAATAGTGATTTTAGAATACTGCAGTGACAAGTCTTTTTGGGGAAGGATTATTAGGAAAAAATAATATTTCATTTCATTTAATAGAAATATTTTGCTTTAAGTTGGAAAAATATTTGAGCAAAATGATAACTTCTGCAAACATTTGCTTCATGATATAACCATTTTTCATTTAACTTCCTTTTGACACAAAAACTCCAACCAACTGTGCTAAAAATTGTGAACTGTTGCTGTCATCTTAAGGATCAACCTAGCAACTCATCAAGGTCCTGATTCTTCATGTCTCCACACCAGTGGGCTCCTGCTGTTGCAGTGAGGCCCACTAAAGTCATCCTAGGAGAAAAACAACCAATGGACTTATTTATCACCATTTAAAAAACAGCATACAATGGGTTAGTAGTGATTTTATTTATTAATTACATTTTAAGTACAAAACATTGTGATAACACTACACAGTGCTTTTCATTAACAGTTACATAAGTACTCTGAAAATAAAAAACATTATCCCCATTTTCAGAAGTAGCATTCAGCCACAGGGAAATTAAATGTGTCCATGTTCATGGTGACTTGGTGGTAGAGTCAGAAAGAAGACCTAATTCATAGCCCCTACTCAGTCTACTTCTTCTAAGACTCTGAAAAGACATCCTGATGATAACATGGTTTTGTAAAAACTCTGCAAGATACAGAGCACTAAACATTACTCCACCTTCCACTAATGTGTTTGGCTGGGTTGTTCCAAACCAGAGAGAGAGTAATATATGAACTTTACAATGTTCCAAGTTGGTCAAGATATTTGTGTTCTTTCAAACCAATATCAGGAGGTGATTTGATAACTGAGAACCGTCCACTAAAAGTGCTTTTCTCCAGTCTCTATCTGCACAAATCTAGGAACTATAAGAGAGCACCACTTGATTTCGGCTGATAAGCTTGGATATAGGAGTAGCACACAAAGGTTGCGTCTACACTAGCAAGTTCTTTCAAAAGATTTTTTGAAAGAAGGGGGATCTCTCAAAAGATCCCATGGAGTGTACTCACATAAAAAGCATTCTTTCAAAAGCAAATTGAAAGAATTTGGCACTCCTTATGAAATTGTTCTTCCTTTCCCTTTTCAGGAAAAGCACCTTCTTTCAAAAGGTTCTTTCAAAAGAAAATGTGTGTAGACACTCCACAGGGCCCTCCTTTTCACAGAGCCTTGATGGCATCTGATTTTTTTGGTCCCTGGCCTATTCTTTTGAAGGAGCTGGGGCTGTGTGGACTCTGTCTTTCAAAAGAGCAGATCCCTCTTTTGATCCCCTTTTTGTGTGTGTACATGCTCTTTCAAAGGAAATTCTTTCAGAAGAGATCTTCCGGAAGGTCTTCTTTTGAAAGATCTCTGTAGCATAGACGAAGCCAAGGAGGGGAGATGCAAAGGGTCAAAATACAGAGCACAGAAATGGACTTCAAGAAAACTAGGTTACACTGGCTCTTTCTGATCTGAGAAACTCAAAATTCCTGATCTCTAAAATAGAGAGGGAAAGAAACTATCATCTTGAGAATTGAAAAATCAATATATAACAATAAAGTATTATTTACACATATGACCTCGCTTATAGAAAAATACAGAAAAATTGAGAAGAAAGAAAGAAGCAGAAAGGATAGTTTTTTATGAAATATAAGTCTTATGTCATAGTTTTCCTATATTTTGCTATGCTGTAATTCCAAGATGATGGCAGTTGTAGGAGTAAAAAAATGAAATGGAGGTAGTGTGGGGATGCCAGTTGGTCACTCAAAATGCATGTGGAGAAGGACATCCTCAGAATCATGCAACACTCAGGCTGAGGGACTAGCTTTATTTCATCCATCTCCATTCTGAATACTGAATGCAATTGCTTATAGTCTTGTCTTTGTAATATAATGAGTAGCTAAATCAGTGTATTCACATCTGGTACATTTTAAGTACAGAAATATATAAAAATGATCAGAAAACGAATGGCACATTTTGAAAATTATCCTAAAGACAAATAATTGCAGAAATTTAATTATCTTATATAATGCTGCCAAGATTATTTCAGAGCAAACACTATTAGTTTTACTTTCATTTGTCAGCGAATCATTTAGATAAACCAATTATGTGTCATCAAAAGTCAATTCAGCTTCTAATTTTCTTAATGAATAAAGCTTTCCAAATGAACAATAACTACCTCAACTTCACTAAACTGCCACTTTTCAGTCTATACAAGCTGTGGGAATCTAATCAATGAACAATTAAAATATCTCAATTTCAATGATAGATCACAATGGAATCCCACTGCAGTTGTGTTCATATTTATTTTTGGCATAGTAAACTATTGTCAGTGTGTGGTCTCATTATTTATGACAAAGTGTCATAATCACCTGCAATTAAAATATCATATCTGCATATGAGATTTTATTATTTTTACTTGCATTACAAATCAGTATCCTGGGGTATTAACTATACATGAACACTTTAAATCCCATGTGTAAGTTGGGTGTAGGGGAGAAAGATAATTCTTATTCAGAGCAATGGCATTTTTCATTGATTACAGTAATTCATCATCATTCTCATTGCTTGATTGTTGCAGTCCATTTTTATTGATGTCCTATGATCTATCAGTCTTCTGTCAGTCATATTTTTTCATTTAAAACATATAACAGGAAAAGCTTTTATGGACAGTCAGCTAGCTGGCTTCACAGCAGTAGCATACTATGAACCATAGGTGACTAAAGATTTTAAATTTGTCTTATGGCTGAATCAAAAATTTAATTAACTCTAGCAGGGTGATAATGGAAATTTGTTACAGCAGTGTCTGCATAAAATGGCATTCACACTGGCTTCAGAACTTCATGAAGTACCATATTCAGAAATTTCTCATATATAAAAAGGACGTGGTTTTGTCCTCAGGGAATAGTGCAGTTCACTGTGCATATGATTTATCACCTGTTCCTGCAGGAAAGATGCATTCTTACTATGGTGAGTATTCTCCCATGACTCTTTTCCCCTTTCTTATTACTCCAAAACATGAATGGCATAAGGTAACACAGGACCATTGAGAACAGAAATATCTAAGCCCTACAGTGGTTGTTTTCCTCACAGTCAAGTCAGTCTAATACTCATATTAGGCTTCACTGCTGAACCAGATACAAGAGAACTGAAAAGATTTACTAGTGATTACATTTGCTTTTCTGTGAATTCTTGTGATACACAGATGACTTGATTCCTCGTTACATTAAGACCTCTTTGCACTTCTTCATATTTTTATGACAGTGTCATGAGCCTGTAAATCAGGGGGTCAATTTATCGTGGTTTAAGACCTACCAGCCACACTGGATTAATTTTTGTCTGTAATGTTAGTGCACTGAGCCAGCAACCCATCAATCCAATTAAGCTCAAATATGATTCCTGCAGCATCTACTGGCATATTTCGGTTGTCATATCAAAGTTTCAATACCATTCTTTTGGGAGATAAATATTAAGGTAAATAATTTAGCCCAAACTGAAAAATGGTTATAGGGTCAGGCATCTGAGGGTAGATACCTGTGTGACATATAAAATCTGGTCTGCAGAGGATTAGTTCCAACTCCATGATAGTTATACATGAAGGCGATGTTTACAGTGCAGTGATCTGTCAACAGAAGTCACCGTCAGAAGAGATCTTCCGATAAAACCTCTGTTGTCAGATTGCGGCTACACACAAAAGCAGGTTGAAAAAGCGATCCGCTCTGTTAACATAAAGTGGCCAGAACTGGCCCCAAAACAGCAGAAAACAAGATCATATGGACAGCAAGCCCTCCAAGGAGCCCTGGCCAGGCACAATCTTAAATGAACTCTTCTTCACTCATGTTCCCTGCCTAAGCTGAGGCTTGCCTACCTCATTGAGGGACAGCAAAGCTACCTCAGGGCTCCCATGCTTGCTGTTAGAGAGATCCATCTTTCCAGTCATCCATGGTGCAGTACAACCCCCAGGTTTGCTCTGGACCTTTGCAGACAGGATGCCTGCTGTGGCCCACTAGCATCCTGGAGAAGAGGACTGCCATCAGCCTCTAGAAGCTACCCACCACTGACAGCCACTGCTTGGTGGGCAGCCAGTTTGGCATGGGAAAGTCCACCATCAGGGCTGTCCTCATGCAGGTAAGGCACTGTCAGGCTGAAGGCGCTGCATGGGAGGGAGGGGAACAGGTAAGTGGGGGCGTCCTGCCTAAGTAGGACCCTCGGGGACTGGAGATGGGCGTGCAAGGAGAGGTTGAGGAAGGGGAGAAGCTCTATCCCTGGGGGATCATGCTGTCCCACCCTCACACAGACCCGCTGCCAGAGGGGTAGCCCCATTGGGGGCATGATGGACAGCCCGGGGGAAGGCGTTTGAAAGAGGGCAGGGGATCCCACCAGGACCCAGAGACACCCTTGCTCATTCCCTCATATGTGTGTTCATTCTCTGCCCCTTGCAGGTAGTGGTGGCCATCAACACCACCCTGCTCCAGAGGGTCGTCCATCTTGCAGACTTGGATTCAGTAGTCACTGGCTTCATTGACCTGGGGTTCCCCAGTTGTTTTGGTGCAACTAACAGGACCCACATCTCTATCTATGCCCTGGACCACAGCATGGCCTGGTACATAAACTGAAAGGAATATTACTCCATCATGCTGCAGGCCTTGATCGACCACCAAGGATGGTTTCTCGTTGTTTATGTTGAGTGCTCAGGCCAGGCACATGATGCACAGGTGTTTGGCAGGTTCCAGCCTGTTCTAGAGGATGGAGCCAGGCACCTTTGTACCACACCGGGAGCTAGCTGTTGGGGATGTGAATGTGCCAAGTGCATCATGGTGACACCATTTACCCTTCATGCCTGGGCTCATGAGGCCCTACATCAACCATCTGAAGCCCATCCAGGACCTCTTCAGGTCTGGCTGGGCATGGCTTCCATCTGCCTAGCTCACAGGGATGGGTTGTGGATCCATGTGGTCCTCCTGTAGCCACCGGTACAGGTGGTCATTCTGCCTCCTGAGAGCAGCCATGTAGGCCCACAGGGATTTATCCTCTGGACAGCAATGGCCCCTCCAGTTGTGGGCCTTCCTTGGTGGTGGTGATGTGATGGCCCTTCCTGGTGCCATGTCTGGACTGCCTGGTTCCAATCTCTGGATGGAGTTGGCTGGCCCTGGTAGCATGGTGTGAGGGCTGGCCTGGCCCTCAGATGGCACAGCTGTAAGGAAGAGACGGGGTGAGATGGTGAGTCATTCCCATATCACAGCCTCTAAGGACCTGCCCCGCACCCCAGGCAGACTCTAGGTGCAGCCTGTGTGCCTGCTGCTTCCACACTCTCAGATTCCTGCCATAGGATTTCTGGAGCTCCTTGCACCTTTAACAGCACCTGGGGGCAGGAAGCATAGAGCTGTGATTGTGATGAACAGGGAGTCTTCCAGGTCCAGCTGGCCTACACCATGGAGGACTTCTCTGTTGACAAAAGGGCCCCATAGTGCATCCACACAGCTTTTTTGACAACAGAATCTGTCATGGGGGAGAGGCAGAAGGCCGCTGACAAAAGTGCCACATTCTGTCGATGTATTATCAACAGAACACATTTTTTGTGTGGACACTCCCATGGCATGGAATTTTAAAAATAATAACAGCTGTCTGAAACTACATTTGGGTTTAGAATATTAAAACGCATCCTGGCAGGAATGGACTAATGGCATATCATGTGTTGCAAGGTGTAGATAAAAAGTTTCATATAAATAATTCATCACATTGCTGCTCTATATTTCCTTAAAGTTTCTCTTATAACATACAAGACCATTCAATATGAAATAAATGATGTTTTGTGGGATGTCTGCTGCAGGCTTTTGTGGGAGATGTAAAGGCAGTAGGGGCAATTTTTGTCCCTGCCTTAAACTCACCTTTGAATAATATTAAAACTTTTATATTTTACAGGTATGAGACTTCATACTTTAAATCCATCTAATCATCTGATTTGGTCTCAGTAAGCTGTTTGAGTTTGGCTTCCACTTCATATGTTTAATTTCTTTTTACTAATCCCTGTTGCGATTAGCCACCTTGACATTGCCCTGAAGATTTTAATTTCTTTAATTTTAAATCGAAGAAAAACATTAATTTCATGATGGGCCACCCCCAAACTATTTTGAAATGTCACCCCATTATCCATGCTTACTGATCACACTTCTTTTCTTATTTTTCTTTTTATTTGTATGGCTACCACACCTTTCATAATGGTTTTAATTACCCTTTATCACAGAATCAGACAATCTTAGGACCGTAAGAGACCTCAGGAGGTCATTAAGTACAACCACCTTCCCAAAGCAGGATCAGCTCTAACTAAATCATCCTAGCCAGAGTCCTCCATCTTTCTCAGTAATGCATTCCAGTGCTTCACTGCTCTCTGGTGAAATAGTTTTTCCTAATATCCAACCTAGGCCTCCCGCACTGGAACTTGAGACCATTGCTCTTTGATCTGCCATCCATCATTACTGAGAACAGCGTCTCTCCATCCTCTCTAGAACCCCCGCTTCAGGAAGTTGAAGTTTGCCATCAAATCACCTCTCATGCTTCTCTTCTGCAAGGTAACTAATCCCAAATCCCTCAGTTTCTCCTTATAGGTCATGTGATCCAGCCCCTTAATGATTTTCATTGCCTTCTGATGAACCTGCTCCAGAACATCCACATCCTTTCTATACTGGGGGGAGGGCGATGACCCAAAACTGGACGCAATATTCCAGATGTGGCCTTACTAGTGCCAAATAGAGAGGAACAACAATTTCTGTAGATCTGTTGAAAATGCTCATCCTAATGCACCCAATATGCCTTTGGGCTTCTTGGCTACAAGGTCACACAGTTTACTTATATCCAGCCTTTCACCCACTATAATCCCTAGGTCCCTTTCCGCTGTACTGCTGCTTAACTAGTTGGTCCAGTTGATTCTACACTTCAACTTGTTGAACCGCATGAGATGTCTTTTGGCCCAATCCTCCAATTTACCCAAGTCACACTGAATGCTATCTCTACCCTCCAATATATCTACCTCTCCCCCTAGCTTGGAGTCATCCGCACACTTGATGAGGGTGCAATCCAGTCTCTCATCCATTAATACAGATGTTGAACAACAGGCACTCCACTTGGAACCAATGGCCATCCAGACATTGAGCCATTGACCACTACCTAATGAGCTGAACTGTCAAGCCAGCTTTCTATCCATCTTATAGTCTGTGTATCCAATCCATACTTCCTTAACTTATGGGCAAGAATGTTGTGGGAGACTGTATCAAAAGCTTTGCTGAAGTCAAGGTATATCACATCCACTGACTTCCCCATGTCCACAGAGCCTGTTACCTCATCGTAGAAGCTAATAAAACTGGTCAGGTATGTTTTGCTCTTGATAAATCCATGTTGACTACTCTTGACCACTTTCCCGTCTTCCAAGTACCCCAAAATGGATTCCTTGTGGATCCCCTCCATTATTTTTCCAGGGACAGAAGTAAGGCTGATAGGTGTATAGTTCCCTGGATTGTCCTTCTTTCTTTTCTTAAGATGGGCACTGCATTTGCCTTTTTCCAATCATCCTTGTAGGCTGTTTTCTCTTAATAAACTGTTTGAGATGCTAGTTCATTCAGTTTGGTATGCAACTTTTCATTACAAATGTGTTCTTTGTTACATGGCTCTACGGAGATTTCAAGTCAAAGTTACAGTAATTAATCTCAAACTTCAAGTTTCCGGATGTGGAAAACAAATTAATGAGTTGTTCAGACCACTCCACTTCCCTCATAAATTATCTCAGTTTGTAAATATTTGCCTGTTTGAAATCAAGAACACTATCCACCTATGTTTATTCTCCCATTTAAGCTATACTGAACTAACTCATAGTGACTTGAACGAAGATTGTCACCTAGGAGAAGGGGGCAAATGAGCTGCATATGGCAACATGAAGCAAAGATGATGATGCCAGCTTTGTAAGGAGCAGCAACTTGGATTCCCTGCCCTCTTTAGGAGCTGGAAGTCCTCAGAAAGATTGATTAAATTATCTAAACCATGCCCCACACTGAAGAGATGATAAGAATTTAACCAAGGGTAGCATAATTTTGGAAGCTCAGCAACTGGGCTGGATACTTTGAGAAATCATGAGGGTCAGGGCAGATTGAAGGTCCCCCTGTTTTGCCACCACCTCCCCAATCCATTGCAGTGATGGGTTTTAAGGAGAACAATCAGAGCACAAGTGGATGACTGAGGCTGGAGCTCACACAGGGACACCAAGACCATCAGAACCCCCAAGGCCAAAAGCTAACCAACAAGCCAGCTGCTCATCAGACCTTGCCCCTACAGTTACATATTTCAATATTGCTGTCATTGTTGCACTGCCAAGTTAATAAGAGTAATTTAAATCATACAGCAACAAGAAGTCACTTCAAAAATATGAATGGGATTATTTCTCATACACAATCCTTATTATTTAGTATACGACACCCCACCTCATAAACAGTTTGTATTAGTAATTATCATGAGCTAATTGTTAAACTTTCTCGTTTGGTTTACTGGTTTAGAGAGACTGTTAGAATCTTCTGTTCAAATCCTCGAAGTGTCTTCACAGCCTTTACTTTTCCATGGTGCTATAGGTAGGCTGCACTCTGAACTGTGAACTTTTATCTGAGGCCTTGAAAGCAGAGTACATCTTAATATGCTGTAGACAGTCTCTCAGAATGTCTTTTGTGTGACTTCTGATAAAGGAATCCCCATCTACTCTTGTTGTGCAGTATGCTGATATTCTTTCTAGAAAATGGTTTCAATTATCTCTTCTATATAAATCTTATGTATTTTTGTAGATTGAAACTTAAAATTGCCCAAGTACATCTTTAATGGTCAAGAATCCAAAAAATAATCATAGACTCATAGAATCTTAGGGCTGGAAGGAGCCTTTGGAGGTCATCAAGTCCAGCCCACTGCCCAAAGTTAACAGTTTGCTTCCCTCAAAAACTCAATTTTTACTTTAAATTGACCTTGGGTCTAATATATTAATCTAGAATGTCACATCCAAATTAGCTATATCAACAGAAATTATCCACTGTCAAGTGTCTAGTCTAAAATTATCTTCAGCTTTAACATAGGTGGTTGCATATGGGAAACATTAAAAAAGGCATTTATTTTGGTGTTGAGCGGTTATAGCATGCTTAGGTAGTCTAACATCTGTGTGAGAAAGTACCTGACTTGAAGTAACTGTTAGCGGTCCCTGTGTTGGTGATTTTCATTTCTGTTTCATTGAGGAACAATTACAGTAGTGGCTACAGTGAGGTCCCCATTTTGCCTGCTAATGAGCTTACATATCAGCTGGGTAGCTGCAATTATATTTTAAATGGTGTGTGAATTTCCTTATTTAAAAACATTTTGGGTGAGGGTTAGTACTGGCCACTGGATATTTAAAATAAAAGAAAACAAAAACTGGGACACGTAACAATACTGAAGAAGGGAGGCACAGAGAGAATCAGATGTGGCTAAATTAGGCAAAGCTGCCATCAAGTCAAACTAATTTCCACCCATCTAAGGTCTAAAATAGAATCCAATCCATACACAGCATAGCCAAGACACACTACTTCACAAGTGTTATAAGCAGGAGTTAGCAGATGGCACTGTAATAGAGTCTTAAGAGTGCTCTCAGTGTGAAAGAAAAAAATTAGTCCTTGAAGGAACAAGTGTATGGTTGGTTTTGTTTTGTCTTTAGAGAATCTGTAGCAGACGGAGAAAGTAAAACAGGGAGAAATCTGTTGTTGGGAAGTTGCTTATGGACTGTGGTTGAGACTGCTTCTTGATTCAAAAGTGGTAGTTCTACTAGCATTTCCTGCCCCTCTTCAAAGGGGAGAAGGATAGCAGACAGTGACTTGATAATGTTTCAAAATCAAACCCCTTTCATTTTGCTCTTAACAAATGTCTCTTCGAAGACTCAGGTTGTAGCCTTGCTTCTGTCTCAGCTTCAAACACCATGAATATCTTCCCACTTTTCCTTGGATGATGTTTTTCCTTGGGTCAGTAGTCAGCACTGATGGTTTGAAACACCAGTCCATATCAAACAGCAGAGGGGGTGACACTACAGTCACTAATGCCTCAGTGGCCATAGGCAATTCAGCTATCTGACCTTATACTAGCCAATACTGCCACATGTCAGGCCCTTCAGAAGGTTCCATAGAGGCATGGTAGTATTAAACTTACTACAAAGCTGAAGTTCTTTAACTCAACAGTTACCAACTCTTTATGCAGAAGTGAAATGTGAGTACTAAGGAAGGTGAAGAACACTGGATTGATTCTTTTGATTCTCAGGATCAGTCAATTACTATATATCAAGTGGCAGAATAAAAATCAGAAATTAGGATATTTAAAGCTATATCCAGTGTCAGCACTGATATGGTTTCTGCAGCTTTTTTTATACTTATTACACGAATGAAAGATCAATACATTCCAAAGGTTGTATAAGAAAGAATACACTGAACAACTGAGAATCATGTGGGGGTGAAAATCTTCAGTGGTGCAACAAGAGTGTACATTAAATTTGTCCATCACTGGCAATCACACCACCGGCTTGCCAGAAAGCAAGGTGAGTGACCCTTAGTTTGCAGCAAGCCACATACATTTGGGATTTGTAAAGATGAAAATAGCAACAGACCAACTCCCTCAGAAACAGTCACCTATATGGGGCAAGAGGGGAGGAGAGGGTGGCATATGTGGATGACAGCATGAGTGGTGTTTGCTATGCTCAGAATATATGTATGCTCTCCATCACTGGTTTCCTTTGTGGTAGGGTGCCAACATGCAAGGCCCCAGCATTTTATTGCTACTTGGCAGAGGGAACATGGGTGTCAGCATCAGGACACTGAAGTGAGATGAGGTGATCATGACACTGGTACCTGCACTTGCCAAGGATGTAGGCATCACCTCAGCACCCATAGATTCATAGTTGGAAACCAGACCTGTACGTTAGTATTGTTCAAAATTGGTGTTGGACTTGTAAGGAGGTATCCACTCTCAAATGCTTGTAAATAATCTTCTATGTAATATCTGCCTGCCTTACTATATGGTAATACCAAAGCTTTGCTTCACGATTGTGAAAAAAGTCTGTTCCAAAAGTGTGACTCCAGGAAGGAGTGATTCACTTGCCAACAAAAACTATCAAAACTAAACGGGCCACTGTGAAACAGCATGCTGAGAAGACTGACTCAATGGTGGTTTCACAGCCATAAAGGGAGCTACATGCAAGAAAGCCTGTCCTGTCAACTTAAATGCTGGAAGAAAGGTATAAAACACAAAGAAAAAGTGCTCTCTCTGTTGTCTGAACTCCCACTGGGCTGGACGTGGAAAACAAAAGCAGAGGTGCCATGGTCAACCTGGATTAGCTCTAAAAGACATTCAGTGTTGACAGATTGTTAAATCTATCACATTTTGGAACCTGAGTGCAATTTATATGTGTATATATGTTGCCTATTTTAACCTGTACATAATTCATTTGCTTGTTTGTTTGTTTCAAGTTAGTGTAATCCTTAGTTCACTACAGGATTGTCCAAAAGCATTATCTTTGGCATGAGATCTAAGGTGCAGTGTTATCTTGGCTAAGTGACTGGTTGGATTGGAAGCAACTTGAATCTTTAGCAGTGTTTGGTATATGGCAACCAACTGTCATGTTGTTCATCTTGCCTGTGTGGAAAGATTGACTAGCATGTTCAAGGGGTCTATCTGTGTCTCTATGGCAAGACTGTTACAGTGCTTCAGGAGTTCACATGTCTTACTGTGTGGGTGACATCTATAGAAAGTAACACAAGTCTGCTTTTTGACTATCTGCGTTCAGGTTGGCATTCTCAGCTGTGAACCACTCCAGACAATGATAACAACATTGTGTGGGTATCGTGATGTAATATATAATCTGAGCAGAAGCTCACAAACACATTTCTGCCCTACAAGCCAAACACCTTTAGATGTCAGACTCAGAAAAAGAGAAATGTAAGTAGGGTTACCATGGCAACCTTTCTTACAAAAACAATTGTTGCCCAAGCCACCTGAAGGGCAGAAATCATTAAGTGATAAAATTAATGGATGATTAAAACTACCTACCAGCACCCAGGATATGAATATTCTCTAATTCCTATATATACTGTATATATACTGATTCAAAGTAAATTTACAGGGTTTTTTTGCTTCATTTCCAGTTTATAATTTCCAACTATACTGAGCATAATGCAGAGGGCATTTCATAGAAATTAATGAGCATCTGGAACTAATGGATCAAAAGTATTCACTGCTCCCAGGTGATTATTAGCCTCCAGAAGATGCCCTGTACAGCTAAATATGAGTTAAGGTACATTTTGATTCCGACTGTACGTTGTTTTGTGTGTGTGTGTGTGTGTGTGTGTGTGTGTGTGTGTGTGTGTGTGTGTGTGTGAAAAGTTCAGTCAGTTTGTATAGTAAGTATGATGCAGTCAAAATGTTATATATAGCTGCCAATAGTGACAATCATATTAAAAATTCAAATGACATCAAATGAAAATGAAATTTGTTTGCATGACCAAATATGGCAATACCAGGTATATGGCAAAACCCAACTTCATATTTTGGTGAATGAAGTCACATGGAGTTTGCCAAGTGTGTAGTTTTAAATTGTTTCTATTCCCTATAACAGATACTCAATAGGAATATAAAATGTCACCAAATTGCATGATCTAGAGTTGATCCATGAGTCTGAAGACAATGGAAAATAAGACTCTAGACACTTGCATACTAATACTATGTTTGTGGGTACACATCAGTAGAAGAAGTTTGCAGCCTGATTATTGAAACTGGTAGAAACATAAATTGTCACCATTTTGCCCAGATATGCTTTTGCATGTGTAAGCAGTGCCATGCTTTCCATATAAGATTACCTGTCTGTACATCTACATGCATTTTGGGAGGGTAGTTTTGGTAGATACATTTGAATGGTTATAGTCTTATAAAATAAGGCAGAAGACAGGATTTTTAACAGAAGGATAATAATACATATCCAAACTAGCTTATAAACTTTCCAAGGAAATTGGCATTCCTCAACTATGGGTAGTTCCATTGACTTACTGATTTTTCTGAGAGCTGTATCTCCAGATTAATAAATGATGAAAATACGAGCCTACAGACCTTGCAAGTTCAGTGTAAGTTAGCTGAGAGTTAGAAGTAAGATGTTAGAATTAACAAAACCCAGCGCCAGCTGCACAGGTCAGTTTCGTGACTGACTAATTTTTATGGGACAATAAGGTTTTGTATTGGGAGTTTTAGTTAACATGTTTAAATCATTATCTTTCATTAAGAGATAAATTGGTATTTCTGTGGTTGATTTTTTTCTCCAGATCAATTCTGATTTTGTTAAAAAGTTTTTATTAAATATTCTCAGGGAGCCACTTTTTTTTACATAAAGCCTCCGCCTCAGCTATTACCCTATTTTACGCATTGATTTTCTGGAAATAGACTAAACTGTAAGGTCCTGCAACATGTGACTTAGAGACTGACAAAAAATCTCCTGCTGATTGCATTGCCATTGCGGGGTGGGGGAACAGTTGTCTTCTAAGCCACTTCAGTACTGAATGATTCTCTGATGCTTTGTAACTGCTTCTGCTGCACTGGCTTTTAAACTCTGGAGCTTGTTAGGATCCTAGACCTTCCAACTCTGTAATCATTGTGAAACCTTGCAAATTTCCTTTGTAAGATCAGAAACTTGCTGTTAGCTTGGTGATTGAGCCTTGCAAGCTTCTGTAACTTTTGTCCACTCTGCTTATGACTTGTTAAACTGCATTTGACTCTGCAAATATTGACGTGTGTGAGTGGAGATTTTAGTATTTGGGGAGAACCTGGAAGGCTGAGCACATGGAGATGAATCATCAACCTACAAGGCTGAACAGGGATGTGCTATCCCTGGATCTTGGAAAGTCTGGGTATGCTCCTTGATGATGAATGTGGCTGAGTCAGAGGGTTGGTACAACATACAATAAAGGCAATAAATGAGGCAATAAAAGGAGAGTGCACCAGCCAGTAGCTCTCTTTTCTCCTCTTGCCTTCCTGCAGCCAGTTTCTTTCCTGACCAGCTCTCCAGCCATGACCAGCAAACAAACCCTCCAAGACCAACATGCTTTGGTTCCTTCTGCAACCCATTTGCCTGTGTGAGTGCTTGAGGGCAGGGAATGAGTGTGTGTGTGTGTGTGTGTGTGTGTGTGTGTGTGTGTGTGTGTGTGTGTGTGTGTGTGTGTGAGAGAGAGCTCTGGTTCCCTCTTTAGTTTAAATCTTTGGTGGCTGCTCTATCCTCTCTATATTTAGCTGAACCATATAGTGGACTGTTTAATTCCTTGATCAATAAACCCATACTAGTGTAACCCTGGGTGGTCTCTCTTGTATAAATTAAAGAAACAATTTTAAATCACTAATTCTGCACATGCTTAATCCAATTATTCTATCATTTCCAAGTTACATTCACTTTCTTCTTGCTATTCACTTGAGGCCTAAATCTACACTGCACTAACAAGTTCTGTCAACAACACTCACAGAGCATGCACACACAAAGTGCAGTCACAGCTCTCTGTCCCCCAGCCACTCTTAAAGCTGCAGGGAGCCCTGGAAGCCCTGTGGCAGGAAGCTCAGAGTGTGCAAGCAGCAGACCCACCATGCTGCCTGCCAGCTTACCCTCACAGCTGCTCCCAGACACCACAGACATGTCTGAGGCCAGCAGAGACCTCCCTGGCACCTCAAGGGACTTGCCTCAAGGGTTCTAGGTGTAACCCAGGGGGTCGAAGATACGGACCCCATCCTGGTCTGGCCCTGAGCTTCAAGGCTTCTGGGGCAAGGAAGCCATTCCGCTGGGGGAATACACTGGGGTAAGCCAGCCTTGCCACAGCCATGGCAGAGCATAGACACACTGACTGCACGCTGGAGCAGGTGCAGGCCAATGTAAAGGAGCTTTGCCAGGGCTACATGTGGGTCTGGGATGTACAGTGGAGGTCACAGACACAGACAGCCACCTTCCCCCTCTAGAATGAGGAGCATCAGCTCCTTGGGCAGGAGGGAGCAAGGACAGAATATGAATGCAGCTGAGGAGGCCCCTCACCCTAGCTGAAGCCATAGCTGGTGCTGGAATATCCAGGACTCCTGCCAGAGATGCAGGTGGAGGTGTCCAATCCTGAGTCCAGTGGGGGACCCTTGTGATAGCCCTGGACTCAGGCCACTTGAGCATGGTGACCTCCAGGGAATCTCCAGAACTCGTTGGGGGACCATCTGGACAGTACCCCATAGATGTGGGTGTGGCAGGAGGAGGGACCCATGTGCCCCTTCCATGGCTGAGAGTGGGCCAGACACGGTGACAATAGCCTGACCCCAGACACACCACTGAGGAGTGCGCCCCCATCATGTGTGCATGACTGCAGGATACAGTCATAACCCACACCTCACTGACAGCACTGCAGGCTGCAAGCATGTTGGGAGAAGAGCCCCTGACTTCCCCTGCCACCCTTGTTCCTCTTGCCACCCCTGCCACCATTGATCCCCCCTCTCCCTCACCCATGGTGCCCCAGGAATGCTGCAGCTCCTTCAGCGGGTGATGGCCAAGGCTGCCCCTGACTCCAGTTCCCCCCCGCCGCCTCCCCAGGCTCTCCTGCTTCCGCCCTGAGCCCAACCTTGCCACAGTCCCAGCCCATCCTTACCTCCTTATGCTCCTGGCCCCAACCCAGACCCAATGGGCATCCTGAAGCTGCAGTCGGAGGGGATCCCATGGTCGACACTGCTGAGGTCATGTATCCTCACCACCTCGCTAGACTGAAGCCTCCCTACCCTCCATCCTGACCCCTCCAAGTTTGGATGTCCCAAGTGCCCTGCACTTGGACATGTGTTCACACATGCTCTTTGTAAATAGTTTTTGATAAAAATATTTTTGCACGTTTTTCCAGATTTACTAGTAAAGATTTGATTTTTGAACCACCCCCTCTTCACTGGGGAGGGGATGGGGAGTGGGTGGGTAAGGGGGGGGTCATGGTGGGAATGGGGTAGGGCTGTGGGCCTGAAGTCCCCTCTGGGATTACCCTGGACAGAATCATTGGGGGCTGCAGGAGAAAGTCTCCCTCAGGGCCTCCCAGATCCACACCCCATCCACATGGGCTTGGTGGATGGAAGACACGTCTAGCTGTTTGTATGCATGAGTGGTGTTGGCCTCCAACCATGGGAGGAAGGCATCCTTCTTTCCCTCCATGAGGCTGTGGAGGGTAAAACAGGTGGCCATGACATGGGACAGACATTGTGCTCCCCCATGTCCAGCAGGGACAGGAGGCAATAAAAACATGACTTCAGATGCCCAAAGGCACACTCCAGCTGGTTGCATGCTCTGTTGAGGTGGATGTTGAACAGGTCCTGGGTGAGGTCCACATGGCTGGTGTAGAGCCTTAGGAGTCAGGGCAAGGGGGATTAGCAGCATCTCCCACCATGCACAAAGGCATGCCCATGTCCCTGATGGCCAGCTCACAGTGGGGGATGTAGGTGCCTACATGTCCTGTGCCTGGCCCGACCACATAATGTAAACATCCAGGAACCGTGCCCAGTGGTCCACCAGGCCCTGCAGCATGAAGGAGTAGTAGCCCTTTGTGTTGATGAACCTGGCTGTGCTATGATCTGGGGCATGGATGGGGATGTGTGTCCCATCAATCATCCCAAAGCAGTTTGGAAAGCCCAATGCAGTGAAGCTGGTGAGGGCCATGTCCAAGGCTGAGAGGCAGATGTCCCTCAGGAACAGGATGTTGTTCATTGTGGTCACTAACTGTGAGGTCAAGGGAAGAGATCAAACACATGTGAGGGACTGAAGAAGGGGAGCTCTGGGTCCGAGAGGGTTTTCTGCCCACTATCATCCCTAGCCCCTAGATTCTCAAGGCACTTTCCTTGAGCAGCAGTCCCTGCCAGCAGCAGGTCATCCATGTCAGGGACCAGGATGCAGTCATTGCTAGATTCACCACTCTCAGCTTCCCACATTGCTTTGGTGCCAGTGATGGCACCCACATCATCATCCATGCCCTAAACCACAGCACGTCCCGCTATATCTACCACAAGGGATACCACTTGGTCAAAGTGCGGGCCCTGGAGGATCAATGGGGACATTTTATGGACATCTACTTGGGCTGGTCAAGCTGGGCCCATGACATGTTGATCTTCCAAAACTCCGGCCTCTGCCAGAGGATGGACTCAGGGACTACATTACTGAGCAGGAGTTTGCTGTTGGAGATGTCACCATGCCCTTGTGCATGATGGGGAAACAGTCTACCCCTGCAACCCTGGCTTAAGTGGCCATATGCAGGTCATGTGGACCACACCCAGAACCTGTTCAACAGCCCCTTGGCTGGGTATGCTACCTGATACAGCGTGACTTTGGCCACCTGAAGGCATGTTTCAGGTGCCTCCTCATGTACCTGGAAGTTAGGGTGCACCGCCACACCTCAGGCTGTGGGGGCATGCTGTGCCCTCCACCACTTCATGGAGGACAAGACGTTCCTCCTGAGGCGGATGGCCGAGGCTGGAACCAGGTATTAACAGCCGGCCACTGTCCCTGATGGCCAAAACCAACATGAAAGGGTGTGGATCTTGGAGAGTGTCACCTGCAGGCCCCAGTGACCTTCCCTAGGGTAGGGTCATCTGGCCTGCAGCCCTACCTTCCCCCAACATGACCCTTCCTACCCACCCACTTCTCATCCCAAAAATGAGGGATTGAAGAAAAATAGGCTATTTACTTAACCAAATAACATTTATGAAGCATGAAAAGCATGGATATAACTATGTTCAATGATGAACTGGGGTAACTATACACATTTGGGGATCATAGAATGGAGAGTTGGAGGGTCCTTAGTCCTCCAAGGGGGTAGGGAGCCATAAGCCATGGTGGCTGTCAGATCCCCTACTGCCCTGGGTTAGAGGTCCCAGTTGGGGCTGGGATGGGGCTGGGATCACGGAGAGGTATGGCCATGGGAGGGGTGCAGTGGGCTCGAGCCCCATCCCTTTCTGATTCCGCTCCTGGGCTTTCCAGCCTAATGTTGTGGACAGGGCTTTCTCGGCCCTTGGTTGGCACCGCTATAAGGATGGAAGACGAGAGAAAGATGGTATATCAATCTTACACCACAGCCCCAAGGTCTGTGCCCCCCTCTCTGTGTGGGCAGCAGACCCTTCTCCCCATCTGATGGACCAGCAGCCTTGGGGATTCCAGGCACTGAGGGGTCCCAGCATGGGCGAAGCATACACCAGGCTTATTGTGGGCCACTCCCTTCAGCTTGCTCCCAAAGAGTGTAGCTTGTGGAGCTATCCACAGAAGTGGGTGCTTATTGTCATCTGTGAGCATGTTGGTGAGACAGGAGCTGTGGCCTTGCAGGGTGTGCCTGGGCTGGGCCCAGCAGCTGTGTAGCTGGACCTCTTCCACCCATGACTAGGGTGAGCACCTCCCCATGCCCTCAGGGTGTGTCACATGCCGGATACTTACTGGAGAGTGCCTTGAAGAGGTCCAGGGATACTGTACTCAGTATCACCCAGCTCAAGCACTGGATAGCACGGCAATCACCAGGGTTCCCTTGCTGGACTTGGCATGTGAGGGTGGCTCTATTTGCAGCTGCTGAAGGGTCCTAGCTGGTCCACTTCTGGCTCTGGCTCATCCTCAGGCACCACAGGAGGGTCTCCTGCTGCCACAGTGTCAAGTGGAATCTGGGGGGTGGGGAGCTGCCCCCCAACCTGGAGGAAGCTATGGAGCTCCTCATAGAAGTGGCAGGTGGAGGGGCCTGACCCTGAGCACCTGGATGCATTCCTGGCCCAGGCATACCCCTAGCACAGCTCCTTAACCTTGAAGCACACCAAGTCCAAGTCTGAGTGGGGTTGTCCTGGACTGCCAACCTGGTGGCCAGCCAGCCATAGGCAGTAGCATTCCGCGTCTTGCTCAACCTTGCCCTGCTGAAGTCCTCATCTTTCCAGAGGCCCAGGAGGTCCCGGACCTTGGGCTCTGTCCACTATGGGCTCCTCACACCCCTCAGCCAGCTCTCTGGGAGTGGAAGAAGAGCACTGGAGAAAGTGTCGTGTTCTTTTGATTTAATATTGAAATAAAGTATTTTGTGTGTAGACACACCATGGTTTTATTTTTGTTTAGGAAGCCCAGCTTTTTCGAAAAAACAACCCTCTAGTGCAGACTTAGCCACTGTATATGAGGCTGAAAGAAAAAGAGCAATGAAGAACCACCATCGTATTAAAAGTCAGGCAGCCACCTCCTCGAGGAGACAGAATGCCACAAGCATGACCCGCTGTGATTCAGTCCCTCTGTTGGCTTGCTGCTCACTTTTTTCCATTCCAGGCCCAAGTCATGATCAAACTCTATAAATAATCACTTTGTTGATTGGGGAATTAAAATTCACTGTGATGTAAAATAAACAAAACAATCCTTGGAACAAACAAAATAACAAAATTGTTTTGGTCAAACAAAATATATCATATGGCCCAAAATATTTCTTTTTTGTTTGGATTTGAGGCTTTTTTTAAGTAAATATTATTTGGAAAAAATTGGCCTGCTTTTATTGTTGTTTAAAGCACATGCATAGGATGTCATTCCCTATTCTGCGTGATCTGTAGTTGGGGTTTGAACTCAGGTCTCCCATATGTGTGTCAACTAAGCATAAGACATACTCGGAGCTTTTGAATTTAAAATTACTTCCCCACTTTCCAAATGCTATAGAATTGTCTAACCTTGGCTACGCTGACTGCAGATTATTTCTTAGTTCTAGTCCCATGGATGTTCAGAGTTTGAATTTTATGTCATTATTTCATGGCCATGGATAAAAAGACACTGAGGAAATACAGATTTCAGAATAAGATTAACGTCCTAGCTCTCTTGCCAACAGAAGTTGGTTAAATAAAAGATATGATCTCAACCACCTTGCCTCTCTAATGTCCTGGGACACACATGACTACAATACTGAAAATTAATGCTTGCACAGGATTCCTTTATCAGTCTGTCCCATATTTTGGCACATCCACCTAATACAATTTAACAATCCATTTTTATTCTGGGGGAAGAAAAAAAGAGAAAAATGACCTCTACACTTTCACTTTGACTAATTTAAGTGTCAGAAAACATACAAACCAAGTGCTGAAGCATGAGAAACATAGGGAATGCACAGATAAAATTTGAATGAAACACCGCTATTTGGACAAAATAGAAATGCCCAGTTAATCCATTAACTCTGACCTTGCAGTAAAGCTCGCCTCCCACTGTCACTCCTTTTGTGCCTATGACCTGATCTTTTAATCATTTACCAACATGATCAAAGTTATCAGGCACTTAAACTGTTAAGCATGGTATTTTGGATATTTTTCCAGCCATTCTTAGGCATATTATTTTTAGATTAAGGACTTTTTTGTGTGGTACAGTGTTACCATTCTGCTATTATATTGTGAGTCTCATGATATTTGGAGTCTAAGCTTCAATCCCCATAGCTATATGATCTGGCATGAATATAACTTTTTTTAAAGTCGTTGTGGAGAAAAGCACTACACAAGTTCATGCCAAAGACTAAAAAGCCAGAAAGCAAAAAGGAAGAAAAATCTCTGGGGCCTCAAATTGCATTTTTCCCCACGGTGTCTGGGTTTGACTGGGTGGTTCTCACGGACTCCAGTCAGGGATAAAACATTCTACAAATGCAAAAGAGACAATGATCCCTGAGCTTTTCCACAGGGCTTTACAAAATCTGCATACTCTAAAGAGAACCATTTTAAATACAGAAAAATAATGACAACCACACACATTGTCATTCTCTGGTCATAGGTTTGCATTTCTATTTAAAAGTCTCCTAAAATGCTAATTATAGTTTATTTTATTACAACAATCACATAAAATCACATAAAATTTCTCTTTATATTAGAGAGATACCTACTTATAGCCATAACTCTAGCTGAATGAAATATTGTGCCAAGGAAAAAATATAAACGCACACATTTTTTCTTCTGCACAATGTATTTATAAAATAATAGAATAGCTCTGTGTTTTCATAATCCCTTATTTTGTCCATAGTTAGACTGCAGTGTTTTCTTCATATTAGACCTAAGAATAAACCTAACTTTGATTCCTTGCTATCCACCCCATTGAATTTGTTTTCTTAGACTACATCTACACATCAGTGTTATTTCAAAATAAACCATTCTGGAAAAATACACACAAGAAAACATGTAGAAATAATATCCAGCTATTTCAAAACAGCATGTCTGGAGACATAGACTGACTGAGAGACTAAAATCACATGTAACCCTTCTGTTAACGCCAGATGCCTGCCAGAAGGGCCGGGTTCAACTCTTGTGGGGTTTTCCTATCAGGGATACAACCAACCGGCTCGAGCCCCCACCCAGTGGCCTGGGACAATTTCACCCCCGTGCTGGGTGCCTGTAAGGCGGTTCTCCCGCCCCTCGCAAGCACAGAGTCTGAGATAGAAATGGCTTGTTTAATGACCGTAACCTACCCCAAGGTTACAGCGACAGATGCAGTATATCTCAGCACAGAAGAGACTAAAACCCCTTTTACCCAGATACCATCCCCATATGCAGTAGAACCCAGTCTCTTGCTGGGGCTCTTGGCCCTTTTCCACACACACACAGTTACAGGGTGTACCCTCTGCGGTGCAGTCCCAAACTCAAAGCCCACAGATACATCACCAGGGCAATACTAGCTGTCCACTTGTCTGTAGCCTCCCCTTGCTGTCACCAGCCGTCCGCCAGTCGCCGTCGTCCGCCGCCGCTCCTACCGGCCCGCCACCCGCCAGTTGCCGTCGTCTACCGCCGCCGCCGCTCCTACCAGCCGTCCGCCCGCCGGTCGCCGTCATCTACCGCCACCGCTCCTACCGGCTGCCCGCCGGTCGCCGTCGTCTACCGCCGCTCCTACCGGCCGCCTGCTGGTCCTGCTGTTGTCCGCCAGTCCTAACCCCACTGCTTAGGACTGCCCTAAGGCAGAACCCGGTGATTTCAGCTCTGTGTGGCCTCAGCTGCCACTCTGTGATTTCAGCTCTTGGTATCTCTTGTGTGGGGTTTCACAAACACCCTAGTGTCCAGCTCTATCTTTTAACAGGTGGGGAGGGTTAGTCAAGCCAGGCTTATAGCTATATGGCCAAGGCATACACAGGGCCAAGGCACTCCACAAGCTGGCTCAACCAGTACCCCTCCCCGTCTCTCACAATGCTTTAAACCAGGGAGCCCTGTGTAATCAATGTCTTACACAGCTAAGGCGACTGCCCTGTCCCCCACAACAACCCAGAGCATTGGTGAGATCTCACAACTCCCGCATTGTGTCAGCTTAAATTGTGATTTTACAACTACATGTTTACAATAGACCAAATCTCATGGCTTACTTGCTACCCATTAGGCTTTGCCTGAAAAGGTATCACACATGCACATCTTTTGCATTCTCATGCAGATGATCTCTGGGAGACTCATTCCTCCCAGCCTTCAGCAGCACTGCATTCCTTCTGCCACATTCCCTACACACATATAGAAGAACATATAGCAGATGAGCAAGAGGGGTTCAGAAAAGATTGAAATACCATGCAGCAGATATTGGCACTAAGACTGATAGCAGAAAATACTCCATGAAAGAACAAGAACACACACACTTGCTTCACTGATTTTCAAAAGGCATTTAACAGTACAGATCAGAAAGTGACTTGGGTGGTGTTGGAGTCATATGGAGTGGATAGCAGACTGATAACGGTTGTTGAAGGATATCAATGGCAATGCGGAGGCAGCAGTGAGAACATGAGGGGAGTTGGGAATTTGGTTTAAAACAAGTAGAGGTACGAGACAAGGATATGCAATATCGCCAAGTGTCTTCATTGCACATCTGGAGAGAGCAATGGATAAGATCAGGGAAGAGGTAAAAGGGATATCTGTGCATGGGAAAAGAATTAACAACTTGAGGTTTGCAGATGATATAGTTATCATTGAGGAAGATGAGGAGAAGGTAGCAAAAACAGTGCAGCTGTTAAACGAAGAAGGGAAGCGGTAAGGATTATGACCATTGATAAAACAAAAACGATGGCATTTGGAGATAAGGTAATCGGAAGGAAGGTCAGTATCGATGGTATTGAACTAGTAAATGTAGAGAAGTTCACATATCTGGGGAGCAACGTAATTTATGACCTAGACTGTAAGAAGGAAATAGCAACTAGAATAGCGAAAGCAAGAGCGAGTTTGATGGCGATGGATAATATCTGGAAAAGCAAAGCGATTTGCTTAAGAACAAAGCTGAGCATCTTGAAAACGTGTGTATTCAGCAGCATGTTGTGTGCATGGGAGACATGAGTATTAATGAAAGATTCGAAAAGAAGAATATAGGCATTCAAAAGGAGTTGTTATAGAAACATTCTGAGAATAGGATGGATGCAGAAGGTCACCAATGACGAATTATACAGGAAGATACAGCCAAAAGAGAATCTGCTGCAGAAGGTTATAAAACGGAAGCTACAACTATTTGGGCATATTTGCAGAATGAATGATGAATGAAGAATCAAGACCCTGGTACTCGGCATAATGGAAGGTTCGAACAGTAGAGGCAGACCCCACAGAAAATGGATAGATGATATAGTGGATTGGTGCGGAGCTAGTCTACAGAAACTAAGCAACTCCACGCTGGACAGGGAAAGATGGAAGAAAATAGTGCGAGAGGCATCAGACACCAACAGACACTGAGCCCACGGCTATTGGTGATGATGATGATGATCCAGCTATTTCAAAACAGCATGTATGGAGACATAGTCCCTGTTTTGAAATAGTGCCATCGGATGCCATCATGGCTTATTTTGAAGTAAGGCTATTCTGGGTCTTAACAGTGACTATTTCAAAACAGCTATTTCAAAATGGGTGTTATTCCTTCTACAATGAGGTTTATGAAATTCGAAATAATGCAGCCGCTAGGGATCTTTTTCTGCCAGAATGCTGCAGAACAGTGTTCCAATACCATTTTCCCCCAGCACTGCTGTTTTGGAAGGTGGCTGGCCTACACTCACCATTCAGGGCAGTGGCGGGTGGTGAAATGAGGCTCAGTAGACCTGCACACATTTTGCACCCCTCCCCCCATTCCACATACGCACCACTCCACACACTGATCCTCTAGTCCTGGTGTGGCTCCCACAGCTCCACTCAGCAGCTGCGTGGCTCCTGCTGCCCCAGCATGGTCCCAGAGGCCTGGAGTGGTGTTTGTGTGTTTTCTGTGGCCCAGGGTGCCTTTAGTTGGAGCAGCCATGTAGCACCAAGTCAGTAACTCATCAGCATTCACTTGGGGGGAGTGGGAAGCGGTGAGGGCTGGAGGTACCTGGCCCAGTGGTAAGGGGACAGCATTCCGTTGGGTGTGGCTGGATGTACCTGGCTCTGGAGAAGGGGGAGGGCATTCAGTTGCGGGGCAGGGCAGCCTGGCTTTGGGGCAGGGGGAAGGCATTTATTTAGAGTGGGGGGAACTGCAACAAATAAGCAAGGACAACTACAAGTGTGGAAATCCTTGATTCGTTATTGAATGCCACTGCTCTAAGGAGCCATTTGGGGCTCCTGCCGCTGCCGTTGCTGCTATCTTCTGTCTCCTTGCCTGCCATGCTGAAAGAAGACTCAGTGTAATTGGTTCAACAACCAGCAGGGAGGGATCTGGCTATTAAACCAACACTGCCCCTGCAACACTGTATGTGGGGGGGGAGCTGAAAGGCTGGAAGGAGCCATACAGCTGTGGGAAGAGCAGATGGTGACCTAGATAATGGGCAGTGGAGGGTGTCAGCATGCTGAGCTCCTGTGTAAGATAAGAGAATTCTAGGCTGAGGAGGGAGGGGTTAAGCCTATGAGGGCTGTGAGGGTTTAAACCACCTGGGAGTGGGAATGGGGGCAGTTTGGACCTGAATTCCAGCACTGCTTTTTTCTAGGAAAAAAAAAACACTGGCACCTGCTATTACAAATTTATTTTGAAATAGCACATGCATAGTACAGATGCTCACAAAGTTATTTCTAAATAACAGCTGTTATCTTGAAATAACCTTGTTATGTGGCCATAGCCTTAGTTAAGATTCTTTTAAGTGAAGGAAACAACCTCCTATAATTGCTTGTAAATAAACAATTGGTACATTTTACTTTCGACATTTTTCAAGCAGATTATGTAAGAAAAACAAATGCAGTAGGAGTGTTTTTTTTTAATAATTGTTTTATTCTCACCTTCAAATATCTTCTGGTATTTGTTTTGTTATAATGAAGATGCACTGGTCACGTTTAATAAAATGCAAAGTCAGTGGAGAAACCTGGCAAGACATTTCCGCCAGAAAAAGCAACTAGAACAGGATCAAATGGACTTGCATTGGTGTCAATCTAGCATAATTACTTTGGCTTAAAGTAAAATTGAAGCAAAAAAAATCACACACACTCAAAGCTCATGTTCTATTCCACTCCCTGACCACACACACATTTTGTAATATTCATTTAAAGGGGTAATCAAATCAAATGCTTAAGATTTGTCAATTGTTTCTACTAGTATGTATGCAAACAACTGAACTTCGAAATTATGTTTGGATATCTTTAGATCACCTCTGGAAGAGTCTTTAACACCCTAAGTGGAGTTTATGGGTTTCTCATCCTGTATTGTAAAGGTGAAAAAGGAATGAGTATATGTAATATTTGTATAAGATTTTAGGTACAGAAGAGTGTCAATGTCATATGCTTCAAGTATACACATAAAGGCCATTTCTACACATGCCAATTGTCCTGGAAGATGATCATCCGGAAGACGTCTTCTAGAGGATCATCTTCCAGAAGAGTGCATCTACACACTAAATAGGCCCTCGAAAGAGCTGTCTCTTCTTCTGGAAGAGTGTGTCCACACATGCATTCCAGAAGGACAGGGCAGAAAATGGCGCACATGGGGTCGCATGGCCTGGGAGCCCTTTCGGGGCTGCCGACCACATGACCCTTTAAAAGGCCCCGTCCAAACAGTTCCCACCCCGCAAGCTGCTGAGACCTGCCATGTCTGTGCACAGCAAGCCAGACCCAGGTCCCTGTCCAGCACCTGCTGACCAGCAGGCATGGACCCGCAGCAGCGACAGGACAGCAGATTTGCCCTTACCCACAGGCTAGTCATCCTCCTGACACACTCCTTGGCTTCCTGTGGAGACAGAGACCCAGGCCTTTGGGTCCTGAACCCCCAACATCCCTGCCAGGGTCCCTCCAGGCTGTCCAGTACATCTGGACCCACACTACCAGCATGGACTGGAGGGACACGGTTGACATGGGGGAGTGGGACAATAACTGATGGCTGCAGAACCTTCAGATGAAGAAACAGATATTCCTGGAGATCTGCAGCTGCCTTGCCCCATGCTGCAATGCCAGGATACTTGGATGAGGCTGGTCCTTTCCCCAGAGAAGTGCATGGCCATTGACATATGAAAATTGGCCACCCTGGATAGCTACGGGTCCATCAGGCAGCAGTTTGGGGTGAGCACATTCACCATGAGAGCTGTCATCTTACAAGTAAGCCCTGCCCCAGGCCCTGCTTCAGGGGACCCCAGGGGCCAATTGGGAGGGGGATGGGTTGGGGATAGGCAAGCCTAGCCCAGATGGGTACCACACAGATGCTGCTGGAGGGGTCCCCCAGTGCGGGGGGGAGGCTTAGAGAGGGAGGGGTTGGAAGGGGATGGGGGCCGGGACCCCCCTGCATACACCCATGAGTGCACCTGTTCCTATTCCCCTGCAGGTCATGAGGATCATCAACCATGTGCTGATGCAGCAGCTGGTGAGCATCAGGGACCTGGATGCAGTCATCGAGGGCTTTGTCGAGCTTGGGTTCCCCCATGGCTTCAGAGCGATTGATGGGACGTACAACCCCATCAGGGCCCTGGACCACAGTGGTGGCCGATAAGTCAGCCACAAAGGGTACCACTCCATTATGCTCCAGGGGGTGGTGGACACCAGTGGGAAGTTCACAGAGATTTATGTCGTCTGGCCAGGCAGGGCACATGATGCACGGATCCTGTGGAACTCTGCCCTGTTCTGCAGGATGGAGTCAGGGAGATTCATGCCCTGGTGGGAATGCATCATCAGGGAAGTAGTTATGCCCCTCTAACTTGTGGGTGATCCCACCTACCACTCCAGCCCTGGTTGATGTGCCCATACATGGGCCACCTCACACCCTCCCAGGAGCTGCTTAATGCCCGTCTCACACAGTCCTGGTATCCCATCGAGTGTGCTCCTCGATGTGGGGGTGGAGAACACCCCACAGGTCGTGGCCACCTGCTGCACACTCCACAACCTCATTGAGGCATACAAGGGGACCCTGCCCCAGGGCTGGATGGCGGAGCTGGCTCCCCAGTACCAGCAGCCCACTGCGGCACCCGACAGGTGGTTCAACGGCAACAAACTCCGGATCTGGAAGGCACTCTGGGAGACATTCACCAGGGAGAACTACTAACTCCCCCCCCATTCCCCACATGCCCCCCTGCACACGCCTCCATGCACACACTCCTCCAACTCCTCACCCTCCCCTCCAGTAATCAGGGATACAGGGGGTACAAAATGTAAACATGTATTGAACCCACTGCGTATAACAATAGAAAATGATTTAAATAGTAAGTAGGAAATAATAAAAATAACTTCTTATAACCTTATACTGACCAAACTATATATATGGGGGTAAGGGAGGAGGGGCATATGAACCTGAACAGGAATGGGACAGGAATGTGGGTACCCTAGCAAGTGTGTGTGGTCCCCTACAAGTCCTCCCCGAGTGTGTGGTCCCCTACAAGGCACTGATGGGGCCGGGAGCACAGGCAGGTATGGTCGGTCGGTACCTGGCCCAGCCTCAGCAGAGGGGCTGGGGGCGTGGGCTGTGGCTCGGGGGACCCTTCTTAGGGCCCACCATGGCCACAAGCTATGCTGCATGGTCCCTCAAAGCAGCTGCAGGCAGTCCTGGGGGCTGTAGGGCAGCCAGGGGCTCAGGGTCATGGGCTGGGAGAACAGAAGCAGCCAAGGGGCCAATGCAGTGGGCAGGGCCTCGAGGGGCCAGCATGAGGGACCACAAGGGGGAGGGGTATTAGGGGGTTGGATGCTGGCTTTCAAGTGCCCCACACATGGTGCACAGCATCCCCACCACCACCCCCATGTGTCCCGCCTCCACTGCAACTTGGTCTTGTTGAGGGCCAGCCGCCTCTTGGCGGGGGTGTTCTGGTGGTGGAAGGATGTTTTGCAGGCTGCAAGCTTGTCTTTGTGGCCCTGGCACTTGGTTCAGTGCACCCATGGCTGGTGCACCATGGGGGTTGGTCTGGGCTCATCTGGTGTGCTTCTGGGTGCTCCAGCCTGGATGGGGCTGGCAGGCCCCAGGCTCCTCATCCGGCTGCCCAGCCCTCAGGTGGTGCTGCTGTAAGAGCAAGATGGTTGGGGGGGAGAGAGGCGAGTCAGTGCCACATCCAACCCTGGGTGGCATGGCCCCCGTCCCCCTGGGTGTTAGCCCCCTCTCTAGACCCACGGGACAGCCATGTACCCAGGGATGCCACTGTGAGGGCCTGCGTGCACTTGCCACACTGGGCCCTGCGGCATGGTGCCAGGGCTGGGGTGCTGCCCATGCTGACCCACCCTGGAAACGAGCCTGCAGGCTGGGGGGTCATGGCCATGGGAGGGTCTGGGCACAGCCACATTGCTTGAGGGACCCTGGACATGCTCAGGGGGTGCTCCATGTGGGAGGGAGCCAGATGCCATACGCAGGCACAGATGTGTCCTGGGCCTCTACCAGGGATGGTCTATAGGGCTTCAGGGCTTTAGGCGGGGCCCAGGTGTGCCTCTTCCCGTCCCCAGGGCTTTGCCATGGTGTGCACTTACCTGAGGTAGCCTCATATACATAGGGTGATGCCTGACAGGAGGGGGCCTGGCTGCTGGCAGTGGAGGGCAGTGGTATGACAAAGGACCTGTTCGAGGACTCCCAGTCAGATGGGACATCCACAGTGGCAGGCCCCTCTTCCTTTGGTGCAGCAGGGGCCTCGGGTGCAGCCATCTCCACTGTGGCACAGGGTGGTGAGGCATCCTCCACTGCCAGGAGGTCCTGAAGCTCCCAGTAGAAAGGGAAGCTGGCTGGGGCATGGTCAGATCTGCAGGCACTGTCCCGGGCCCTCAAGTACCCCTGCTGCAGCTCCTTCACCTTGCAATCAACCTGCTCAGCTATCCAGGAGGGATGTCGATAGGCAGCCAGGCCCTGGGTGAGGTGGGTGAAGGCTGGGGCATTCCTCCACTGGTGTCCTGGAGTACCTCCTCATCACATCAGAGCCCCAGGAGGTCCTGGAGCTCTGGCTCAGTTCAAGAGGGGCCCTCTATTTGGGTGCCTGGTCAGAGTCCTGGCTGCCCTCATCTGTGCTTCTGAGGCTCCCCTGTGTGGTGTGGGATGCTGGCCATCTTTTGGGCTCAGGGCTCGATGGATGCTGCAGGGCCTTGGGGAAGTGTGGCTGGCAGCCCTCCAGGTGCTGCCTGTCTCACAAGCTCAGCTTCCTGCCATGGGGCCTCCGGGTCCTTACAGCTTTAAAAGCAGCAGGACCCAGCGTCCACAGGTGCCCACTGGGTTCGCCTAAAGCATCCCTGATCTCCAGCAGGCGGCCACCATGGCAGACCGCTTCTTCTGGAAAAAGCAGTCCGGGAGCGTCTACACATGCCCTCTTCCAGAGGAGTCTTCCAGAAGAAGACCCTCTTCCTGATTCCATAGTGGAGTATGGAATCCGGAAGATGGGGTGCCGTCTTCTGGAAGAGCACTTTGCGTGTATAGACACTCTGTGGATCTTCTGGAAGAAGGCACCATTCTTCTGAAAGATCCTGCATGTGTACAAGTGGCCAAAACGAGTATATAAAAACACAATTATTCAGGGCTTTTTTTTCAAATAAATTTGCCACACAACATACCTGAAAAATCCATAAAAGCAAGGAGTTTTACTTTTAACAGAATATACCTCATACTTCAACAGAAACAGACATGTCACAGTTAACAAAATTGAGCAGCACAGACCACATCCCGGAATTCTAACTCTACCCAAAGGTCAAGGAGTTCTCTCTCCTGCTTTGAAATATGGCATAGAATTAGGCTACTGAAAATAGCCTTATGAAAAGGAAGTTCCAGGAAACCCTAATGATAGGAAGAACTACAACTGTTAGTTTTCCGACTAATTATTTGTCTTTCTTGTTTTTCGTCTCACACCATTGTGAAGGCTGAACTCAATATTGAGGGAAATATACATGTTACAAAACTCTAATTTTATGTCTTTTACTGAATTAAGAGGTGATTTCAAATATTTTTAGACATGTGAAGCTTGCAGGATATGCTCAAATGCTTTGTAACAAATCAAAATGTTCAAACTAATTAAGTACATTCCTAGAAATATTGTTCTGTTAGCCAAGCAGTGACAAGCACCAGTAGAATTAGATGACTATATCTCTTCAGCCATACAGTACAGTTGGATAAATAATGGCTTAGTTCATTGGCAGCTCTGGAAAACAACACAATAAAAATTGTAAACATTGCAAAATATTAGAGCAAATTTAAAAATGTGACCAATGTTCTTGGGTCAAATATCTTCTGTTTGACCTTAAAGAAAACCTTTGTTTCCTGGCATTTCAAGCTTTATATTAATTGTAGAGGAGAACGTTCATGAGGCAGGGGAGTCCTTTCAAAATGGATAGGACAGTCAGTTAAGATGTGGGAGGCCCAAGTTTGAATTCCTATTGTAGTTTCTCCAAAATTCAGGCTTGTGTCGCAAACACCAGGATATATAGTCACTCTCCATTTTTTTCTTGGGCTCAATGAATAATTGCATGTTTCATGAGAAGTAGAACGCCAACAAGAAAGACACCAACCTCATAATAGCCATAGACCTGGTGAATAGGCCACAAATCTTGGAGACCTAAGTTTCCAAGGAATTTGGAAGTAGGGATCTTACATTACACATGAATGGCTTGACCACTGAACTATTAGTTATAAGGTACACCTTCTCCCTCCACTTCTGTGAAGAGCACCAGTTTCTCCTGTGAGTTAGGCACATACCTCTTCAACCTCCTACAAAAAATCATGTACAGTTTAGCAAATTCAGATGCAGGGTTGGTAAATGTAAAGCAAATTCATATAGACTGTGTCTACATGGGAGCCCACCATCGAAAGGGCAAAATCGAAAGCCAGAAATTGATATACTGGTTTTTGAAAGAACACAACTACACAGCAAAGGCAGATCACGGTTCCGACCCCCTCTTTCGATGACCCATTCCATTATTTCAAAAGGAAGTGTCCACATGGGTATGAGTGTTCTTTTGAAAGAAGGGAGGTGGAGAAGTCACGGACGGGGTCACATGGCCGTCAAGCCCTTTTGAGGCCCGCAGCCTGCCACCACCTTAAAGAGCCCCCCTCCAGTTTTCCGCCATGCACTAGCCGAGGCCCATTGAGCTGCCAGACGCAGACCCCAGTGCAGCAGTTGACTGCAGTCCCCAGTGCAGCAGTAACATGGCCGATGACACCCTGCTTCTCGCACTGGATGCAGACATCGTGGGCACTGTTGCCCACATTGTCTGCGTGGTCACCACAGCCACTCCCCTCCTCCTTGGGAGACAGAACAGCCCCCTGAGGACATGGACCCCCCTCAGCCTGCACTCTGCCACCAGGCACCCCAGCATCTCTGGAGCGTCCCCAGCAGCACGGACTGGTAGGAGTGATTGTTTGTGGGGCAGTAGGATGATGCCACCTGGCTCTGGAACTTCCACATGAGCTGGGACACCTTCCAGGAACTGTGTCACTGGCTGGCACCTGCACTGAGGCACCAGGACACCACCATGAGGTCTGCACTCTCCCTTGAGAAGTGGGTAGCTATAGTGGTATGGAAACTGGCCACTCCAGGACTACTACCACTCAGTGGGGCAGCAGGTCAGGGTGGGCAAGGCCACTGTCGGATTGGTGCTCATGGAGGTAAGCAAGGCCCAGGACACACTCCCACCATGGGAAGGGGGAAGGAAGGCCATGAGGACAGGGACCCCTCCGGGGCTGCTGGCTGGGAGGGGGCTGGGAGTGGGTTGCTGGCTGGGAGGGGGTCACTGGCTGGGAACACCCTGCCACATCCTCATGAAAGTGCATGGTGTCCTTCCCATGGAGGTTGTCGGTGCTATAAAGGCCAGGCTCCTGCACCGGGTCGTCTGCATCGGGGACCTGGATGCCATCATCGGGGTTCCTGAACTGCTTTGGTGCCCTGGATGCACATTCCCATCCATACCCCACCACATGGCACCAGCCGCTATATCAACCAGAAAGGCTACTACTTGGTGGTCCTCCAGGACCTGGTGGACCACAAAGGCTGGTTCATGGAAACCTATGTGGGCTGGTCACAACGAGCCCACAATGCCAGGGTCTTCCGCAATTCTGGCCTGTGCCGGCATATGGAGGCCGGCACTTTCATCTCCCAGCATTGGGAGATGCTGGCTTGGTACACCACCATGCCGCTATGCATGGTTATGGATGCAGCGTACCCCCACTGCCTTCAACACCTGCCTCAACCAGGCCCAGCACATAGTCAAGCGGGCCTTTGGGCTCCTCAAGGGGCAGTGGAGGTGCCTCCTCACCTGCTTTGAGGTTGGGGTGTGCAATGTCCCACAAGTGGCAGGTGCCTTCTGTGTCCTCCACAACATCATGGAGGGCAGCGGGGTTCTTACATGTAGGGATGGGTGGCCTAGGCCACCATAGGGATTGATCAGCTGGCCGCTGTTGCCAGCTGCTGGGCAAACCTTGATGGGGTCCGGATCTGGGAGGCCCTCTGGGTAAGGCTCAGCCTTGGGCCTCACTGATCCTCCCGATGCCCACCCCTCACCAGCCCCCCACACATCCACCCCCCCACCACATGCACAAACACCACCACTGCACCCATGCCTCCCCCACCACGGGACCACAGGACATGGGCATTGGTGCACAATAAACATCTATAACTTAAACCAAAGACCATGTATTATTTGAACATTTTAATATTTACAATGTGGGTGGGGAGATATCCCTGTATGCTGTGTGCTTGGAGATTCTGAACTGGGGTGGGGGCATGGTCAGGGGCCTGAAATGGCAGGCGGGTGGGCAGGGAGTCCTGAACTGGGAGGGGGTGAGCAGGGACCTGAACTGGGAGGGTCACTTGTGCAAGGGGGTTGCAGGCCGAGAGCCCCACCAGCCCTGGGATCCTCTTCCACATGAGCGAGCTCCATGGTGGAGCTGGGATAGGGAGGCGAGCACCAGGAGGTAGGTGGGATGGCAGCAGGGTAATTGCTGTGGGGTGGGGTGGGGGGTCTCTCTGGGGGGGTGAGCAGGGGCCTCTTCAGGGGGAGGCCTCTGTGGAGGGCCCATGGAGGTGGGCATCTTGTGTGTGGAGGGTCAGGAGCTGTGCCACATTGCCCACGTGCTCCCATAGAGTCCCATGGATGCCCTCCAGGTGGGACATGAGCCAGTCCCTCGCCTACCTCCACCATGCCAGGTTGGTTTCCTCCAGCTGGAGGCGGCACTCCATGAGCTTTGCCTGGCGGAGGCTGGTGAGGTCATCCCCTATGCACCACTGTGACCAATAGCTGCACATCTGGCACGTTGGTGCAGCTGCAGGAGCTTGGCCCCTGTCCAATGCCTCCGGGAAGCTCTCAGGGACCACTGAGGCCAATGGGCTGTGGGGGCCCTCGCTCACTGCGCCTGGAAGGGGAGACAGATGGCATGTTAGTCCCAGAGCAGGACCCCATCCCACTGTCTCCCCTTGGACTCTGTCCCCTCAGGGACCCACATCCCCGTCCCCTCCCAAGTGCCCCGCCATGATGGGCATGGTATCCCTGCGGCATTGGGTACGCACAGGACTTCTCCTTCAGGTGGGACCGTCCCTGGGTGTGGGCCAGCCTGTGGGCATCCCAGTGGGCAACTGTGTGCCTGGATCTGTCCACGGGTCTGGGTGCTGGGTGGTGCAGGCGGGCGTAAGGAGCAAGTTGGGGGCTGTGGCAAGCCGGGGTGTCTGGCCCCGGGCCTCTGAGCCTTTGCCCAGTCCATTGACAATGCTGCCACCCCTGCCCTGCCAGCGGGGGTTCCAGCCCCACTGTGCACTTACTGGGGGGACCACGATGATCTCCAGTGATGCCCTGGTCCCCATGGCCCGGCTGGATGACCTCAAGGGGATGACTATGCTGAGGTCACCCTCATCACTGGACCACTCCTGGGTGGTGTCTGCCCCCTGGCTTAGGCTGGCCAGTCCTGGCTCCTCCAGCTCGGGCTGGTCTGTGGAGGTGTCCAGGACCACTGTGGGCAGGGAGGTGTCCCAGGGCCCCAAGATGGTGTGGAGCTCGCAATAGTAGGGGCAGGAGGAGGGACCTGCCCCTGAGCACCCAGCCTCATCCCAAATCCAGGCATAGCCCTGTCAGAGCTCCTTGACTTTGCTCCAGACTTGCTCTGGGGTCCGCTCTGGGTGTCTTTGGCTGGAGAGTCCATGGGCCAGAAGGGCAAATGTGGTGGCATTCCTCCACTTGACTCCCATCTCATGGAGGACCTCCTCCTCCTTCCAGAGGCCCAGGAGGTCTCTAAGTTTGGGGTCCATCCAGGAGGCACCCCTTTTCTTATTTTCTGGGATGGGATCCTGGGATCCTTGTGAGGGCTCGGAGGGGGGCCCTGGGTCTCAAGGGGCTGCTGGGCACTGGCCATGTGGCCTGGGTTGTCGTTGGTGGCAGCTGAGCAGGCGTGCTGTGAGGAGCTTGTGCGCTCGCAGCTTGCCTGCGCTCAGCTTCCTGCCATGGGGTTTACAGGTCTGTGCAGCTTTAAGAGCAGCTGAACATGTGGGTACTAAAGCTCCACTCTGCGGGGCAGGGCGTCTCTGTGCTCCAGGTGGGTGCTGTTGTAGAGGACTCCTCTTTCGAAAGAGCGGGCTGTGGAGCGTCTACACATGCCTTCTTTCAATGTTGTTTTTCAATGGGGATTGGGGTCCAGCTTTCAACGGCTGGGCCATGCTTCTCCGATTTCTGATCGAAAGAGCGCATGGTGCATGGAGACGCTCCCTCTGTTCTTTCAAAAGAGGGCCAGTCTTTTCGAAATAATGTGCACATGCAGACACAGCCATAGAGTTTCATTTTATCCAAAACCGCATCTGAAAAAATGTTACCTAGCTCTACCATAAAACCATATTTGTTACCTCCAAGTGCGCTTATACAGACTCTGCAATGCAGGTTTCCAGATTTGGCATGTTTTAAATTTCTGTGACTCTTAGACTTCATTTTGAATGCTGCATTTAAGGGTTAATTAGTGTGATTTATTCTTGTTATTTATTATTTGATACAAGCCCAAATGCAAATTGTAGATTTTCTACAAATTTAGGAATCATTGTCTAGCATGATGACAATGGCTATCACTATGACTATGAACACCATGCGTATGTTCTCAGAGAATAGGGTATCATCCCCATTACACAAGACAGCAGCCTAATATAGATATGATCTTTAACTCCAAGGAGAAAAAGAAGCTTTATAGGACTTTTATTGTTTAGAAAGAGACCTGGTCATGTGAAGGAGCAAGGATATACTTTATTCAGGATATTCCAGACAGAAGTGCTGAAGGTGTTATCGGAGATATAACTAAGTCAGAACAAATAAAAAACAGAACTTTTCACTTTTCCTTTTGCAAAGAAAAGAAGTCTTTAGTTTTAAAGGTGCACCAAAGATTTCTAGGAATATTCTTATTGAATCTCATTTCTTTAAACTAAGACATTTTCCAACCATGCATTTTTTTTCAAAAGATATGCTAATTTTTATCTGTTTTTTTCCCCTGAAGAGGAAAATTTTAACATCCCTCTAAAAGTTTAAAAATCACAGAAGCTTCATTTTGAAAGTGTTTTGGAGACCACTTCCTGTATAACCTGCTTCATGCTATTAAATCCTGATGCATTAAAAAGATACATTTGGTGTAGAAATATGGAATCAAATGCCCAAACTATACATGCTCTGAAGAATCCATTTGAGTCTCAATATTTATATTAGTTGGGGAGTTAGTTATTCGGCAATTCATACGCAACGGTTACCAAACCCAGAATAAACCATTAATAAACTGTTAATAAACCATTCAACCAATAATCCCATTAACCATTTTTTCAAGGTGTGATAATGAGTGGAGAACAGAAACTTTGACCCCCAAAATGAACAGCTGAACCAACTGATTACATAGTGCCTCACTGCACTGTAAATGTGTATTGAGTGTGATCTATTATGAAAACTTGTAAAGTATTAAGATTAACGATTGTTGCATATGCGGCAGCTATCATAGGCACAGGAAGAAAATGACTTCCTAAACTGCCTCACCTGTCACCACCCCTGCTCTACTGAAGCCCCCAGACTCCCTCCCCCAGGGCTGCTCTTGTGGGTAGCAGAGATTGGGCAGAGGCAGGCTGGGAGTTGACCATGCTGCCCACCGGCTCCCTGGAGCACTGTAGACTTGAGCGTCTGTGGCCCCAGAGTGTGTGTATGTCAGAGCGGGGTGGGGAGGCAAGAGGGAGGGCTGTGACCACAGTGGGATGGTGGGGTCTTGGGCAGAAGGGGTGTGGCTGGTGGGGTCTTGCCTTCCCAAGCCATGGTGCCACCCACTACCCATAAATAATGAGAGATGTATATTGTGCATGTCAAAACCTGTGCTTATACTGTGTGTGCAGATTCAACTCCATCTCGTATCAGTGGCTCCTTAACATCAACACTTGCTCCAGAGTTTGCTTCATACCACTCCGGGTAACATGCATTTGTCAGAACTTTTACCAGCCAGAATTTCCTTCATTACAGGGAAGCTCTGACCCACATAACATAACAGCCCTGAAGAGTTATCCTGCTGACAGAAGCTTTTTGGGTCACAGCATTGCCTAACTTCACCACTGAGTCATCTCAACTAGCTGGTTCCCATACCCCTAGTGGAGTTTTGGCCCATACCATTTGATACCCAGAAACGGGTGTCATCACAAATAGCAGATTTTGGACCACAGCACCATCTAGCTCTGCCTCCATTTCTCTGCTGTGAGATGTAGCTGAATTCTGCAGCACAATTTATGGATAGAGATTTCCAGATACACAAAACCATAAATTTGTAACCACAGTCTGTATCTCTCATAAGAACCATTAAGTTCGTTTTATAGCGTGATAACACAGCATGCATTCAGTTGGTTTGGTGCCTTCTGTTTTTGGTGGTGGGGGTTTAAACTTGCTGTTCTTCAGTTGGGGTGGCTGGACCCTGATTGTCACACTGGGATTGTCAAGTAAATAGACAATAAATACTTTGATATCCATTTAAGATAAAGGGCCATTTAAATTTAAAAAGGCTATTTTACAAGCTCATTTTTTTCCTACTGGAAATAACAGTGTTGTGGCTCATTTTAAACAGAATATAAACTCCTGTTAAACCCTGATGGAACTAAAAGCAATAGCTCAGAAACTGTAGTGAATACTCCCTTTTTAAAGATGTTCTGAAAAATTCCGCCTGAACACAAGAGCAATGTAAATGAAATGGAAGAATGAAAACTGCTGTATTTGCATTAGCAAACTGCATATTAATAATCTGACAATGCTAGGAAAGCTGCTTCCTGTCGATATTGAGACAATCAGATACTGACAGCAGCTGATATTTGAATCCAGCTGCAAGAAGGAGGTGTGCATTCTACTTATAATGAGAATATGGAAAAAAGAACAAATTCCTTTTAAATGAGGCACCCTGACAATTGCAAAAGGAAAAAAAATGGAGCACAGAAACTATTGAATAATGTAGCAATTCAATAGCAACAGAGAAGGAGCCATGTTAATTTATATACTATCAAAACAAAAAAGCAGTCAAGTGGCACTTTAAAGACTAACAAAATAATTTTTAAGTGAGCTTTCATGTGACAGACCCATTTCTTCACAGAATCACAGAATCATAGGGCTGGAAGGGACCTCAGGAGGTCATCTAGTCCAGCCCCCTGCTTCAAGCAGGATCAACCCCTACTAAGTCATCCCAGCCAGGACCTTGTCCAGCTGGGACCTTTGGCATACTCAGCTTAATCTAATTCTTGACTCCCCCCCGCCTCCCCCCACCCCTCTGCTCTCTGATTTGCTCACCTTGATCATTTTTTTTCTGATTTGTTGACTTTGATTACTGTTTTTGGTTCTCTGTGCCTTAAATATTGAATCTGTTCTGGTATGGGTATGGTCTGAAGAAGTGGGTCTGTCCCACAAAAGCTCACCTAATATATTATTTTGTTAGTCTTTAAAGTGCTACTTGACTGCTTTTTTGTTTTGGTAGCAATTCATGTGGATTATGCTTGTGTAACCCTTCTGCCAGAAGGAGTCGGCAGCAACCAGGTCCGGGTTCAACATCTTGGGGGTCTTTCTCATCCATCTCACATAGAATCAATTTGAGCCCCCACCTAGTAGCCTGGGAAATTCACACTCCCCTGGGTGCCTAGGAGAGGCAATGCTTCTCCACTTGCAAGCACAGAGTCTGAGTGTAGAAAAGAAACTTTATGAAAGAGGCAGAAAAGACATATGGCATAAGCTTGTGAAAATACAACACCCAGAGTTCATAACCAACCCTCAAGTAACTGTCTCTTCCCAAGTGGATTGAGCAGTGCCCTTTGCCTCTCAGGCTCACCAGTCCAATAATGTAAGCGGCCAATCCACACACCCAAACTTTCTCCACACCTGGCTTCAAATGCCCCACTTACAACTCTGTCCAGTCTGTGCAGGTCCTGTCACAGCACGCTGCTGCATTCCCATATTGAACCTGAGGTAATGCCACCTTTGTACTGGTCCGGCATTTTGCTTGCTCCTCCCAGCTGCCCCACTGGCTGCCCACCAGTCAATCCTGCCCACTGCCCTATGGTTCTCCTACCAGCTGGCCACCGGCCACCTGCTGCTTCTCCTACTGGCCAGCCACTGGTTGCTCCCACTGGCTGCCCACTGCTTCCCCTATCAGCCAGCCACCCATTGCTCCTGCTGGCCACCCATTGTTATCTGCTGGGTTTTGCTGTTGGCAAAACCCTGTGATTCCAGTTCTCCATAGTTTCAGTTCTCAGTGATTTCAGCTCATAGTGTCACCACGGTGGATTCTCACAGAATAACTAAAGACCCATCTTTAGGTCTACCTTTGAAAAGCAGGGCAGTGGGGACGGGGGGAATAGTCAAAACAGTTTTACAGCTGTATAGCCAAAAAGCTTCCAGCCAGATGGTTCAACCACTATCCCTCCCACCTTTCACCTCACAATGCTTAGATGGAGGGAGGCCTGTGCAAGCCATATCTTACACCACAGTGATGACTGCCCTGTACCACCACAACAACTTCAAGCATAGGTGAGACTCAACATATCTTACACTGGATGATAGCATAAATTGTGACTTTACAACAATGTGTTGTTTACAATAGACAAAACTCATAGCTTCACCTAATCCCATTAGGCTTTGTTTACAAAGCATTACATAAAGACATCTTTGCATTTTCATTCGCATGATCTCTGAGGGAGACATTCTCCAAATCCTTCATCAGTATTGAGCTCCTGCTGGCACATTCCTTACACTACCAATCAAAACCCTAATTATGGTTCCTCAGAACTACAGCTAGGAACAAGAAGGCAAAAAAATGATCAGGTATGATTCTGGCTGTGTGGGGACATAAGGGAAAGGGTTTATAAAGTATTATCAGACAAATTCTTCGTCCTCCAAGGAGATGGAAGACCCTTGACATGTAGATCCCTGCTGAATAGCTGGAAGAAGCCAGGCTGCAGTCCACTTTTGCTGTCAGAATGCAAGTCAGTATGTTTCAGTGAGATCCATGCTGACCTACAGGCAGACCCCTCTGTCATTCTTAGGACCTTGGGGCGGGGACTACTGAAGTAGGCTAGGCTCATATTCTCTTACCTCCCACCATTCCAATGATGCCAACTGACACCCACTTGGCTGGAAGGCCTCTATGTTGTTTTGGCTTGCCCCTGCCATCAGGCTGCTGAGGTCTAGAACACGTGTTTGCTGACTGCCTTAGCTAAACCCCACATCCTTCTCTGTTCTGCTGAGAGGCTTAGAATGGTACTTTCTGTCTACCTTATCTGGAAAATGAAGAGTTGAGACGTGCTAAATTCTCTATCTTCTCAATTTTGCCCCCAACTTGGAGGCTTTCAGCTATAGCCTACTTGTCACTCCCTCCCCTACCCATGGGGCCTGTGAGGTGGAATGGCCATTAGAGTAAAGTATACATCCAGCCTATAAAAAGGGAAACAAAGACAACGCAAGGAAGTATACCTCGTAATTCTTGAAAGATAATGGAGCAAATAATTAATCCATTTTCAGACACCTCGAAGATAAGTAACGGCATGGGTTTGTCAGAACTAATCATATCAAAACAACCTAATAGCTGTCTTTCACAGGGTAGCCAGCCTTGTGGATGGGGGAATGTGGTAGATGTTGTATATCTTGACTTTAATAAGGCTTTCAATACTACCTCGCATGACACCATAAACAAACGAGTGAAAAACAAACTAGATGGAGATTTATAAAGGTGGGAGCACAACTGTTAAATCATTCCCAAAGAGTAGTTATCAGCAGTTCAAAGGCAAATTGCCATAGCTTACAAAATGAGGTCACTTAGGGATCAGTTCTGGAACAATAATTTGCACACACAAAAAATGGGAGAGAACTGCCTGGGAAAGAGTTATGGAGAAAGGGATCTAGAGGTCATAGTGCACCATAAGCTAAATATTATTCAAGAGTGTAACACTGCTGGAAGAAAAGCAAACATAATTCTGGCCTGTATTAGCAGGAGTGTTGTAAGAAAGATATAAGAAATAATTTTTCCAGTCTACTCCATTGGTTTTGATTGGAGTATTATATCCAGTTCTGAGACCTATATTTTGGAAAAGAAGTGAGTAAATTGAAGTAAGTCCAAAAAAGAGCAACAAAAATTATTAAAAGCCTAGACAATACGCCCCATGAGGGAAAAAAAAGCGGGGTTGTTTATTCTGGAGAAGATGTAGCATTTTCAAATACATAAAAGCCCATTAAAAGGAGAGACTGATGCTAGAAGAAGCTAGAAGTTTGGGAAAGGGAGGTTTATGTTACACATTAGAAAAATCTCCCCTTCAGGGTTGTTAGGCATTGAAACAAATTACTTATGGGGTTGTGACATATGTCATTGAAGATTTTTAAGAACAGGCTAGAGAGACAACCATCAAGAATGGTCCAGACAGTATTTTGTCCTACTATGAGTGCATGATACTGAACTAGAAAACCTCTCATATCTCTTCTAGCCCTGTGGTTCTATAACAAGTTATTAGTGATTTGTGCATTTCAGACCCTAAATGAAAGGTTATACGTCGCCACTCTTCGGTGCTAATAAACCAGGTAAACTATTTTGTACACATTACTGTTTCCAAAACTTATGTGGATTTTTATAGGAGTGTGGTTGTTTGGCAGGATGGCCTGTACCTATTAAGAATATAATAATTTATGATGTTACACATTGTGGTGACTTATTTACTTTTACTTGTACTGGGCAATGTCTTGCACTTATTTAATGGATATTTACGTCAAACATATAAATCCTGACTTGAGTGCTCATAGTTCCTGTTTAATAAAAGTGTCTTAACTCAATTCTACAGGGTTTAAGGATGGGAATTTCTCAGTTTGCATATTTAATGTCAAGAATGTCTAGCTCTTATTGCAAGAAGAAATTTTTCAGTTCAATAAGATGTTCTATAAATCAACAAATTATGTCTGACAAAACACTGAAGGCTGTTGTAGTATTTTACTCTGTGAGTTCATAAATTCTAAACATTCAGATTAAAACCTAATAAAAAGAAGCCTATACTGATAACTAAAATTTGCAAAAGCAGTAAATACTTCAAAGAAGCAGCAGCTTAAAATTAAAATAGGCATATCTTACATCTCTCTCTCTCTCTCTTTCTCTCTCTCTCACACACACACACACAAAGCAGAAGCAGACCACTAAGGCTACATCTACACTACAAAAACAAAAAGCAGTCAAGTAGCACTTTAAAGACCAGCAAAATAGTTTATTACGTGAGCTTTTGTGGGACAGACCCAGTTCTTCAGACCATAGCCAGACCAGAACAGACTCAATATTTAAGGCACAGAGAACCAAAAACAGTAAGCAAGAAGGACAAATCAGAAAAAGATAATCAAGGTGAGGTATAGACTAGCACGGCTTCTTCTCTGTTACTATCTACACTACGGTGATCATTTGAAAGAAGTTCTGGAAAGTCTCTTCTGAAAAAAAAAAACATCTTTCAAAGGAGTATGTCCACACACAAAAAAATGGGAATGAAAAAATCAAATGTCCACGCAGACCTGCTCTTTCAAAGGAACAGGCCAGGGATCGAAAGATCTGGAGCTATGAGGACTGATCTTTCAAAAAAGGGTCCCCATTGCATCTACACACATTTTTTAATGAAATAATCTTTCAGAAAAAGGTGCTCTTCCTCATCCAGGAGAGGAAGAGAGCCACTGGAAAAAGTGCTGTGTTCTGATTTAATATCAAAATAACTCTTTTTGTATGTAGACAATCTGTGGGAGTTTTCAAAAGAGCCCCAGCTTTTTCAAAAAAACTTGCTAGCATAGACATAGCCTAACAGTATAAAAATTGCAGTTATTTTTACTTCAACATGAAAGACATTTCATTACAAACAAGTGGTATACTAACATTAATAAAGCCTTGATCACTTTTTGAATGTTGTATTTTAATCTAAATCAAGCTACCAAGCAAATAGCCTATGATTATTTACATTTGCAGGTACCTAATAGGAGAAAAGAAAGTTTGAACTGAAAGAAATAACCTGCGATTTAACACTAATTTTGCTCTGCTTATGGAATTTCAAACAAAGGAAGTTCTCAGAAATTCTGTCTACAATTTACAACTGGCACCAGTACCTTAAAATAGAGAAATTACACCAAGATGGCTTCAAATCCAGATGCAATTAGCAATGTGATTAGTTTTTAAGTGACTTCAGAGTCATTTTTGCATTTCTTGGTTAGTCAGAAAGTAATCTTCTGGACCAAAGACCCAGATCAAAATTCTTTCCCAGCAGACCTGAGCTAGAGCCAAACCAATTAGGTTGGACTATGCAGAAATTTTCACCCTTGGGATAATTATAGAGGTACTAAACTTAAGAATTTAATTGATGTTGGTGGCCTATATTATAATTTCAATTCTAAGCATTCAAAAATGCAAAAAAGAGTGCCTTAAGCAAGTACAAAGGCACCAGCAGACATTCGACTGAAAAGACAGCTGAAGAACCTGTGTTCAAATCAATTTATGCATGTTCCTTTGGCTATTGGAAGTAAAATGATCCATGCTTACTGCCTCAGTGGGGAGACTTTGAAGTATGCCTGGTTGAGTTTGAAACAAAACCTTCCTTAAAAAAATGAGCATACAGTAATTATGGTATACAGAAGCACTTGCCTTCAAGATAATTTATGAAGGTTTTCAAACATCTTAAAGAAACTGTCAGCCAGACAGATCAATTATATAACTACTTTGAAATTAAATTCAGTTTAGAGCTTGCTTTATGATTTGAAGGATTTGAAGATCTTCTTACAGGCACTTGTATAATTAGTTGAGAGCAAGCAAGAAGCAAGATAATAAGTAAATGAGTTGCTGCCAGATGAAGAAACAAAATGAGTGATGTTGCATTGTTCGGATGGTAAGAATGACATTACAGTGATTTGTATGCAAATAGAACCATTCAGAATGAATGGCCTTCCAAGTCTGTATAATTATGTTTTTACAGATGCAAAAGTAGTTCACCCAGATTTTTTGTGATGCATTATTTTAACCAAGTTGTTGGGTTGAGACACATGTGAAAGTTGGCCATCATAGAGCAGGTTAAAACAATATCAGCAAGGTGGCATTTAAACATCTTATAGCAACTATGTGCATATTTCAGTTAAACCTAGCTGCAGCTACCACAATATGGTGCCATTTGATTAACACTGATTGAGCAAAAGTTCATTTTTAAAAACATTTAGATTCATTGCCGGAAGCCCAGGAGGCACCACTGTGATCCTGTAATCAGACTTAACACAGGACGTTTACTCATGGAAATCTTGAACTAGAGGAACTAGAGAGACCCTCTTTAGAAAAACATCCAAATCTTGATGGGGAATCCACCACAATCCTAAGTAAGTAAGACAGACAGTTACAGACAAGTCCGTGTAATTAAGCCCTGTTCCAGCCATTGGGTTCAACACTTGTACCAGTAAGCATTAATACGATACACTCTGTACTTGCACTTAAATAATTAAAACTTATCTGCTACTGATATATATGCCTCACTGCTCAGAAACCTACATTGTCTATCAACATACATTTAGCGTAATAAGAGTATCTGTCAGGAACACAGCTGTCTGGCTATGGTCTGAAGAAGTGGTCTGTCTATGGTCTGGCTATGGTCTGAAGAAGGGGGTCTGTCTCACAAAAGCTCACCTAATAAACTATTTTGCTAGTCTTTGAAGTGCTACTTGACTGCTTTTTGTTTTGACAGCTGTGTTAGTGTATCTTAGTATTTTCTCTTTAAAATAAAGTTTGCTGTGTTATGTATTATAAACAAATGGTAGTAGTGCTAAATGGCTAATAGAACTCAGATAAGAGTTCTGCTTGAATAAAAGTCGCTTCTGATCTTTATCAAGTTGTATAGAAATATCTGAGGTGTATTTTAAGTTTCCTATCCTATGGCAAGGCTAAACTCTTTTACTTGCTGTACTGGGATTTATTGGACAAAAACATTAATTTTGCGGTGATAGTATTTTGTGTTTAAACTGGCTCCATTAGGCTGTTAGGCTGTTTTTTGTTTCAAGTTGCAGAATTAAGCTACAGCTAGACTGTAGCCATAACTTATGCAATTTGCTTAGTGCACATTGTGTAAGTTATTTCAAGTTAAATCATTTTGAACTTATTGCCATGTGAACCTGAAGTTTGATATAAGCAGCTATTTCAAAATTTCTGCAACCCCTCTCATGACCCCTGCTATTTTGAGTGTGGAGTGTAGTTGTGAGGTTGCTATTTTTGAATACCAATGTATCCTGAAATAACAACCACTGTATATCCATAGCCTTAATGTATAAAGTATAAGGAATAAAAGCAGAACTATTTTTCTAGGAAATAAAAAAGGTGCTGGAACACAAGTCCCAACCACCTGCTCCCAGCCCCAAGGCATACACCCCCCATTAGCCCCAAAACACCCCCGGCTTAATTTCACCTACAGCCCCAAAACACCCCCAGTTTAACCCCACCCACAGACCCAAAACATTCCAAGGCTTAACCCCCTGGCAAATTCCCACCCCATGCAACTCCAAACCACCCCCAGGGCCCCCAAACTGACCTCAGACTTTAAACACCCCACCTGGCCCCAAACAGTCCGCAGGCTTTAATCACCTTCCCTGGTGGCCCCAAACCACCTCTCCACTAAACCCAGGATTCACTTACCTTACCTAGGAGCTCCGTGTTCTGCTGCTCCTTCACTGGCCACCATCTTCTCTTCTGTGTGGCTCCTGCCAGTCCTCCCATTCCCCACTCATATAGCACAGCAAGGTCAGCTCCCTGACCTGCCACACTGAAAGAACAGGATTCAATTTAATTGGTTTAATGGCCCAATCCCTCCTGCTGGCCATTAAATCAATTAAATCGAGTTCTGTTCTTTCATTGTGGCTGGCAGGGAGCTGGAGGAAGAGCAGTGACAGCTGCAGTAGCTGCAAGTATCTCCTTAAAGAGCCACTCACTGCTGGAAGTGTCCAGTCACCTTTTAAAAATGGTGGTGCCAGGAATAATGGTGGTGGAACATAGTTCAACTGATGTCCACTGGGGGAAAAAAATAAAGCCCTGAATAACAGAATTAAGGCGCTTGAATTACTTTATTCTTATCAATGTTGTGTTTCCTGTATGTTCTAAACCGAGTTTAAAATATCCACATTCAAGCATTCAGGGTTATGCTTAAGAAGAAAAAGAAGGGACAGAAAAACTCTCTCTCTCTCTCTATATATATATATATATTCAAATCAGAGAGCAGAATTCTTCTAATCATTAAAAAATATCATTGACAAGTGTGGCTTACAGATATTGTGAAAATACTTAGAGGCAGCGATAAAACAGAAAACTGGCATTTTATCTCAGCCTCCATGTGGACCTTTAACTGTGCTGAGTTTTGTTGAAGTGATCAGAATCTGCATACACATCCTTTCTGTAGGATCAAAGCCCATGTTTTTTTTTGTTTCAAACATCTTGACTTTCCTGTTTTAATTGAACCTTAATGTTGCATTGACATTTCACTTTCTTTCCTCTCAAAAGATACATTCTTTCTGTGTTTATACAGTATTGTTTGTCTGATCTGCAGAAGCCAAAATGTTCTCAAAGAATCTCAAAATCTTAGTTGCTGATTCTTAAAGTCATGCTGAGGATCAAAGAGACCATTTTTCTCTCAGACACTGCCCTTGTTAAGGTTAAGATGTTGATGTTTCATATGTGTGCAGCCCCTGTAGTTTCCTTTAGGGGATGCATTTTCAAAATGTTCAATGGGGATGGATTTTCAAAAAAAAGAGAAAGTTTCAAAGGATGTAACTAGGTAACTTCTATTGAATTTAACCAAGGCCATAGGACAAAATTATGCACAGGCTTTGCAAATTTCAGAATAATTTTGTTAAGTGGGTGTTTACAAATTTCAAGGACAAACCCTGGTCCCATCCACATCAGTTAGAGTACTCTCCAGTTAGAGAATTGTTAAAGGTTCTACCATGCTCGCTAAATAAAGGATTTTCAGGTTGTCATTATAGCAAAGTAACTGTAGTAAACACTGCATTGATGTCTTACAATCACAAAAGCCAGCGGAGGCCACAGAACTGTACAAGATGTTAAGCAAGAACAGAGTCTGAGCCATTAACTTTACTTCAACAAGCCCACATTGTTCATTGCAGTGGTTCTAGATATTCTAGTAACCGAATCTCATTTACTGCAGTATAAGTATATCACTAACAGCTCAGCACTATCTAGTCTTCTGTGGAAAAAATGCCTTACCTCTGTGTCAGATGCAAGTCCCCTCCTTCCACGACCCTCCTTTCTCTCATTTTGCCCAGTTTTCCCTTCACAGGCAGGGCAATGTAGCACCACAGTCACAGCCAAAGTGTCCGTGCCCTCTAGAATACGCACAAAGAAAACAAGAGAAACTGGCCTGTGACTTTTTTGCAAGCCAGGCCAAGAAAATGACCTCCATGATCCTGCAGTTCAGTAACCTTGTGTCCTCTTCTCCAAGCTCTGAGGAGGCAGTCACTCTTCTCCACTGTGGCTGGGTATGCACTCACCGCACAAGATCGAACACTCATGTTCCACTTTCCAGGGTGCCATTTTGTGCACGAGCATGTGCAAAATGTCACATTCCAGGATCAATGTTGACCCAAGAACTTCTTTTGAGCAGCGGGAGGAGTGCTTCCATCGACCTTCTGCCACGAAGACAGGCATGGAAGCTGATGGCTGCAAGGTCAGTTTTTGGTACACAACTGGCATACCAAAAATTGTGTAGAAGCTGTTGATCATCCAGGGAAGTGTAGACGCAACCTCAGAGTCTTGTCTGAAAGACAAATCTTTACAGTGGTCATAATTGACTTCAGCTGGTTCTTACCTTCTGTCTTCCTGGCCTGTATTCAATTCTTGTTGGCATGGGTTTCTGCACTGTGCCACAGCTACTGAAGATTTATACATTTACTAAATTATACATGACAAAATACTGTAATTAAACCATTCTGTGCATTACAATACTGCAGGTAGAATGCTGACAAGACTCTGGATGTTTTAACATGTTGACTCCAGAACTCATCACTCCTGCTAAAGATAAATACTTTACCAGACAAAGAAACAGTTACGAAATTTATGTGTCAGGTAATCTGTTTGCAGATTTGTATTTTGCATTTGTATTTCCCTTCATCCTGGGAAGTCACTTGAAGGCCTTAAGGATTTCCCAGTTGCATTTACTGATCTCATAATTACTCAGTTAGTGATTATCTAGATGTTTGTGCGCCATTTGTGTTATTTTGAAAGCACTGCTGCACTCTCCATATTTAAAAACAGATATTTGCACATTTCCACAAAAGTTCATATATTTCAGAGATACACGTTTTGACATTCTCAGCAACGAGTACAGATATTCATGCAGCAAAGTGATAGCTTATAACTTGTTTTGATCAGGAGTTTTACCTGTCAATTGCTGTTGCTGGAAAATTATTTAATTAAATTTGCCTTCTCTAAAAAGGAAAAAAAACTCTTTCTTTGCAAAACAAAACAAAACAAAACTAAAAAAAACTAACCTAAACTAAACTAAAGAAACCATGTTCATTCTTTCCATAAAGACTTTGTCTTTGGACATCAGTCATATGCATGTGACCATAATATTGACTGCTTTTATTCAGAACTTAGGTCGTAAGACTTTCAATGTTTGTGTTATGGACCATATAATATCTGAAAATCGTGTTTTCTGTTTGGTCAGGTTAGGAAACCTAATAGAGAAAGTTATGAGTGATGGAAAATGGACTGTGAATTAAAATCAAGTGTTGATGAAAAAGTCCCTCAAATCAGAGACAATTTCTAACTTTTCTGAAGTCAGGAAGGGACTGCAGTATAACAAAATAGACCTAGCTGGGCCCAAAGCCTTTGAACCTGGAAGGACAGTTTCCGTGCTTTATCTCAAGCCAGATGTATTTTAGTGGGTAACATTCAAGATTAGACACACAAATCCAGGTATGAGGTTTGCATAGCTGGAATCTACATACCTAAAGTCAATTTTTGCCACTGTACCTACAATGGGAGCTTAATGGGAGAAGCTTCCCTGCTGACTTCCCTTGCTCCTTGCAACTGCCAGGAATATTGTAGTTGATGGTTGTAGTACATGACAGTTTGATTTACTAGGCATGCTAAATCAAACCCCAGAAGACTGATCACCAATGTGTTGATCACCCATAAGTGTAGACATCCCCTCAGTGATTTTAATATCTTATGGGACTGGCCACTGTATCAAGAGTGGTAGTCATATGTCATGTGTGTGCTTAAGTTTAACCCTGAAAAGTTTAAGCCTGACTTCAGTCTTAAATGTAACATTCAGGATTTTCTGCTTTGTAATGTGTCTACTTCTTCCTTTGGAGGTGGAGGTAAGACTAAGTCTGCATTTGAATTGGAGGTACACATCTCCTAGAACTGGAAGAGACCTTGGGAGATCATCTAGTCTAGTCCCTGCCCTTTTGGCTGGATGAAGCACCATGCCTGACATCTATTTGCATCAGTCCCTAAATGGCCTCTTCAAGGATTGAACTCACAATTTTGGGTTTAGCAGGACAATGCTCAAACCACTCAGCTACCCCTCCCCCGAAAAGTATTAAAACCCTACTATCCAGTTCTATCTTTCAACAGGTGGAGCGGGCTAGTCAAACCAAGCTTATAACTGTATGGACAAGGTATAGGCAGGGCAAAGGTACTCAGCAAGCTGGCTCAACTAGTACCCCTCACCTCCTAAAATAGCCATGGTTGCCCCATATCAGGTAACTGGCTCACAGTCCTTGGACTAAGGAGCTGTTTAAATGAAGGGGAGGAGAGGACAGAACTTGGCTCAGCTTAGGGCTGACTACAGAAAAGACTAGGTGTTTCTCTATCTGAGGGGAAGGGATTCAAACCTTTGGCTATGTCTAGATCACCAACGACTGTCACCAAAAGATATGCAAATTGTGCAATGCATTTGTGTATCTCCTGCTGACAGTTCAGTTGGGAGATGTTTTTCTGACATTTGGCCCATCCACAAGGGGCCAAAGGTCAGGACCGCCTCCCCTGACCCCCCACCGAGACATCCCTTCTTCTTCATGGTATGAGGACAACCAGGATGTTAGCAGAACATTCCTGATACAGCAGACTTCTGTTGGGACACCACTGTGCTCCTGACAGAAGCCTGCATTATAGACAAAGAATGAGTCAAAGAAGCCACCAGAGAGTGAGTACTATCATCCCAGCCAAAGGAGACTATGGAGAGGACTTAGGAACCTCCAATAACTGAGTGACTGGACCACCCAAAGGAGCCTGGAAACATGACAGTGTGTGGCACATAGCCCATGAAAGGGCATTAGAGGAGGCTAGCCCCCTCAGCAAATTGAACTGTATGGACTATGAGCCAAACTGAACACAGAGTGGATGGAAGTAGCCAAGGCAATGGATTTATATTCCCCATGAAAAAGGTTTCTTGTTCAAGGATTGATTCACACAAAGCCCACAGCTGTGATCTGGTGGATTAGAACAGCCTGTGTGCCCTGTCCTGACACCTATGAGACTGAGGCACATCAACTAGGGAAGCAAGATGCTGGATGTCAGGTGTACTATCCACTAGACCACATGGCCCTCCAAGCCCCATGTTATAGTGAGTGTCCTAAATCTAAATGGTGGAGGGATATTTATTCTATTTCTTGCCTTTTCTTTAGACCATCATACATTATTTAACACAGAGACTCTACTAAATAATACTAAAGAGGATTAGCGTATGCTAAATTAATTTGTCATAGTCATACTGGCCGTGTCTACATGGGCACGTAACACAGCACTGCTGCTGGCAGCACTATGCTACTGAGGTTTTTAGAAATTGCAAATGGAAGCCCATTTGCAAACATGCACAGCTAATTAGCATAGTCACACAAGATTTCACTGTCAGCAGAGGGGTGCCAGTAGTACAGAGGCCATATAGATGTCTACGGCTACGTCTACACGTGAAGCCTACATCGAAGTAGCCTATTTTGATGTGGCGACATCGAAATAGGCTATTTCGATGAATAACGTCTACACGTCCTCCAGGGCTGGCAACGTTGATGTTCAACATCGACGTTGCGCGGCACCACATCGAAATAGGTGCAGCGAGGGAACATCTACACGCCACAGTAGCACACATCGAAATAAGGGTGCCAGGCACAGCTGCAGACAGGGTCACAGGGCGGACTCAACAGCCAGCTGCTCCCTTAAAGGGCCCCTCCCAGACACACTTGCACTAAACACCACAAGATCCACAGAGCCGACAACGAGTTGCAGACCCTGTGCATGCAGCATGAATCCCCCGCTGCAGCAGCAGCAGCCAGAAGCCCTGGGCTAAGGGCTGCTGCACACGGTGACCATAGAGCCCCGCACGGGGTGGAGAGACAGCGTCTCTCAACCCCCCAGCTGATGGCTGCCATGGAGGACCCCACAATTTCAATGTTGCGGGACGCGGATCGTCTACACGGTCCCTACTTCGACGTTGAACATCGAAGTAGGGCGCTATTCCGATCCCCTCATGAGGTTAGCGACTTCGACGTCTTGCCGCCTAACGTCGAAGTTAACTTCGAAATAGCGCCCGACGCGTGTAGCCACGACGGGCGCTATTTCGAAGTTAGTGCCGCTACTTCGAAGTAGCATGCATGTGTAGACACAGCTTACATGGCCTCTGAATTGTCAGCAACCCTCTGCTGACAGCAAACTCTTGTGTGGCTCTGCTAATTACCCATACAGGTTTGCAAATGGGCTTTCATTTGCAATTTCTAGAAACCTCATTAGCATAGTGCTGTCAGAAACAGCGCTGTGCTAAGCACCCACATAGATGTGGCCATTGTGAGGAGCTGTTAATGACCACGAGTGCCAAATTCAGTGCAGACTGTCAAAAAGCAGGGAACACACCTCAAACTGATTATATGTTCTGTAATTTTATTTCATCAACCTAATAAAAATATAAACTCCTGAAATATTTTAACTGCCTTACAACAAGGCAGGGCTAGCTGGGCCCAGAGTAACAGTAGGTTGCCACACACTGAAGATCACAAATATCTCATGTTGCTCCCAATGCCAAGTCCAGTCACTTACCCCAGATTAATTTGTAACCTAGATCTCATAGCAAGGACAATGTTAGTAGCTTATCCTATAGTAAACTAACAAAAGATTTAATAATTAAGTAAAAATAAGAGGGTTATGTACAGTTTTAAGCAGGCAAGATAAGCACAAGTGACTATAGTTCCAAAAGGTAACAGAAAAAGTAATTTATCAGCACTGAATCTGTTTTAGTGATATTCCATATTCTTCTTAGGATCTTTGCTTTGCTTTCTTGAGATAATTTAAATTGAACAGAGATAACCATTGCTTCTCTTGAGCATTATATACTGTTCCCCCAGAGCTCAAAACTCCTTCATGTGGGGATGGGGCAGTCAAAAAATATTTGTTCCACAAAGGCAACTTTAGTCTTGAAAATCCTCTTTGATAGTCCTGGGAACCACTCTCCCTACCAACATGCATAAGTTTGGAGCACACCTTTTATTTTCCAATTATGAAGCAAAACTTTCATATTACCATACAGCACTGGAAACAAACATTACAAGTAAGATTGTTGCAACTTACAAGCATTTTGTAGACCCTAAACACTAAAAATTACCCACCTATCTTGAATGTTACTAATATTTAAGGCACAACAAGAAGTCCTGTGGCACCTTATAGAGTAACATATTTTGGAGCATAAGCTTTCATGGGCAAAGACCCACTTCATCACAAGCTTGAAATGTTTAAGGGAGTTGGTTTCATTTTCTGATATGACTTTTCAGTGTACAGCTGACACCTACAATCTTTAGAAGAACTGGCACCTGGTTTACCAGCATCACAATCATGTAGATGAGAGGATCTACAAGTAGAATTCTGCTTGCAAGACTATAAATCATCAATCATCATCATCGTCATCATCGTTTTTATTATATCTTAATTTCTCTTTTAAATTTATGACTCCAAATCACTTCAATGGTTACTTAACATATGTTAATTAATTTAACTAGCTACTGGTGTATGCCTAGCAAATAAAGACTTACTTCAAAGCAACAATGTTCAGTCCTTATTTTTCATCCAAGAATGCTTTCTGTGATGTCTGCTGTAAGAAGCTGTAAGCCAGATAATGATTTGCTTTAACTTTCTCAAGAGATGCTCAAATCATAGCTAAGTCAAGTTGCCTCTGATGAATCGGGTGTTTGCCCACAAAAGCTTATACTCCAAAATGTCTTTTAGCCTTTAAGGTGACACAGGACTTATTTTTGTTTTTAAAACTACAGACTAACTTGTCTACCCCCTGACACCAGTTATAGGATTGACATGTTCAGATCTGTCCTGGTTCATCCCTGTAAATTCTCCTGAAGTAATTAGAGAAACTACACACGGACTATGTATTTGACCATAACTCACAGAACTGAGCATAAAAGGACTTTCACAAACCATCATCACCACCATGGCTGTGTCTACACTAGCCCAAAACTTCAAAATGGCCATGCAATTCAGTGACCCATTAGAATGCCAGCAGCTGTGGCACTTCGAAATTGATGCGGTTCACCGCTGCTTGGCTTGTCCAGATGAAGCTCCTTTTCAAAAGGACCCCAGCAACTTCGAAATCCCCCTTTTCCTAAAGGCAGATTTGAATAAGGGGATTTTGAAGTTGCCAAGGTCCTTTTGAAAACGAGCCCACTCCGGACAAGCTGCATGGCAGCTACCCACGTCGATTTCGAAGTGCCGTGTCTGCTGGCATTCTAATGAGGTGCTAAATATGTATTTCAGCGCTTCATTAGTAAACTTCAAAATGGCCATAGCCCATATCTGTCCTTATTCATATCTGTCTTTATGTATACCCATTTTTTAAATACAGTGAATTTCTTTCCATTTAAAATAATGTTTACATTAATAAGAATTGTCTGTAAGCATTTTAGTAGGTATATAGGTAGAGTCTGAAATACTCATTGTCTTGGTATGTAACGTGTCTGATCTCTTGGAACTGGTAGAACATCATGTGAACAGAGTTTTAAATAATTCTCACTGTATAGACTTGGCTGTCTTGGGTAGGAGTTAAAGGCTGGTTTGCTTAAAGAGAACTGTATTTTAGCTGCTTAGTAAATGACAATATATTATAGAAGCTGTTGTGATGCTTGCTTTAAGTGTAAGAATAAACCACCAGTTCTGAGTATAGTCTCTTCTGCAGTTTGCGCTGTTTGAGCAGTGTCAGTACAGCCCTTCCTATGAGCAAAGTGCCACATACAATACTAACTAAAACTTCTATTAACTGGAAAAAATGTGCTGTATAAAAAGGTGATGCATACACAGAAAAATAAGTGGTTGTTGCTACATATGCAAACTCTATACATCCTTTAAGGCTCACCCAAACTACCAAGCATGGGGTTCCCACACTTATATGTTTAGAAATATTGCCCTTTTGAATTTAAAGCAGCATCCTGGCACAGTTCCTTCTGGTCTGGCATTTTTATTTCCTTCCCCCAGAGTGATAAACAGTGACACTTATTTTGTCTCTGCTTCATTGTTTTGGGGTGGGACTTGAAATCAACAAAATTTTTGTCATCTATTTTATAAAGACTCAGTAGATATCAATATGAGTGGAATTTTTAAATGATTCTTTCTTGTTTGACAAGTTACACAATTACAGACATTTACAATGCAAACTCTAAATATAACTTTATACCAAGGGCTACTGATATGATGAGATCGACCCATGCAACATCTTACAAGCATTCAATGAAGACTATTTAACAAAGATAATAGACTGTTGAACGAGGCTGATTTTGAACTGTGCATTTGTTAATGTCTAGTGAGATCTAAGGGCCATAGCACAAGCTGTCACCTGGTCTGTCCGCATGACAGCTCACTGAGATGACTTCATCCCAAGGTGCAACACTCTTCCCCAGCTGAGAAGAGGCTTGCACTTCAGAAGAGGGTCAAGAGGGATCTGCTGGAGTTAATGGACAAAGCTTATTCAGCTCTTCCATATGAAGTTAATAAACAGCAGGTTTCAAACAAGCAAAAGGAAGTACATATTCGCACAACGAAGTTATTCCCTGGAACTCATTGCCAGGGGATGTTGAGGGCCAAAATTATAATGAAACTTAAAAACAAAACAAAACAAAAAGGGGAAAGTTTATGCAGGATTAGACCATCAGTGGCTATTAATCAAGACAGTCAGGATACAACCCTGTGCACTGGGTGTCCCTAAACCCCTAACTGCCAGAAGTAGAGAGGACATGACGGGATGCTTTACTCCATGTCTGATCTCTTCTGTTTTTTTCCTTCTGAAGCAGCTGGCATTGGTCACTATCAACAGACAAGGTACTGAACTAAATGGCCTTCAGTACAGTCCATGTTTTTTTTAAATTGCTGAATTATGCTGTTTAAAAATGTAAAGGTTTTTAATAAAGTTCGCTGAAAGAAAGAAAGAAAGAAAAAGAAATTACTAGTATATTTTATGTGATGGGCTAGAGACGTTGTTGACAAAAGCAGGTAAAACCTATTAATTCTAAGGGGGCATGACCCAGATATCAATAGTGTACCTGGACTAATGTGTTTATTTTCTCATATTTCAAGATGAATACCTTCACTTATGAATATATATATGTATGTATGTGTGTGTGTGTGTGTGTGTATCCAACCCTATGTCTTAAATAAGCTGTTATATAGAAGGCTTTTTTAAAACTGGGGTTCATTATGGTCCCCAAGAGCTTTTTAGAGAAAATAAAGAATGTATTAGTATTGTGGACTCTTGCCTAAATGAACATCATTTAATTGACAGTGATCGCTGAACAAGTATTAAAATCTGCCCTGATTTGCATTAGATGCAATCCATGGAAGTCAAAAGGATTGCACCACGTGTAAATCAGAGGACAATGTATCATGTGTAAAGTGTCAGAGGAAGACACAAGCAGTGACTGATATTAGAATTCTTGATGAGTATGGTCAAACTTTTCCCATCCTGCAAAGTTAGAAAGCTAATGAGTTGAGTCACAGAAAGGCAATTTTCTAGCTGTTTTTCTATGCAATGATGTTGTAGACATTTTGGTCCTAGGATACTAGAGAGACAAGATGGGTGAGATAAGCCTTAATATTAGTCCAGGTGCTGGTGGTGAAGGAAACAAACTTTTAATCTTACTTCAAGAGGAGAAGTAAAACTCTATGTAAGCTTGAAATCATGTCATTTTTTACTAACTGAAGTTGGTCTAATAAAAGATCATCCTCTCTCTAGCTTCCCCTGTGCTGCATTTGAATTAATGTTTTGCATAGGGCACAGCCATGTATAAGAAATGTTTTCTCAGGATGATTATAGTGACAGAATTTATTTGTTTTAAAAGCAGAACAAAACAGTAATTGCTTTATAGATGCATACTGATTTCTGGGCATGTCTCCTGAGGGAATTCCCCTCCCTCAACTCCCAAGCAAGAGGGACAGAGTTGATATGCAACCTGAAATATTGTATCAAAGGGAAAGAAAGAAAGAAAGAAAGAAAGTCAATGAGCACGATACCTATTCTCAAAGTTAGTAGGCATCCTTCAGTCTGCATAGACTATGGATCGCGCCCTTTAAAGTTTCAATTGAGGACTTCATTTACAGCTTCTGTTGTGACTATAAAGACCCACATGAGAGTGACAGTCCTTGCTGCATCTCTTGCAGATGTAGTGGGTGTCTGGCAAGTCCTTATTGTGCTTTCTGTGCGCTCGCTTCTCCTCTGCTAGCTGTCTGATCTTCAACTCGCCCTTCTGAAGGCCCTTGTGTAACCTCTGCCTCCATCTGCTGCGGTCGTCTGCTACATCTTCCCAGTTGTCCAGCTCGATGTCTACCTCTCTGAGGTATCTCTTGCAGACATCTTTGTAACGCAACTGGGGGCGTCCGGGAGGTCTTTTGCCAGAGGCTAGCTCACCATACAGGATGTCTTTTGGAATCCTTCCATCATTCACCCTGTGGACGTGGCCAAGCCAGCGGAGTCGACGCTGCCTGAGGAGGGTGTTCATGGTTGGGATTCCAGCTTGCTCGAGGATGGCAGTGTTGGTCACTCTGTCCTTCCATGATATTCCAAGGATGCACCTGAGGCAGCGCAAGTGGAAGACGTTCAGCCTCTTTTCCTGGCGGGCATACAGGGTCCAAGTCTCGCTGCCATAAAGGAGGGTGCTGAGGATGCAGGCTCTGTAGACTTGCATTTTGGTGTGAGTGTACAGCTTGTTGTTATTCCACACTCTCTTGCTGAGTCTGGACAGAGTTGTGGCCGCTTTTCCGATCCTCCTATTTAGCTCAGTGTCCAACGACAGGGTGTCAGTGATGGTGGACCCGAGGTAAACGAACTCGTGGACAACCTCTAACGTATAGTTATCAATGCTGATTGATGGGGATTCAGCAACATCCTGACTGAGTACGTTCATCTTCTTTAGGCTGATGGTAAGCCCAAAGTCCTTGCACGCTTTGGAGAACCGATCCAGAATTTTTTGAAGCTGGTCTTCTGTGTGAGACACTACAGCAGCATCGTCTGTGAACAGCATGTCTCTGATGAGGACTTCTCGCACCTTAGACTTAGCTTTCAGCCTTGCAAGGTTAAACAGTTTCCCATCAGATCTTGTGTGCAGCAAGATGTCCTCTGTTGAAGATCCAAAGGCCTGGGGCTCCACAACTTGTAGGATAAGGATCTTCAAACAGAGTATTCCAGTTTGCTTCAAAGCCACACTTATGAACAACCCTAAAGTAAGGGTTCTAAAAGGCAAAGTTTTAACGGGTGTTAGAATGCACTGACATAGCTCTAGAGCATGGATAATGTAAGACTGTTTCTGCTCACATCTAATCAGGGAACACATTCAGTAGAGGCCACAGGAGTAGCATCTTAAACAAATTGCATAAAGCACTTTATTTTAGATACCAATAAAATAGAACCAGAAAAGTTGGCAGTACTGGAGCCAGGAGAAACTGGACTATACCCAGCAATGGATAACTGAAGGTGCAGCCAGAACAGATCTTGCTACTGAATTCACTTTCTACAAAATAGGGTTGATGCATGGCTAAGAGGCAAGGAACTGAGCAGAAGCCACACAGGATGCCTGAGTCACAGGTCAGAAGAAGAAGTTATAATCATTTAGCTGTTGAAAGGGACTGGTAAGAGAATATATTTTTCCAACATTATTGAAAAGGTGTCTATAACAGCATCCCAGGCCTTCTCTGTTCCCTGTTGGAAGTGTTACTTTCCTGACTCACCTGCCTACAGGAAAAGTGTCACCTGTGAATGAGAGCCATTGAGCTGGGATCTCTGGGCTCTGCCATGAGAAGCAATTCAGGCTCTGCTATCTGCAGAATCAACAAGCCTTGGTCCTCCAACACGCTAGAAGGTCACTGAGGAGGCAGTACCCATTTGGGACCCCTTCTCCCAGTTAAGATAAGGAGGCTTGACTTGTGCACATAGAGAGGAGTGCTGGTTGGGAGAGGACAGGAGGAATGCCCAACCATACCAAAGCCTGGGAATGGTTGTGAAGTGTCATGTTTTTGACCAGAACACATGACTGAAAAAAGATTGTGGTGTCTCTTATCAGTTAAGTCCCATTAAACCTCCAGTTAGCATTGCAGTGGAGGACTTAGGCTAAGGCAGGCTCCCTAACTACCCTTGTTGCGCATAGCTCCCAGAAGTGACCAGGAGGTCCCTGAGGCTCCTATGCAAAGGGTAGTTCTTCTTCCTGCCTCTACCCCAAACACTAGCTCTACATCTTTCATTGGTGAGAAACTGCAACTGATGGGATGGCTTGATGATGCAAGTGCAGTGACTGCAACCTCCCTGGCTGCCCATGCACCTAGGAACTGTAGGGACCTGGAGGCTGCTTCCCAAGAGCCACGGTGAGCTCTACGAAACCCCCACACCATCTCATGTACTCCAACCCCCTGCTGCACCCCAGAGTTCCCTCCTGTACCAAAACTCCCTTTCAGAGATCATATCCTGCACCACCTGCCTTCAGCTCCCAGCCCCTCTTATATCCCAAACCTTTATCCCTGGCTCCAGACCAGAGCCTTCAGCCTCATCCACAGTTCTCACCCTCCCAGAGCCTAATCCTGTGACCCAGCCCAGAATCCTCTTCTACAGGCTGAACTATTTATCTCTGGCCCCACCCAGAGCTTGTACTCCCAGTCAGACCCCAGCTCCCCTGCACTTCAAAACCCTGCCCCAACCAAAAGTCCCCTCCTGCACCACAAACCCCTCATTCCTGGTCCCATCACACAGCCCTCACCCCACTCCCATCCCATGGTAAGGAAAATGAAAGGGGGTAAGGCAGGGGTGCTTGTTTTTTTGTGACTAGGCAACCCTTAGATTTGGTTAGGTCCGTATAACCCTTACAACACACTTAATTTTGTTGTGGAGTTAAAAGCCCACTGGGCCATTATTTAGTTGAGCTTCAACAAACTGTTAAAGAATTAGCAAGGGGAACAAGTCACCTTGCTTCTGGTGAACTGTGTCAGTACCATTTCCAACATGGTTCTGACAGTTTGCAGAATACTGGGGGAAAATTTAAATCAAGGCTCATGCTTCTGAAGTTAAAGGTAAAGGGCTTTATTTTCCATAAAGAAAGATCAGACCTTGGAGGGCATTTTGGGTACTAGATCTCAACGGAAGTTTCTTTGCACATAATATTTGCTTTTAGGTGAAGTGCATGTTGGGTACAGAGCAGACTTATTTCAGATGCCATCTGTTGTCTCTTCCAAGGGGCTTCATCTAGGATCTCACTGCACACATTGACTAGCAAGGATTTTGTAATTAGGTTACTAGCATTCTTGGTGTTCTTCAAGTCCTACCAGTCTACTGATATTAGATTTGACTATTTAATGGGAGCAAAAGTGCCAATAATTTCAAAAGCGTTGCATCCAAAATACTTAGTTTCTACTCTGTAGTATAGCTAACATGTGACCTGGCATGTGAGAGAAATTGAGGCTTGTCACCATCTCCTTAATAATATTCCCTTCATGGAGCAGCAAGAAAAAGTGGTAACTACATGAGGTCCAGTATTGTATACCTGCCTGGAATACATAATAGGTCTCAAACATAGAATGAAATACAATATGGCTATTGAATTTCAAGTACTAACTGTCATCAAATCTAAAATTAATTTTGCTTGTTTACGTCTTCACTAACTCAGTATGCCTATGCTAAATAGGTTCAAAGGAACATTGGACAGATACTGAAGGCGGAAAACAAATTGCCAGTTGCTGCATCCTGAAGGGTCATCTAGTATGAACATGGTGGGGGAGTATTTCAAAAATATTAATATTAAAATATTAATTAATAGTAGTATTACAATATGTCAGCCGACATTTTAATGGAGTGGGCCATTCTGTTAATGACTTAAGAGTTTGCATCTTACTGTAGAGGAATTTTCACACTACTTTGGAAGGAGAGGCTGCCAAACTCTTTTTATATTAAAATTTAACACATTAACACGTGGTTTGAACCGGGATGCAAATTTTCTGGGTCATTATAGGGGCTGTTTGCTAACTTGGCTTAATCTAATTCTCCACTCCCCCCCGCCCCCCTTCTGTCCCTCTACTCTCTGATTTGCCCACCTTGATATTTTTCATTCTGATTTGTCCTCCTTGATTACTGTTTTTGGTTCTCTGTGCCTTAAATATTGAGTCTGTTCTGGTATGGCTATGGTCTGTCCCACAAAATCTCACCTAATGAAATTATTTTGTTAAAGTGCTACTTCTCTGCTTTTTTATTTTGATAATATATAGACTAGCACAGCTTTCTCTCTGTTACTATTTGAAAAATAGTACCTCTGGAACTATTGTCATTATCACTGAGGTCAAAGGTGATTTTCTATGTAATTGAAGTGAAGGTCACAAAATTTGTTCCCTGGCGGGAGGAGACAGGATTTGGAGGCTAGAAAAGAATGCTGTACATTTGTACTCTTTATTTCAAGTGATGCTAAATCTGGAAAGCTACACAAGGTACTGGGATAATGCCCTTTCCCTAAAAGCTTATCTTGCCACTTTGGTCTAGTAGTAGATGTGCTAGCAGCCTCAAAAGCCTCTTTCCTCACCAATCCACCGGAGATGGAAAATACACACATTTCACAGGCAATTATCTACTTGTACCTGCTTTTAACCCCAAAGTGGTATCTCTTTCCATTTGTAATATAACGTGACATATTCATTGAGTTGTTCTGGGTCACGTATCATGTTGAGCATGCTGTTATCAGCTATGTCTTGCTGCTTCAATAATAAAGTGGGCATGTTGCACTGCAGGCAAGGCACCCTTAAAGAAATTTCAATTCTGTTGCGGAGGGTAAGCCAACCATTACGTTTGGCAATTAGATACCTATGCCAATTGACTGTGGTTTATGGAGCTTGGCCCAGCAGAGCAAAGAGCCTCACTGGATCCCTGAGCAAAGTAAGGGGCCCTGCTGTGCCCCTGGAAGGGATCGTTCCTCGAAAAGCTGGGTGGGGATGGGGCAGCTGGCCATTAGGACTGCCCAAACCACTGCACACGCTTGTCCCACCAGCCTTTATCACTGCATGGAGCAGGTGGCAGGGCATTGCCACTTCTCCAGCATCCCTAAGAGCCACCTGGAGCATACCCACTCCAGCAGTACTCCAGCAGCAATTTAAAGGGCCCAGGGCTACAGCTGCCCCTGCTGCAGTAGTGATAACTGTGGCTAGAAGGTCTGGGTCCTTTTGTATTTCCAATTCATGGGGCTACTACCTCCCCCAGTGGTGGGCCTGGCATGGACTAAGGGGTTGCTCATTTGCACTGCACACCTTCAGTCTCAGACTGCATTCAAGGTTATGGGCCCTCCAACTTCCTAGAGCCAGTGCTTCAGTCCAAGTCTGAATGTCTACACTGCTGCTAAACAGCCCCTTACTCGGTTGTCTTGGGCCAGCTGTGAATATTTAAATGCAGTGCAGTGGTTAGAGCAGCAAGAAAAGGAAAGCCTCAGAATATACAGTACTGGAAAAGGAAGGAAAAGACTGAAAAATCTCTGAGTATGGAAGTGCCTAACAGCAAAGTGGATTTTGTCAGATGTTTTTTCTAGCAGGCATAACAGGTTTTAAGTCCTAAATAACATGTTCTAGCCATATGCATTGACCACTCCAAGAAGAACAATTTTGGTCGGTGAGAAGAATAAAATAACATCTATCCTGCTTGAGGGTAGATGCTTGACCCTGACATAGGCAGTTTGGTACCCTCATTTAATGAGGAGGTCCTCAAAATATTTAGGTTCAAATTTTACCATTAGATTCATGCCCAAGTTTACAGTAACTTAAACAGGACATTTGTTTGAGGGGAGAATGTAGTCATATAGCAGCACTGAGAACAGTTCTGTTTTTATTGTTTTTGTTTTTGTTTTTGTTTTTAAATAAAAACAAACTAGCATAGCTCAAGCCTCAGTACTTGATCTCTTCATGCTTTTTGCCATCATGCATTTATCAACTTCTGAAAAGTGTTTTAGGTAAAATACAATGCTGACATAAATGAAAATTTGTGCTTGCTGATCAAAAAATAATGAACGTGAAGTCAAAACAACAATGCTGACAATATTATGGCTTAAATTACTATGTTCAACTTCAAATGTCCTACTTTGACATATTTCTATTTTAGTTTTTAATATGAAGCACTGATTCATGGATGCAAATACTTGTAAAATTGAACACCATTGAATACGCATCAGCCCACAGTGTTTTCTAAAATAGACGTGTTCAGAAAACGTGAATTGTGAGCTATAAAATCTTTTTAATGCGTTTTCTTCCCATAACTAATTTCTTTATGACTCTGTTGTAGACATTTTATTGTCATGGCTTGTCATGTTAAACAGAAGAAAATACATATAAATAGATTCAGACTAATATGAAATAGTTGTCACACTAATCCTGTGACATGTCCTTGCAAAATTAATGTCAATGAATCATAAAAACAATAGAACTAAATTGCATCATTACATAAAACAGCTTGGATTTAAACTTGAATTCCTTGTTTGTTTTTTTGTTTGTTTTTTGCCTAATCCAAATACATGGATGTGATGTTTAATGTAGCAAAATATTTGCCTTCTGTTTTGGCATTTATTTTTCACTCCTTTAGAAGAAGGCAGATTAGTCATAAGAAATGTTAATGAAGTAAATGTCTGACTTAGCACGATAAATTTATAAAATAAATAATAGAAAACATTTATATTGTGGCAGTGAATGAAGTGCCACAGCTAGGATGGGGTAGGTGCTTACAAGCGCATGAACAGACTCTGTTTTGCAGAATTTACATTCTAAAATGGCAATATGTAAAAATCAGAATCAAGATATCTAAAATCAGAGAAGATATTGATACTTGGGAGTTCACCAAGGTGATAGAAACCACATACAATATTGACAGATGCCTCTCTAAGAATCTGGATAAAACAAAAGCATTCAGCATCCGACATGCTTAAAATAATGGTTGTGTAGAATATTTCCTCATGTACAAAAGGCCAGAATGAAGAGCATATATTGAACAGTTAAGGATTTAACTGGGATATAATTGCAGCATAGACACTGTACCAGAGTCAGTTTCACTCTTATGTATTATGGCACAAGGTTATATATCTTTCATACATTCAGGTGTTTCAGGACATATGAAATTTTGCATCTCTAATTACTAAAGCAAATATATACTTTTCTGCAGATTATTTGGAATTACGGGAATAACATTCAATAACATTCAAGCATTTCGAACATGGTGGTTCCAACCAAGATAAGATCTTGGGATGTTTTTTAAAAGATATTTAGACATTCATGTAGTTATAGTTGCAATATGTGAATTTGGGAGCCTAAATCTCACTTTTGAAAGTGATGTGGGCACTTACTTAAATCCTTTTAACTTTCAGAGAATCAAAAGGCTGGAAGGGACCTCAGGAGATCATCTAGTCCAGGCCCCTGCTTAAACCAGGATCAACCCCCACTAAGTCATCCCAGTCAGGACCTTGTCAAGCCGGGACTTAAAAACCTCGAGGGATGGAGAATCCACCACCTCTGTTGGCAATGCATTCCAATGCTTCACCACCCTCCTGGTGAAATAGTTTTTCCTAATATCCAACCTACACCTCTCCCTCTTTAACTTCAGACCATTAGTCCTTGTTCTGCCATCTGACACCACTGAGAACAGTTTCTCACCTTCCTCTTTAGAGCTCCCTTTCAGGAAGTCGAAGGCTGCTATTAAATCACCTCTAAGTCTTCTCTTCTGTAAACTAAACAAGCCCAAATCCCTCAGCCTATCCTCATAGGTCTTCCGATCCAGCCTCTAAATCATTTTTGTTGCCCTCCACTGAACCTGCTCCAGCACATCCACATCCTATTTATACCAGGGGGCCCAAAACTGGACACAATATTCCAGATGTGGTCTCACCAGTGCCAAATGGAGGGGGAAAACCACTTCTCTAGAGCTGCTCAAAATGCTACTACTAATGCATCTTAGTATGCCATTAGCCTTCTTAGCTACAAGGGCACACTGTTTACTCATACCCAGCCTTTCATCCACCAAAACCCCTAGCACCCTTTCCTCTGTACTGCTGCTTAGCCAGTTGGTCCCCAGCCTATAACAATGCTTGGGATTCTTCTGTCCCAGGTGAAGGACTCAACACTTCTCCTTGTTGAACTGCATCAGATTTCTTTTCGCCCAATCCTCCAGTTTATCCAGGTCACTCTGGATTCTCTCTCTACCCGCAAACTTATCTACCTCTCCCCCTAGTTTTGTGTCATCTGCAAACTTGCTGAGGGTGAAATCCAGTCTCTCATCCAGGTCATTAATAAAGATGTTGAACAACACTGGCCCCAGAACTGAGCCTTGTGGCACTCTGCTTGAAACTGATCATTATCCAGCTATTGAGCCATTGACCACTATGTGTTGGGTCTGACCGTCAAGCCAGCTTTCTATCCATCTTAAAGTCCAATGATCCAATCCATATTTCCTTAACTTATGGGCAAGAATGTTGTGGGACATTGTAACAAAAGCTTTGCAGAACACAAAGTATATCACATCCACTGACTTCCCCATGTCCACAGAGCCTGTTACCCCATTATAGAAGCTAATGAGATTAGTCAGGCAGAACTTGCCCCTGGAGAATCCATGTTGGCTACTTTTGATCACTTTCCCCTCTTCCAAGTACTCCAAAATGGATACTTTTAAGAACCCTTCCATTATTTTCCCAGGGACTGAGGTAAGGCTGACCGGTCTATATTTCCCTGGATCATACTTCTTTCCTTCTTTGAAGATGGGTAATATGTTTGCCTTGTTCCAGTTATCCGGGATCTCTTCTGATTTCCAAGAGTCTTCAAAGATAATGGCCAAAGGTTCAGCAATGACATCTGCCAATTCCCTAAGTACCCTTTTGTGCATTAAATCCAGACCCAGGGATTTCTGTACATCTAATTTTTCTAGATGGCTCAGAACTTGTTCCTTCCCTACAGATGGCTGCTCTCCACCTTCCCATACTCCATTGTCTGGGACCGTAGGGTGGGAGTTGACTTTGTCTGTGAAGACTGATGTAATAAAATCATTGAGTACTTCAGCTTTTCTTACATCACCTGTCACTAGGCTACCTCTCTCATCCAGTAATGGCCCCACACCTTTTCTGATAACCTGTTTATTGTTAACATACCTATAGAAACCCTTCTTGTTACTCTTCACATCCTTTGCCAGCTGCATATCCAATTCTGCTTTCAGTTTCCTGATTACTTCCTGGCATTCTCCAGCATTCTCCTCCTTAGTCAACTGTCCATTTTTCTATTTCTTATAAGCATCTTTTTTGAGTTTAAGCTGACTAAGAATTTCCCTGTTGAGCCAAGATGGTTGCCTACCATGTTAGCATTTCTTTTGTTCCTGTGCCTTCAGTAAGACTTCTTTAGAATACTGCCAGTTCTCTTGAACTCTTTTCCCCTTCATCTTCATTTCCCAAGGGATCCTGCTCATCAGTTCTCTCAGGGAGTGTGTAGGCACCCGGGGCTATGGCACTGCCCATAGCTCCGGATGGGACCGCAGCCACACTGGCTGTCCTGGGAAGCCTAGCCCTTAGTTCAGGGTGGGGCGAAAGCACAAGGGTTACAGCACAGGCCCAGCCCCCGTTCAGGGCAGGGCCACCGCACAAGGCTCTACAGAATAAGCCCAGCCTTCAGTTCAGGGTGGGGCAATAGCCCAAGGTTTGTAGCACAAGCCCAGCCCTCAGTTTAGGGCGGGGCAGCAGCTCACAATTTGTAGCACAAGCCCAGCCCTCAGTTCAGGGCGGGGCAGCAGCCCAAGGTTTGTAGCACAAGTCCGTCAAGAAGGATAGGGGGTAGGGGGTTGCAGGCCCTCCCACACCACTGCGACCCAGCCTGGGGCCCTACAGGTTGCTTACATGTGACCACAGCAGTGGGGATCCAGGTCGCTCCACAGCACCATGGGTTCTGGTGCTGCATTCCCTGGGCCACTTCCTACTCCCACCTCCATTGGGGCAGGGTCCCAGTCCACCTGGTCAGGGGGTCTGAAGGGGTCAGCCCCCTCCAAATTGTCTACCTTTGGGGCTCCAGCCAGTCAGTCATCTCCACATCATTGGGGTAGTTCAGTGGCAGTAGCATGGTGGGTCCGAGGTGATCCTGGGCCTGGGGGCTGCAGGGGTCCACTGGAACTCCAAAGCAGGCCGCTCCTGGGGCCTCGTGGTTGCTAGCCCCCGCCTGTCTGGCTGGGGCTGGGATTTCCTTCAAGGAGGGGGTCCTCCACTGGCATGAGGGCCCTGGCAGATCTGGGAAGTCTGGGTACATCCCCTGGGGCACCCGCATCCATAGCTATCCTGGCTTGTCTGGGCCGCTGCGAGCTTGCTCCTCCCAGCCAGCCAGCCGGCCGGTGGCGGGCTCTCTGCCCCTGGCATCCAGGAGCCCGCGAAGGTGCTCCCTCCCAGCCTGGATGCCCAGCCTTTAATGGGTTCTGAGCTCTGCCCCTGGACTTTCTGGCTCTAGGCCCCGCACTCTGAGGGGCGGGCCACTGGTGTTCTGGCTCCGGGCCCACCCACCAGGGCCTCTGCACAGCCTCCTCTGCCTCTCAGTCAGTGGGAGGCCACAGCAGCTCACTACAGAGTCAAAGTCTGCTCTTTTGAAATCACGGATCTGTATGTTACTGCTGACCCTTCTTCCTTTTGTCTGGATCCTGAAATCTACGACTCATGAGCTGCGTCTACACGTGCACGCTACTTCGAAGTAGCAGCAGTAACTTCGAAATAGCGCCCGTCACGTCTACACGTGTTGGGCGCTATTTCGAAGTTGAAATCGACGTTAGGCGGCGAGACGTCGAAGTCGCTAACCCCATGAGGGGATGGGAATAGCGCCCTACTTCGACGTTCAACATCGAAGTAGGGACGTGTAGACGATCCGCGTCCCGCAACATCGAAATAGCGGGGTCCTCCATGGCGGCCATCAGCTGGGGGGTTGAGAGATACTCTCTCTCCAGCCCTTGCGGGGCTCTGTGGTCACCGTGGGCAGCAGCCCTTAGCCCAGGGCTTCTGGCTGCTGCTGCTGCAGCTGGGGGTCCGTGCTGCATATACAGGGTCTGCAACTAGTTGTTGGCTCTGTGTATCTTGCACTGTTTAATGAAAGTGTGTCTGGGAGGGGCCCTTTAAGGGAGCGACTTGCTGTTGAGTCCGCCCCGTGACCCTGTCTGCAGCTGTGCATGGCTCCCTTATTTCGATGTGTGCTACTTTGGCGTGTAGATGTTCCCTCGCTGTGCCTATTTCGATGTTGGGCTGAGCAACGTCGAAGTTGAACATCGACGTTGCCGGCCCTGGAGGACGTGTAGACGTTATTCATCGAAATAGACTATTTCGATGTCGCAACATCGAAATAAGCTATTTCGATGTTGGCTGCACGTGTAGACGTAGCCATGGTCACTGCAGCCCAGGTTTCCACCCTCTTCTATTTCTCCTACTAGTTCTTCCCTGTTTGTGAGCAGCATGTCAAGTTGTGCACAGCTCCTGGGCAGTTCCTTCAGCACTTGTACCAAGAAGTTATCCCCAACATTCTCCGGAAACTTCCTGGATTGTCTGTGTGCTGCTTCATTGGTCTCCTAACAAATGTCTGGATGATTAAAGTCTCTCATGAGAACCAGGGCCTGTGATTTGGAAGCTTCACTAAGCTGCCTGAAGAAAGCCTCATCTATCTCCTCTCCCTGATCTGGTGGTCTATAACAGACACCAACTACAACATCATCTCTGTTACTTCCTCCTCTATGCTAAACCCAAAGCCACTCAACTGGATTTTCTCCCTCCTTATACTGGAGCTCTGAGCAATCATACTGCTCCCTCACATAGAGCACATCCCGTCCTCTTTTTCTCCTATCTGTCCTTCCTAAATAGTTTATAACCTTCCATGACCCTGCTCCAGTATGCGAATCATCCCACCAAGTCTCCACCTCATACTTCTCTGACTGTGCCAGGGCCTCTAATTTTTCCTGTTTGTTCCCTAGGCTTCTTGCATTTGTATACAAGCACCATAGAGAAGTGATTAATTGGCCCACTTTTTCCTCTTCACCCAGGACACCTGCTTGATTTTTCCCTCCTTCTTCCCCACTTACTTTAGGGCTTGTGTCACCATCCCCCGACAAACCTAGTTTAAAGCCCTCCTCGCTAGGTTTGCGAGCCTGCCTGCAAAGATTCTCTTTCCTCTCTTCATTAGATGGATCCCATCTCTTCCCAGCAATCCCTGTTCACAAAAGAGAATCCCATGGTCAAAAAATCCAAATCCTTCTCTGCTACACCACCTGCACAACCATGCATTTACCTCTGTGATTTGACAGTCCCTATGTGGCCCCCTTCCTTCCACAGGGAGGATAGATGAGAACACCACTTGTGCTCGGTACTCCTTGATTTTCCCTCCTAGGGTTTATGTAATCTTCTGTGATCTCATCAGAGTTGCTCTTGGCTGTATCGTTGGATCCTACACAGAGATGTAGGAAGGGGTAATAGTCTACAGGTTTAACAATTTTTGGCAGAGATTCTGTAATATCCCAGATTCTAGCTCATGGCAAGCAGCAAGCTTGCTGAATTCTAGGTCTGGACAACATGTGGATGACTCTGTCCCTTGTAGGAGGGAGTCCCTGACCACCACCACAAGTCTTTTTCACTTGGGGTGGTGGTCATAGAACCCCCATCCCTAGGACTGCAGATCCCATGCCTTAGACGCATTCTGATCCAATCCCTGTGAGGTATCATCCACAGTTATCTCTGCCATATCACCTGTGGAGAGAGTCTGAAAGCAGTTACTTAACTCCACTGGAATTGAAGAGACCTGAAATGGTTTTCTCCTCCTGGAGGTAACATGCTTCCAGTTCTCCTCCTTGTTTTGAGCAGCCTGCTGTTCCTGCAGTAATATATGTTGCCTTCTATCCAGAAAGTCTTCACCCTCTCTGATGGATCTGAGTGTTGATATTTAACAGAATCACAGAATCATAGGGCTGGAAGGGACCTCAGGAGGTCATCTAGGCCAGGCCCCTGCTTTAAGCAGGATTAACCTCCACTAAGTCATCCCAGTCAGGACCTTGTCCAGCCAGGACTTAGAAACCTCGAGGAATGGAGAATCCACCACCTCTCTAGGCAACACATTCCAATGCTTCACCACCCTCCTGATGAAGTAGTTTTTCCTAATATGTAACCTACACCTATCCCTCTTCAACTTCAGACCATTAGTCCTTGTTCTGTCATCTGACACCACTGAGAACAGTTTCTCACCTTCCTCTTTAGAGCTCCCTTTCAGGAAGTCGAAGGCTGCTATTAAATCACCACTAATTCTTCTCTTCTGTAAACTAAACAAGCCCAAATCCCTCAGCCTATCCTCATATGTCTTCAGATCCAGACCCTTAATCATTTTTGTTGCCCTCTGCTGAACCTGCTCCAGCAAATCCACATCCCTTTTATATTGGTGGGTCCAAAACTGGACACAATATTCAAGATGTGGCCTCACCTGTGCCAAATAAAGAGGAATAACTACTTCTGTAGATCTGCTCAAAATGTTCTTCCTAATGCACCCTAATATGCCATTAGCCTTCTTGGTTACGAGGGCACACTGTTTATTCATATCCAGCCTTTCATACAACATAACCCCTTGGTCCCTTTGCATCATGCTGCTGCTGAACCAGTCAATCCCCAGCCTGTAACCATGCTTGGGATTGTTCTGCCCTATGTGCAGGACTCTACATTTCTCCTTGTTGAACCGCATCAGATTTCTTTTGGCCAAGTCCTCTAGTTTATCCAGGTCACTCTGGATGCTCTCTCTACCCTCCAACGTATCTAACTCTCCCCCTAGTTTTGCGTTATCTGCAAACTTGCTGAAAGTGCAATCCAGTCGCTCATCTAGGTCATTAACAAAGGTGTTGAATAACACACCAGCCCCAGAACCGCGCCTTGCGGCACTCCAATTTAAACTGACCGCCATGCAAATATTGAGCCATTGACCAATACCCGTTGGGCCCAACCATCGAGCCAGCTTTCTATCCATCTTAAAGTCCAAGGATCCAATCCATATTTCCATATTTGCACCTCAAGTCCTCTAACCTTCTCTTCCAAAATGGCTACCAGCTTGCATTAAGAAAATCCTTTCTATCGTCCTGGAGGAAGACAAACAGGGCATATGTCATGCAGGTCACAACAGCAGATTTCTCACTAATCATGTCACTGTTCATTTTTTCCTTTTTCAGAGAGATCCCTTATTTGTTTCTAGTGTTGCCCTGAAGGGCACAAGAGAAACAACATATAAGAAAGGGAAACAGATATGGGGCTCCTCCCTAAGGCAAACTCCCAGGCAAACTTCCTGTTGGCTGCTCACAGTGTTCACAGTGGCTGCCTTCTTATAAAGCTGCTAGCTGGTTAGGCCCGGCTCAAAGCCTTTGCCTCCAATCTAATCAGCCCTTGAAGGCCCACCTGGAAGGAAGGAACGGAGCTCTCCCATTTCACACCTTGCAAACTTGCCAAACTGCCAAACACACTTTCCAACTGCCCCTGTCTACAAACCAGATGCTCAGGCACACAGGCAGCTATTCAAACTGCCCCTCTCTGCAATACAAAACAAATGCTCAGACACACAGGCAGAAATTCAACCCACCAGCTCACAGCACAGCCCCCCAAATGCCACACTAACTTGAACTCTTCTTGGAAGCTTTCCAAGGCAAACTCCCTGTTAGCTGCTCCTGTTCACTGTTTTCAATAAGACTCAAGTGTTCAAATGCTAAATGGAACAGTGGATAAATCGTTTTTAAAAAACCAAAACTATGCATCTGAACAGTACTACTCATGTGCTGACGATCAAGAATATATTTTCAGTGCTTCAATTCATTAGGGCCGGGGTCTCAGGACCATTTAGAATCAAGCTTTTCATCCTGTTATAAGGTTCTAAAAAATCATAGTAACATAAGGCTGCAAAGGACCTGGAGTTCATGTAATCCATCTTGCTATGCTGAAGCAGAACTATGTCTATCTATATGTAGTCCTGACAGGTGTGTTTTTTCTAACCAGATCTTTAAAAATGTCCAGTGACAGTGTCAAGAAGGTCAGACTGTCAGGAAGCAAGGTACAAGCCATACTTAGATTTCTTCAACCAAATATCAATGGTGAACTCCTATAGTAATTGTGATCTCCTCTTCTCTAGCAGCCTAACCATGGAGTCACATCTAGTTGATTTCATAGACAACCTTCTATCTTGCCTGCCGATGAACTTGGCATTGTGAAAGATGGTACCTTTCATCACAACTCACAATAATATTTCAGTTAATCCCAGTCCCAAAAAGATCCATAACTCAGATTTGAAACCAAAGACACATGTTGCTAAGATAAATGTTTATTAACTAGAAAAAATAAATGAAAGTTATTTACACAGTTAAGGCAGGTAAACTCATATACAAATGAGTTACCATCTTAGGTTCCAAATCTATTAGAAACTGCTGTGATATGCAAGGTTTCTATTTTCTTGCGAGAAACCCAAGTCAAGATCAGGGAACCCTTTCTCATGCATAGAAATATTTTCCTTTCCAGACCTCAAGCAGCAACGTGATACAGATAATTTTGATCAGAATTTTTTATTCCATTCCCCCAAAGTTCAACTGTAATGGGAAAAGGTTTGTACAGGTCATCTCTTCATGAGTTTAGGGGTAGCAGTCAAAGTCTTGTGTCCACTGGCATTTCACAGTCTTTTGTCCAGTATCCACTGGAATTATTGTGTTGGGCAGGAGGACACCTCTTCGTGTCTAGTATTTTATCATAATATTTTATGCTCGATCATGCTTCTTCCCAAGTGTAAGGGTTTCCAGTTTCTTAGCAGGTACTTTTATATTTACCAAGCAAACACCTAAATATTATTCTATATCATAGAACACAGATCTTATTCATGAGATTAATGCATGCAGCAACTCACAAAAATTTCATAAAGTCCAAACACTATACATCTCTATAAATCTAATAGCTATTTTACTGATACAAATGTATTTGAGCCAGACTGATATGCATTTCTGAATACAGTGAGGACTATGGGACTTGGCATCAGCTTGTTCCTGGTCTGCCAATATCACATATGGGGATTCCACAACCTATTCCAAAACTTAAATATCTTTAAGGTGAGAGAGGTCTTCCTAATATCCAACATAAATCTCATGTGCTTCAAATTATGCTTCTTGTTCTCCCATTGGCCAAGAGAGAGAACAATTGATCACTATCTCATTTATAGGAAATGTGTATGTCCTTGAACATGGGATGTAGTAGTCTTTCTAGACTAAACACTCCTAATTTTTTTCCACATTTCCGTAGCCTGTCAAGGAAGAAATTATATTGATTTGACATTTGGTAGGCAGCCCTCAGTGGGGAAAGAATGTGTTAGGAGTGATTTAGAAAGGTTAGATGCACAAAAATGCATGGGCCCAGATTCAATGCATCCAAGGAACTGAAGGAAGACACAGATATCATTGCAGAGACTTTGGCTATTATGTTTGAATACTCATGGAGAATGGGAGAGGGCATGGATGATTGGAAAAAAAATAAACATAGTGCCCATCTTTAAAAAAGGAATGAAGGACAATTCAGGGAGCTATAGACCTGTCAGCCTTACCTCAGTCTCCAGATGAAGGCGATCTCCAAGGAGTTCATTTTGAAGCACTTGGAAGAGGGGAAAGTGATCAAGAGTAGTCAACATGGATTCACCAAGGAAAAGTCACGCCGGACCAATCTGATTAGCTTTGATGGTCAGGTAACCAGCTCCATCAACATGGAGAAGTCAATGGATGTGGTATACCTTGACTTTAGCAAAACATTTGGTACAGTCTCCCAGAACATTTCTGCCCTTAATTAAGGTTTGGATACATAGACTATACATATACGTATATTGGATACATAGACTATATTGGATACATAGACTAGACATTCTTGCCCTTAATGATGGATTGGGTACATAGACTATAAGATGAATAAAAACCTGGCTAGACAGTTGAGCCCAACTGGTAGTGATCAATGATTCTATGTCTGGTTTGTGGTCAGTTTCAAGTGGAATGTCCCGAGGATCTGTTCTGGGGCCAGTACTGTTCAACATCGTTATTAATGACCTGGATGAGGGGATGCATTGCACCTTCACCAAATTTGCAGATCACATTAAGCTAAGGGGACAGATAGATAAACTGGAGGGTAAGGATAGGGTCCAGAGTAACCTAGATAAATTGGAGGATTGGGCCAAAAGAAATCTGATAAGATTCAGCAAGAACAATTACAGAGTCCTGCACTTGGGACAAAAAAAACCCAGCCATTGTTACAGGCTGAGGAATGACTGGCTAAGCAGCAGTGCAGCAGAAAAGGATCTGGGGATTACAGTGGATGAAAGGCTGGGAATGAGTCAACAGTGTGCCCTTGTAGCCAAGAAGGTTAATGGCATATCAGAGTGCATTAGGAAGGACATTTCCAGCAGAGCTAGAGAAGTTATTATTAACCTGTATTCAGCACTGGTGAGGCCACATCTGGAATTCTGCCCACCCCCATTCTGCCCCCATGTAGAAAGGGTGTGGGTGCATTGAAGCAGGTTCAGCAGAGGACAATGAAAATTATTAGGGGACTGGAACTTGTGACCTATGAGCAGTGGCTGAGGATTTGAAGGGTGATTTGATAGCAGCCTTCAACTTCCTGAAGGGGTGCTCTAAATAGAATGGAGACAGGCTGTTCTCAGTCGTGGCAGAACAAGAAGTGATGGTCTGAAGTTACAGAGGGAAAGGTGTAGGTTGGATATTAGGAAAAATTATTTCAGCAGGAGGTTGGTGAAGCACTGGAAGACTACCTAGAGAGGTGGTGGAATCTCCATCCCTATAGGTTTTTAAATTCTGGTTTGATGATGTCCTGACTGGGATGATTTAGTTAGAGATGATCCTGCTTTAGGAAAGGGGTTAAATTAAACGACCTCCTGAAGTTCCTTCCAGCCCTAGAATTCTATGATTCTATGATTATTTGTTCTTGGCTAATTCAAGGTTGACTATTCCTTATAAGCCTATTATTCACTAGCGCTACATCGATCCTACAGTATTTTGTTGACAAAACCTGTGGAGTGTCCGCACTAAAAATGCATTCTGTCAATATACCGTTGACAGAACTTGACACTTTTGTCCACAGCCTTTTGCCTCACTCCCATGAGGCAGAATGCTTTTCTTGACAAAACCTGTCAATGAAAAAGCCATTTGGATGCTCTGGGGGGCCCTGTGTCAACAGTCTGGACTTCTGGGTCACCAGACAGCCCTGTCTGCTGTGCTTCCAGTTGGCCTTTCTGTCAAGAGAGCGAACAAGCACTCTGGCTGCTCTCTGTCATCACAGCAGATATATAGGGCAATCACCTTTCGTGTGTGGCCACAGTCTTTTGACAGAAGATTTGTTGGAAGAACTCTTCCAACAGCAACATCTGTCAGCAGATTACTCTAGTATAGACATAGATTGGTGTTTACTAGAACCTGTAATAAACACTTACTTGTACGAGTCATCTAGGGACTTGCAGTAGGAGACAAAAAGGGTAAATGTGCCCTGTCCTTCATTTGAAAGGGCAGCTTAAAATCACAGAGGTATGGCTGAGCCATATTTGAGTAATAGGCAGAGAGACCTGGTAGATTAGGGCTATGTCTACACGTGCACACTACATCGAAATAGCTTATTTCGATATAGCAACATCGAAATAGGCTATTTCGATGAATAACGTCTACACATCCTCCAGGGCTGGCAACGTCAACGTTCAACGTCGAAGTTGCGCAGCACCACATCGAAATAGGCGCTGCGAGGGAACGTCTACACGCCAGAGTAGCACACATCGAAATAAGGGTGCCAGGAACAGCTGCAGACAGGGTCACAGGGCTGACTAGCGCTTCCGGGGCAACAGCTAGCTGCTCCCTTAAAGGGCCCCTCCCAGACACATGCAGCCGCACAGCACACAGTCTGCAGAGCCATAGGCATGCACACCTCGAGTGACGCAGTCATGGACCCCCAGCAGCAGCAGCAGCAGCAGCAGCCAGAGGTCCACCCAGCTGCCCCTGCAGGAGCGTGCTCGCCCTGTTCAATGCCATGCAGGAGGCAGCTGAGCACTTCCTTGCCACAGAGGAGGAGCTGCCCGCAGGGGAGGAGGACACAACCCCCAACCCTGAAGCACCCCGCCCCCTCCCCCCGCCGCACACGCCGCCGGCTGTGGAGCTACCCCACGAGCACCGACTGGTGGGAGCGGCTCGTGCTTGGAGAGTGGGACGACAACTGCTGGCTCAGGAACTTTCGCATGAGCCGGCAGAGATTTCTGGAGCTATGCCAGTGGCTCACCCCCGCACTCAAGCACCAGGACACCTTCATGCGGCGTGCCCTCAGTGTGGAGAAACAGGTCGGCATCGCTGTCTGGAAGCTGGCCACTCCAGACAGCTACCGATCTGTGGGCCAGCAGTTAGGCGTCGGCAAGGCCACCATCGGGGCTGTCCTCATGGAGGTAAGAGGACCCATGGGGGGAGGGGGAGGCAGCCCTGGTGGGTGGGGAGGGGGGCCCTGGCAGGGGAGGGCCACACACACCCTGCACACCCCTCATTGGTGCTCTCCCATGTGCTCCCCCTGCAGGTCGTCTGTGCCATCAACGCCCTGCTCCTCCACAGGCTCGTGCGGCTTGGGGACCCAGATGCCGCCATCGTGGGCTTTGCCACCCTGGGCCTCCCCAATTGCTTCGGGGCTCTGGATGGGACTCACATCCCCATCCACGCCCCGGAACGCAGTGGAGGACGCTACTTACACACGAAGGGCTACCACTTAGTGGTCCTCCAGGCCTTGGTGGACAGCCAGGGCCATTTCCTGGACATTTATGTGGGCTGGCCTGGCAGCACCCACGATGCCCGGGTATTCCGGAACTCGGGCCTGTGCCGCCGGCTGGAGGCGGGGACCTACATCCCCCAGCGGGATATCCCTGTGGGGGACACCACCATGCCCCTCTGCGTCATCGCAGATGCGGCATATCCCCTCCGGCCCTGGCTCATGAACCTGTACACGGGCCATCTGTCTGCCAGCCAGGAGCCCTTCAACCAGCGCCTGAACCATGTGCGCCAGGTGGTGGAGCGCACATTTGGCCACCTCAAAGGGCGCTGGAGGTGTCTCCTCACCTGCCTTGATGCAGGCCCCACCAACATCCCCCAGATTGTGGGTGTGTGCAGCGCCCTCCACAACCTGGTGGAGAGCAAGGGGGAGGCCTTCTTTCAGGGCTGGGCTGCGGAGGCCGGCAGGGCCAATGTGCAGCCACCCGCTGCCCCCAGTCGCCAGGTGGACCCCGAAGGGACCCGGGTCCGGAAGGCCCTGCAAGCCCAGTTCGATAAGGCCACGGGGTGAATGCTGGCAGGCCCCCCACTGTTCCCCCCTCCATCCTCCACAACACTCCCTGCCCCTACGCCCACACCACAGAGCACCCAAGAGCACACCCCTCCCACTTTTCTTGTAAATAAAAGCAGACAGTTGTTCGTCAACTCAAATATCTGTAGAACTCTTATTATCATTATCAACAAGACTAACTATTTACAGGCAAAATCTAACATATATATATGTATTATAAATAGGGATAAGATGAAAGGGGAAGACAAGGAAGGGGAGAACTATTTACATGTGGGGGTAAGGATCAGCATAGTAACAGGGGTCAAATATACAAACTATTTACAACAAACTAACTTAAAACTGGGGGAATATATACAAAGGGGAAGGGGGGGCCACATCCGGGGCCCCACACCCCCTAAAGTCCAGCACTGGGGGTGGGCGGCCGGGATCCCCGCCTCGGCCTCAGCCCTGTCCGGGGCTGGCTTGGGGCCGGGCGGACCGGGAGATATGGCCGGCGGGTGTCAGCTGGCCCCAGGTCCCCTGCGGTGGAAGGGCCCTTGGTGGTGGGTGGCAGTGTGACGGCAGACGGCGCAGCGGCTGTAGCAGTGGGTGGAGCAGCAGGTGGAGGAGGCAGGGCGGGTGCAGCGGCAGCCGGCGAAGCATGGGGGGCCAGGTAGTCCGCAATACGGTTGAAGGTCCACATGTAGGCCCCCCATGCCTCCTGGCGCCAGGCCAGCGCCCGCTTCTGCAGCTGCAGGCGGCATTCCTCCACCCGCAGCCTCTGCTCGGCGACCTCCAGCTGCCAATGGTGGAGGGCCAGCAGCTGGGGGTCCGTTGCCATCGGCTGGTGGTGCTGGGTCTGCTGTCTTCCCTGCCGTGGGGCTGGTCGGTCCTCCGCCGAGGGGCTGGCCTGGAGTGATGGCCCCTGAGGGCTGTCTGGGACCACTGATGCCTCGCTGGTGCTCTCCGGTCCTTCTGATGATGCAGCTGCGGAGCACAGGAGTGGGGGAAGAAGAGTGGAGACAGCCATTAGTGTGGGCCCCGAGCCATGGCCCTTGTCCCCCCACCCCTCCACTGCAGGTTCCCCATCCCCGTCCCCGGGAGATGCTGCTGTGATGGATGGGGTTCAGGGGTCCCCTACACTGCACCCCATCCCCTGGTGGGAGTGACTCTCACTCAGCAGGTACAACAGGAGGTTTATTAGGCAACAGATGCCCAGTTTCTCACAGAAGCGACAGTACAGCAGTAAGAGACAGTCCTTCCAACCCGTCCTGGGGAGAAGACCCCGAGGGGTGCCCCTCTGGGGTGTAGCTTTCCCCCTCCTCAGGCTGGCTGCCTTCTAGCTCTCCCTTCCCCTAGCCTCTAACTGCCACCCCTGATTCAAACCCAGCTCGGCTCCTCCCTCCTCTTTGTTCAGGGCAGAGGTGTAACCTGCCAGTTGTAGCCCCAGGATCATCCTTAGCCACTGGGAGCTATTCTGCTTGTTTCTCATATGTAGCCTGAGTCTCACATTTGCACTCCCCCTTTACTCCATCACATGCTGCTACTGCTGCTGCTGCTGCTGCTGCTGGGTGTCCCACCCCCTCCCCCCGGGGGACCCTAGAGGCTCTGCTCCCTGCAGCCGCAGGCATGGGGCATGGCACTGTCATGCTGGGGGGGGTGCAGGGGCTGATGCATTCTTCTGAGGGACATGCCACTGGTGTCCTTGGGGCCATGGTCATCTGGGCATGTGGAGGGCCCTGGTCATATCTATTACCCCCGCCCCTCAACCCTGGAGGTGTGCACCGGGGGGGGTACATACCTGATGGTCCACTCCCACAGTAGGGGGACACCCGGGAGGCGGATGCCCGGCTGGAGCTCCTGGATGGCAGGATGATCTGGAGGCTGGTGTCGCTGGAGGAGGACTCCCCCTCCTCCTCCTCCGGTGCCCCGGGAGTGGGACCCTGGGGGGGCCCCCAGGGTGCGGAGCTTGCCTCTGGGGCGGAATCCACCTTCGGGGCCTGCTGGGGCTCCTCAGCCAAGGTATCAAGAGTGGCCGGAGGGGAGGAGGTGTGCCGGGGGCCCAGGATGTCCCTGAGCTCCCTGTAAAAGGGGCAAGTGACGGGGGCGGCCCCAGATCAGCCGGCCGCATCCCGGGCCTGGGCATAACCCTGCTTCAGCTCCTTCACTTTACTCCGGACATGATCCGGAGTGCGGTCAGGGTGACCCCGGGTGGCCAGGCCCTTGGCCAGCAAAGCGAATGCATGCGCATTCTGCCTCTTGCTCCCCATTACCTGGAGCACCTCCTCCTCGCTTCAGAGCCCCAGCAGGTCCCGCAGCTCGGCCTCCGTCCAGGAGGGGCCCCGCTGCTGCTTCCCCGCCTGGCTTCTGGGCTGGGAGCCTTGGCTTCCCTTGGGGGGGTCCCCTGGGGGCGCTTAGGGGGCTGGCGTGCGGCCACTGCAGCTGGGGGGAGTGTCTGTGGCGGCTGAGGGACGTGCAGGCTGGCCGCGTGTCGGGGCTGCCGCCTGCCCGTTCTCTCAGCTTCCTGCACAGGAAGGGAGGGGGTGGGGAGCTTTAAGGGGCCACTCCACGTGGCCACCATCGAGCTCAGGGGCTGGAGAGAGCGTCTCTCAACCCCTCAGCTGATGGCCGCCATGGAGGACCCCGCAATTTCGATGTTGCGGGACACGCAATGACTACACTTTCCCTACTTCGACGTTGAACGTCGAAGTAGGGCGCTATTCCCATCCCCTCATGGGGTTAGCAACTTCGACATCTCGCCGCCTAACGTCAATGTTAACTTTGAAATAGCGCCCAACATGTGTAGCCGTGATGGGCACTATTTCAAAGTTGGCGCCACTACTTCGAAGTAGAGTGCATGTGTAGACGCGGCTCAGTTGACAACATCACAGAAATTTGGTACATGCCACCATTAGTGGAGGGAGCGACCCACCTTGCCAAGATGAGCTAAGATCCTAAAGTGGCTACCAACAGTGCATCTTGGAGCCAAGAGCAGAGTCAGGGGTACCACTCCTCTCATCCAGAAAAGGGCACGGAGGACAGGTAGAGGGAGGGGCAGGATCAGTCCTATCTGCCACATGAAGGATAGGCATAATCTCTGCACATGCATCCTTACAGAGGGGTTGAAGACCCTGCAGGCACAGGCCTTTTCTTAACTCACATCTCTTCCCCTCCTCTTAAACTTTCATCTCTATGATATCTTTTGGAAGATGGGGACTTGGTTTTAAATGTGCACTGGCCCTCACAAAATCTCTGGGAGGCCTTGATTCCAAGATCTTGTTAACTTAGGCTGTCTGCTCTGTAGTTTCCAGGTCCTCCTTTCTCCCTTTTATATACTTTAAAAGAGAGATTTATACAGTCAGTGTACCCTGTATCTCTACTATAATAGTTATGATTGCAGAAATACTGCAGCATTGGCTAAGTTCTATAAATAAATGTGATATTAAAAGAGGCTTGACCAACAATTAAAAAAAAAAAAAACTGAGCCAGGGAACGTCTGATTGCACTATGAAGATGCTAAGGATAAACTAAAAATGACTAACGGATACAGAAGGGTATATTTACATACAAAAGTAACCCGACAGATTAGAGTTTTATTTAAATGCAAAAGAGGCTTTTCTTGAATATGAGCATTTCTACACTGCTCCACAGTTCCAAGTAATGGAGTGTGGATAGCTGTTCTTATTCATGTTCTGTTCTCCTACACTGCCAACTTGACACTTCAGTTTGAATGTTAAGATCTCTAGCTCATACTAGTCTAGTCCTGTTCAAAGAGAACCATATTAACTTGTATTAGGAACCTTTAAGTCTACATCATTAGAGTCCACATCAGGAGCTGGAGCACTTCACTTTAATATAAACAGTTATTCACTCCCTCTTACTCAGAGCTGTGGGGCAGTGTGGACATGCCCTGTGGCAATCACGTGAGGGGCAGAGCCTGTGTATGTTGGATTAGGTGTAAGTAGCCCATATTTACCTCTGGTGTTCTAGGGTAAAGTTCTAGTGAATAATAAGGAAGGCATTTGCTGTTGTCCTGCAGCTGTCTCTACCTATTGTTATTTATTTATTTGCTTGTTTGTTTATTTCGAAGTGGTGCTAACCAGCTGTTTCAGTGGAAAAAACCTCAGGTTTTAATGACTGAGGTTTAAGAATCACTCTTCTCCTGCCCCAAATATGACATTTTTAAATAAAGACAACTGGAAATAAAAATTCAAATATTCCTCAAAATGTTAAATTAGCTCCAAAAACTCCTTTATTTTTCCTCCAGCAGTAAACAATAAAAATATGGGCCTCACTTTTATTTTTTCTTTTCTACAAAATGAAATAGAAAAGGAGGGGGAAAGGGACAAAAATTGTACCTGATTTTCTTTTTACTGAAAAGTTAGTTTCACTTTGAAAAGGGAATCAGTTTGACTGCTTATTTTACTGTGATCAAAATAATGTGAAATTACAAGAAGAAGTATTTGAAAAATCCCAGTTTTCACCAGCTCATTGTGACTGTCCTTTTCTCCACTTTAAAATAAAAATAATAAAAAAAAATCAACATCAAACACCTCCACTGAGACATCATTATGAGGAATACCAGACAGGGAAAGTGGGGTAAAAAGAAAAATAACAGGTAAAAAAGTCATAAGTAATACAAGACCCAGTTGGCTGCCTGCCAGTATATCTACAACACGAAAAGACTGGATTCTATAGCCGCAGAAGTGAACCATAAACTCCCTGCAGGGGAAAAACAGATCCAGCTACAGAGAAAAAAAGAGATAGTAGTTAAAGGAAAAAAAAAAGAGAATCACATTCTGAACCAGAAGAATCTCCAATATCAATTAAATGCAGATGAATATACCCAAGATAAAACAGTAAACTGGTGGTAGTCAGGTATTTGTTGCCTTGGTGGAGATCATTAGAATTATGAAAAGAAGTAATTCAAAGGCAGCTATAACTGGATATTTTGATGAGAAAAATATGGAGCAGACAAAATGCTATACTAAGTATTTTGTAGCCATCAGTGTCTTACTACAGAACCAAGATGTCCCCACCCTGGAATAAGAAAAGAGGAATAAATGTTTCACCTTATAAGGCTGTCAGATGGAACAGCAACAAAACCACCCTACAAAATGGTTGTGCAAGTGATCGTGCAGATTTCTTTCTGAAGTTGTTGGTGATCATGGAGACATTTAGTATTAATCAAAGATTCCAAAAAAAGGGAGAAATTGGTTCACTATTTGTGATAGTCTTCATGAGCATCACTGAACATCGCAAATTTTATGCTGTGTTAAATGACATCTTTCATGACAATTCTCTCCACAGCCTATATGGTGAGACAATAGATATGCTTCCTAACATCAAGCCTAGTTTCAGTCATCACAAAGTTTTGGGAGGGGAAATAATCATTTGCTATTGAGACAGATGCATGGGAGTCCCAGATGCCAAATACACTATGAAAACACACATGATAAAAAGGCATATTTTCAAGCACAGTGCCATGTATTTAGGCATGTTAAGAATGTGGCAAGACAGGTTACTCAGGATGGCTGTGTCTGCATGTGCTGCTTCTTCCAGAAGTGGCACACTAATGAGCTATCTGGAATATGCTAATGAGGTGTGGATGCAAATTTTCCATGCTTCATTAGCATATTGGCACATGGTTCGGAGTCCGGGAGAAGCTCTTCCAGACTCCAAAGCACATGTGCAGACATAGGGTTTCGGGGAAGAAAGGGCTTCTGGAAGGAGCGTTTCCTTCCCAAATATCCTCAAGGGCTGTGCGCCTGCATGTGTACTTCAGAGTCTGGAAGAGCTTCTTCTGGACTTTGAATCATTGCTGTTATGCTAATGAGGTACAGAATTATTTGCATCTGCACTTCTTCATGAAGTTGTAGATTTGTAGAGGTAAATGACAAAGCTACTGAGAAGCTAAAGACTTGTGCTTAGCTTCCAAAGTCTGCGTACTTTGATGCTGGTTCTGTGAAAAATTGGTGCATGGAGCATCCCACCATGGGGAGGGAGATTATTCCAGAGTATGGATCTTATTCCAGATTACGGCTACAGAAAGAGTTTATTTTTGAATAGTAACAGAGAGGAAGCCGTGCTAGGATACGTACTATCAAAACAAAAAAGCAGTCAAGTAGCAATTTAAAAACTAACAAAATAATTTATTAGGTGAGCTTTCGTGGGACAGACCCACCATAGTCATATCAATATTTAAGGCACAGAGAACCAAAAACAGGAATCAAGGTGGACAAATTAGAAAAAAAAATATCAAGGTGAGCAAATCAGAGAGTAGAGGGGCGGTGAGGGGGGAGGAGTCAAGAATTAGATTAAGCCAAGTATGCAAACAAGCCCCTATAGTGTCCCAGAAAATTTCCATCCAGGTTCACCCATGTTAATGTGTCAAATTTGAATCTTTGCTTTGCTAACAATAAACAAAGCAGCATGCATTGCACAGACTAAAAAAGAAGCATTTGAAGTTATCTCCAGAATCTGCTTGTTTTATCTTATCAATATTTTCTAGAATGAAGATTCATGTCTCTGTCAGACCTCCCTTAGAATTTACATTGTTCTTCCATCTATACTGCTAATTGAACATATTGGGGGATCTTTAGTTTCACTTACTGATTCCTCTGCTAACAAGCCTAGATAAGTATCAGAGAGGTAGCCGTGTTAGTCTGTAGCTTCGAGAACAAGAAGTCTTGTGGCACCTTATAGACTAACAGATATTTTGGAGCATAAGCTTTCGTGGGCAAAGACCCGCTTCATCAGGTGAATGAGTGAGGGTGGGGGTTCAGAGGCGTATTTAAAGAATGAGGTCTCAGAAAAAGGGAAGGCCAGAGCTGACAAGGTCTATTCAGCAAGGTGGAAACTGCCCATTATCAACAGTAGATATCAAAAGAGGAAAAGACAAGTCAGATCGGACAGGGGGATGTGAGCCATTGTCAGAGTCTAATGAGGAGATCTTAACACCCAGGGCAGAGAAGCTGCCTTTGTCAGATGCGAGCCACTCCCAGTCTCTGCTTAATCCTTGGTTAATGGAGCCAAATTTGCTAATAAATTGCAGTTCTGAGATTTCTCTCTCCATTTGATTTTTGAAATTTCTTCGTTTCAGGACTGTCACCCTTAAATCTGCTACTGAGTGTCCAGGGAGATTGAAGTGTTCCCCCACAGGCTTCTGTACATTACCGTTCCTGATGTCTGATTTATGTCCATTTATTCTTTTAAGTAGAGACCGCCCAGTCTGGCCATTGTAAATTGCAGTGGGGCATTGCTGGCACATAATGGCAAATATTATATTAGTAGATGTGCAGGTAAAGGAGCCCCTGATGGTATAGTTGATGTAAGGTCCTGTGATGATGTCACTGGTGTAGATATGTGAGCAGAGTTGGCAGCGAGGACTGTTGCAGGGGCTGGTTCCAGGCCTAGAGTCACTGGTTTGTGATTTGTAGTGGCTGGTGAGGATTTGTTTAAGGTTAGCAGGCTGTCTGTAGGCGAAGACAGGCCTGCCTCCCCAAGTTTCTGATAGTGAAAGATCATTGTTCAGGATGGGTTGCAGATCACTGATGATGCACTGGAGAGGTCTTAGGTGGGGGCTGTATGTGATGGTCACTGGTGTTCTCTTGTTTTTCTTGCAAGGCCTGTCTTGTAGCAGGTGGCTTCTGGGTACCCATCTGGCTCTGTCAATCCATTTCCTCACTTCCTTAGGAGGGTATTTTAGTTTGAGGAAAGCTTGGTAAAGGTTTACCTTTATCTGCAGATCAACTAATATAATATATGCCATCATGTGCCAGCAATGCCCCACTGCAATTTACATTGGCTAAACTGGACAGTCTGTTTGAAAAAGAATAAATAGACATAAATCAGACATCAGGAACAGTAATGTACAGAAGCCTGTGGGGGAACACTTCCATCTCCCTGGGGCCCTGAACGCAGAGGGCCCAAGGCAACTGCTTTGCTTGCCTTGCCCTAAGGCTGGTCCTGCAGGGAGAAAGATGTTTGGGTAAATGAGGCTGTTGAGGGGCCATGGTAATGAAGCAACTTGAAGCAAGCTAATGAGGCTCTAACAAGCATATTTAGTGCTCATTAGCATAATGGCAGCCATGTGAACAAACTTTGATTTTCAGATTACAAGTGAAGATGGGGGCAGCTTCGAAATAAGCCACTTCGACATTCCCTTACTCCTGCAGAGCTAGAATGGAGTAAGGGGATGTCCAAGCGCGGAGCTTATTTTGAAGCTGCCCCATCTTCACTGTCAATCTGAAAATCAATATGTGTTCATGCTTGTTAGCCGGTGGCCGGGTAATGTGCGGTGAGGTACTCCCCTGGGTCCTAAACAACCCAGTTTTTTACTGTTAGAGCAGGCAGCTCCTAGCACACTCACCCACGGCCAGGCTGTAGTAACCAAACGGTTAAAGTTCTTTTGTTGTGCCGGCTGTGTTGCAGTGACAAAAGGGTTAACAAAATGGTTAGGCTCAGAGCTTAACTAGTTACAAGTTTATTTAAGCTACAGTTATAAGCGTGTGGTTACAAAAGGCTATTGCTTACTTCTTATATGCTAGCAAAGTACAGGTGTTAACAAGTTATGTTACAATCCAATACGAAGATATCTGTTACCATCTAACACAATGATATCTTAATACTAGTTACAGAGCTCTAATTCTTTAGCTGTGCACAAAAAAAAAGTCAGAGACCTAGCATGGGTGTATCTTACCCTCTCTGCGTCTCTCGATACCAGCGTAGCCAAGCTGGATCGGTCACTCAGTTCCGCGGAAAGACGAATACGAGGTTGGGCGTCCCCAGTAGTGGACCTCGGGAGGCAATCACCTGACCCAACCAGCAGGTAGTTGGTGGAGATGCACTCAAAGTTAGAGTTCTGCTGGACCCATCTTTTATACCCCTTTTGGGTTACGTATTCTCTTTCTTATCTATGGTGCCAGATCATACTGGTCTGTCTTTGTGACACCAGTTTGTTACAAGGGCATTTCTTACTTAGTTTGTACTTGTAAGACAAGAGATAAGCAATTTAGGAGTACAGGACATTCTTTTGTGTGGGCGGGGCACGTCCCCTTCTGGGTGATTGTGTGTGTGCATCATATTGATCAATGCCAGCTGGGGTGATTTCTGAGGGTCCCCCCCCTCTCATGTTGACAGTCTGGCCTGTTAGCCTTCTAGCTGTACTTTCTGCTTCTCAGGGTCACGATAAGCTAGCATATCTGGGCCTCAATGAGGGCATCAAATACTGTGCTGTCAGCAGCCATTTCCATGCCCTGTGTGCTCCTCGGTGGGGGGAGGCAACGAGCAAGCTGGCTTGTAAGGGGGAGACTTTGTCTGGCTACAATGCTACTGCCATTATTCTAATGAAGCACTGAATATGCATTACTTTGAATTGCCTTGTTACCAGGGCCCCTCTGACAGGACCATGGTAGTGTAGCAGCAGCCGCAGATGAATGTTTGGTGAGGGTTTTAACAGTGGAATGGATAGGAAAGGCTGTCTACTACAAGTGCTAGGAAGATGGTACCCGCAAATTTTAGACAATACCCGGCTGAAAAGCTTATGGACCTGTGTGGCAAGCAAGATGGTCATGTCAGTCACATTGACTGTGAAAAGGCATAGCAGGGAGGATGTGTAGTATAGGAATTAAAAGCTTGTTTTTAGCAATGCTGTGTTGGAAATGATATCCACAAGGACGTATCAGAGAGAGAAGTTGAGATTTTAGTTTGGACAGAAGTAAAGAGATTCATAATAAAGAGATCTGTGAGTCATCCACATAAAGATTTTAGATAATTTGTGTTTGAAGCTTATTAAGATTACGGAGAGATAAGGTGTAGAGACAGGAAAGGAAGGAGACCAAACATATAGCCCGAAGAAATCCCTGCACATTGTTAGAAGATGCATGAGGAGGATACTTTGTAAGGCACACTGATGAAGCAGTTAGAGAGGAAATAGTAGAATCAGAAGAGAATGGAGCCCCAGATTTCGAGAAGAATATGCTCAGCAGTGTTGAAGGTGATTGAGAAGTTGAGGATAGAGCTTATATTCCTCATAATGATTTGTACACATCCCATAAGTCTTTTTTATGAGAAAATATATGGTTTAAATGAAATTGTGACAAGGTGAGTGAGAACTGACTGAAAGACCATACTCAGCATAATTATTAATTGGTTGTTGTCAAACTGGGAGTCTGTATTTAGTGTGGTCCCTCAAGGTCAGTCCTGGGCTGGTACTATTCAATATTTTAATTAATGATGTATAGTAGAGTAGACAGTATACTTATGAAATTTGTAGATGGCACCAAGCTGGCTGCAAGCACTTTGAAGCACAGGATTAGAATTCAAAATAACTGACCAATTGAAAAATTGGTCTTACATCAAAAGATGAAATTAGATGAAGATGCAAGCAAAGTAGTCCACCTTTGAAGGGAAATAAATAAAATGCACATCTACACAATTGGAAATAACTGGCAGACAGACTTCCTCCTGGTGGGGAATCTGGGCTACGGTGGATCTCAATCTGCATATGGTCTAACTATGTGATTCAGTTGCAAAACATATCATTTCAGGATTTATTAAAAGGAGTTTTCTGTACAGGACATGGGAGTCAACTGTTTCTGTCTATCCAACTTTGGTCAGGTCAAGACTGGAGTAGTGTGTCCAATTCTGGACACTGCACTTCAGAAAATATCTGGATAAACTGGAGAGAATCCAAAGAAGAAAACAGAAATGACAAGAGGTTGAAAATTACCTGACTTAAAAGGAAAAGTTAAAAACCTGGGGTGGGCTTGATAATATCTCAAGGTTCTCTCAACCCTATGTCTATAAGATGGAGTACTGGTTGAGATATGGTGAGGAAGACATCATTAAAGACTTTGGCAAGAGTGGGTTCAGTAGTTTACAAGGGGCGGAAGTCAGACTGGAGAGAGTCTTAAATAGAAGAGTAGTTTTAAACAACAACTATAAACAATACATCCTAAAAGCTTAGAGATGAAAGGAAGAATCATAGAATGCTAAGGCTGGAAGGGACCTTGAGAGGTCATCGAGTCCAGCCCCCTACTCTCATGGCAGGACCAAGTACTGTCTAGACCATCCCTGATAGACATTTATCTAACCTGTTCTTAAATATCTCCAGAGATGGAGATTCCACAACCTCCCAAGGCAATTTATTCCAGTGTTTGACCACCCAGACAGTCAGAAACTTTTTTCCTAATGTCCAACCTAAACCTCCCTTGCTGAATTTTAGGCCCATTTCTTCTTGTTCTATCCTCAGAGGCCAAGAAGAATAAGTTTTCTCCCTCTTCCTTATAACACCTTTTCAGATACCTGAAAGCCATTATCATGTCCCCCCCAATCATCTTTTTTCAAAACTAAGCAAGTCCAGCTCTCTCAGCCTTTCTTTATAGGTCATGTTCTCTAGACCTTTGATCATTTTGTTGCTCTTTGTAGACCTTTCCAATTTCTCCACATCCTTCTTGAAATGCGGCACCCAGAATTGTACACAATACTCCAACTGAGGCCTAATCAGCGCAGAGCAGAGCGGAAGAATGACTTCTCGTGTCTTGTTCACAACACACCTGTTAACGCATTCCAGAATCATATTTGTTTTTTTTGCAACAGCATCACACTGTTGACTCATATTGAACTTGTGGTCCACTATAACCCCTAGATCCCTTCCTGCCATACTCCTTCCTAGATAGTTGCTTCCCATTCTGTATGTGTGAAACTGATTGTTCCTTCCTAAGTGGAGCACTTTTCATTTGCCTTTATTAAACGTCATCCTGTTTACTTCAGACCATTTCTCCAATTTGTCCAGATCATTTTGAATTCTGACCCTATCCTCCAAAGCAGATGCAACCCCTCCTAGCTTGGTAACATCTGCAAACTTAATAAGTGTACTTTCTATGCCAAAATCTAAATCGTTGATGAAGATATTGAACAGAACCAGTCCCAATACAGACCCCTGCGGAACCCCACTTATTATACTTTTCCAGCAGGATTGAGAACCGTTAATAACTACTCTCTGAGAAGAGTGATAGGACAGAAGTTGGAGAGCTGAATGAGGTCAAGTTTTTTTTTTGTTTGTTTTTTTTGTTAGCAAAGAAAGGTTAATGTGTGGTTGTAGTGTGAGGGCAAAGAGCCAGAAGACAGGGAGATGAAGAGAGTGAGTGCAAAGGAAGATCAGGTGTGATGGTATACAATTGGGGGCACTGACACAACTGGAAGGGAACATGGAGAAGACCAAAACAGACACCTGTGTTTATGGGAGGAGGAGAAGGAAAAAGTTGTACGACAGGACAGATGTTGGAAAGGCAAGCTAAGGGGATTTTGTAGTTTGTCAATTTTCTCTAGGGGAAAAAAATGGCAAATTCCCATGTTGAGAAAGGAATACATGGAGATGAGAGGGTGGGAGTATTTGATAAATTATAGGACATTGCGAAAAGTAGCTGTGACCTACATGAGGTTCTACATTGGCAATGTAGAATTGTTTACCTAAGAAGATGGAAGAACTGAAGGTGCATAGAACCAATTTATAATGGAAGAAATCAGCTTGATCACGAAGCTCCACCCTTCCTGAACCAATGCATGCTTCATATATACACTAGTGACATACCAGCAATTTGCATAGAAGGTTTACACCCTTACACTGCCATTATTCGCACTGAACCCTTTCAAAAGCACTTTCTTACTAGTCTTCACATCTAAGTTTCCAGACCTGCTTCCAAAAAAATCTCCTGTTTGCTTTTTATTTTCACCCCTTCTTGTCCATAACTGTTGATGCTCCTAGCCTCTCTGATTGTCTTCCCAGAAATTGCTTATTTTGGTCTTCTCTTTTGGTCTAACTGAAGCGTTCTTTTTTTGATATGTCTTCTCTTCTCATCTCATTGCTGGTCTTCAACTCTTACCTTAATAAGCAAAATGTATAGATATTGCTGATAGTAAGACCTTCCTTTATTATTTTCTGGCCTTACATTGCACGCAATTTACTAAAATTCTCACATACTCCCTCTCCTAGTCCCCAGCACTTCATTTAGGCTATGAAAGCACAAAATCAAATATGCTTTAAAGAAAAAAAATCATTAAGCTAGACCTTTGATTACATCTGCAAGTACTTTCTTCATGGTCTCAGAGACCTCCTGAACACTCCTACGACCACTGAATTTTGTTTCTTCTTAATACTACTCATGGTCTAAGAATTATAAACCTTGTGTGTATGTTTGGAGTGACAGATGGTAATAAAAGAGTCTTTTAGAAACTCTGGAACCAATCTTTGCTCATGTACTCTCTGGCATCAAGGATGTATAATGCATCTACTGTCATTGACTATTAAACTGCTGAATTGATGAACAGACTTTGGAATATATGATTCTGTAATTCAGCCTCAAATACTAAATCCAGACCCACTGGCACAAGAATTGAACACCACAGTAACAACTTTATGCACCTGTGATTTTTTATCCTCTACTATCCTGACACTTTCATGAAATAATCAACTTTCTTTTGGCTGCCACTTTCCCCACTTCATTATAGCATACTGTAAAATTTACAATGCCTGTCTACTATTGGCAGAGGTTTTCTAGCTACATTTGTTGATTTAGCTCTAATCTTACAAAACATTACCAGATAAATTAAGCATAATCATGTGTGTATTGCATGGAGTTTTTTTTTTTGATGAACTTCATTAATTCAATAATCTACAAAACCAAAAATCTTAATTTTGCCAACAATTTAAACTGAGTCAGAATAGTCATGCAGCTAAAGCACAGGACAGAGTACAATAAAATCTGTGTTCTATTCCTTGATCTCCTGAGTAACTGTACTCATGGTACCAAGTCACATAAACCAACTGCAACTGTGTTGTAGTTAACAGATTCTCCAGCACCAAACTTAATTAAGCCCTTCATATTCCTCCCCAACATCCAAAATTTCTAGGTAGTATGTTTTTTTCCACTAATAATAACCAGTAGACAAATGTGTAAGATTGAAAACAAAAATAATAATACCCTTTATATTCAATACCAGCATCCCATTTTGACATTTCTATTGCCAGTTCTAGCCAAGCATTGCCATTTGTCCAGGACACTGTAGGTCAGCTTCCCAGTGGGCATGAGGAAAAGGAATTAATTTATACACATAGAGCATAGTCCTGAAACAGAATGGATCTAAAAACATTCACAGAATTCCATCTTTCGAGATTCACAGACCAAGAAATTTATTTACTTCTGAGGCAACCACTCCATTTTTTGTCAAAGTCTGGGGCAAACATAATGCCCTAAGAGCTAAATTAAAAAAAAAGTGTCTTACTGTCTTAAGACATTTATAGCTCTAAACTAGGCACCAAGGTTCCCTTTTCTTTGTCTTAGGAGAATCAGACACTCAAGAAGGGAGTCACAGTAGTCAGTACACTGACCAGGGAGCTGCCTGAGGTAATCTGGAAATGCACAGGACAGGAGCAAAACTGTGTGCTTGTCCTTTAAAGGGAGTTAGATATCTCTCTGGATTTAGGATTCACAACTGTGATCTGTCCAATATAATTTGGCATATATTTAAGAAAAAATAAGTCAAAAACAAGCAAAAAGCACTAAGCCAAAAACAAGCAAACAAACCCTCAGTGGGCCAGTGATGACCTTCCCCTCCTTGTCATGTGGACAATCCAAGTTAAAATCCCTTCTCTGTCTGAAACAGTAAAAAATTAAATGCAAGACAGATGTCTCAAGTGTGTGTTGGGCAAGTAGACTACTGAGTCATTTATATTCCCTTGCTGGGTCAATGAATAATTTATGTAAAGCTGAACAGCTTCAACAAGAGATTATGAGATTTACCCTGTGTCTACACATCTCTTGTCTTTTGGAAGGGTCATGCAAATGCGTCTGATCAAAAATGCAAAGGAAGCACAGATTAAAAAATCTCTCATCTCATTTGCATACTCTCAAGAGATTGTCTTTCTGAAACTTGTTTTCTGAAAAAGAAACAGCAGTGTTGGTGGGGTTCCTTCAAAAGCAAACCCCACTTTCAAAAGATCCCTTCTTCCTGAAACAAAATAGGAAGTAGGGATCTTTCAAAAATAGGGTCTGTTTACGAAGGAACCCGATCTACATGTGTTTTTTTGCCTAGAAACAGCACTTGAGGAAACGTGATTGCATGAGAGTATGCAAATGAGGCATGAGATTTGTAAATCTGCACTTCATTTACATTTTGATTGGCCATATTTGCATGACCCTTCTGAAAGGCAGGGTCCACGTAGATGTGACTATAGAGTCCAGAGGTTAAGGCACTCATGAAGGATACCTGGATTCAAGTCTTTCCTCTGAATAAGACAGGGTGGAGATTTTAACTTCGGTAACCGCTCTGACAACTAGGGAAAAGTGTATAAGAGAACCCTTGCTGCTTTTGGTGCAGGTTAGTTATGTTTGGAGCACCTTCCAGACCAACTTTTACTGGGGCGATAAGTAGACAAACCCCTACTTTGTGAATTTCCCCCCTTATGTGAGTTAGGTGACAAATGATGTCAGGATTTAGGTGGTTTTGCAGATGCTAACTAATAGAAATGTAGGCACCTAGGAGACTTCACCAGTGGAAATGTACTCACCTACAGGGTTTGGGAGCAGCTGAGATGTGAATGCAGTAGTGCCAAAAGTTTAGGCTTTGATACCTAAGCCACTCAGGTCAGAGCCATATGGCAACTACTGAAAAGTATGTCAAGAATATATGACATCTTGGTATAAAACTCAGTAGTTACAGGAAGAATTAGAAAATATTATTATTAATTATTATTATTATTCCCCGTGTAGTTAAACATAGGGCAGAAGGAGCAGGCTGTCTGCACTCCTGATCATGTCAGGAGTAAGGTTAAGGAGCTGCGGCAGGGCTATGCCCAGGCCCGGGACACAGCCAGCTGGTCTGGGGCCACTCCCACCACTTGACCCTTTCACAGGGAGCTCAGGGAGATCCTGGGCCCCTGGTATACCTCCTCCCTATTGGCCACCCTAGATACCTCAGCCGACAAGCCCCAGCAGGCTCCAGAGCTAGAGTCCAGCCCTGAACCCCAGGGACCCCCAGAGGAGCCCACCCCTGGGACAGTGGAGGAGGAGGAGGGCTGCAGCGAGAGGAGGCTCCTGATCGACCTCCCCTCCCACAGGTCCAGCAGGGCATCTGCCCGCCGGGTGTCCCCTGACTCTGGGAGCAGACTGTCAGTTATGTACCCAAAGTGCATATTCCCGGGTTAAGGGGCGGGGGCAAGGGACATGACCAGGGCCCTCTACACATCCAGTTGACCCTGGCCCACCGTGCCTAGCCAGACCATGGCCCTGGGACAGCAGCGGTACATCCCTCAGAGCCCTTCAGCACCTGTCCCCCAGGATGGTGCCATGCCCCATCCCTGGGGATGGGGGGGAGCAGAACACCCTAAGGGGGCCACCCATACAGGGGACACCACACCCATCATCATTCTGGGGGACAGGGGATGGGGACCCAGCAGCAGAGGTGTGGGGGATGTGGGCCATGGGTCAGGGCCCAGACTAACGGCTATCTTTGCTCTTTCCTGCTCTATTCCGCAGCCGCACCTGCAACTATCTTCTATTCCTGAAAGGGTCACCATGGGCAGTCATGATTTCCATGGCTGTCAAACATCTACTGTCTTTTAGATACCCCGAGCCATTACTGATGATTCATTCAAATTTCAGCATAGCACCCACATCTACTTAGAATCCTCTTTCCCAGGTGGCCTAAATCAATATCCAAACCCAAAATAAAGCCTAGGCATGCTGCTCATAGGTGCAGGTGGTTGGTCTCCCAGGGCAGTCATGGTTTTTGGGGCTGTCAAATGTCAAGATTTTCAGATGTTGGCTGTACCTGGGGGTCCTTTAGCCACACTGAGCCATAGATGTTTAAATGAAGGCAATGTAGAAGCTAAAAAATTACCACAGTTTGAGATAAGGCTTGAAGCAGGGAACATTCTTGTCCAAAGGGTCTTTTTTGCAGGTCCAAAACTGGCTGTAATCTGGAGTCTTTTAGCAGACCTGAGCCATAACTGTGAATGATTTATTTGCATTTTAATATAGCACCTGTGTCTACTTAAACATACTTAACATGGGAGGGGAAAGAGGGGAATGAAATGTTGGAAGATGTCGTCACATACCCACATCTACTTGTACACCCAGAATGCAATGGGGCTCAGGGAATTGTGGGAGAGGTTGCTACAATACACTGCTGCAACATTTGATTTAAGCTACTTGTGTGTGGCAGCAGTAAGTCGATTTTGTGGGGACCATGTGGTAAGGTGAAGATGCTCAAAATCAAATAGATAATATACACCATTAAGAAATCAATTTTAATAAAATTGATTTTATCTTATAGTGTAGATGCAACCTCAACTACTTATTATACCAACAGCCAAAAGTTTATAGACGTTCCAAGGCTCCCAGAGGGATCTAGCATTGTTCCTGAACATTTCTTTCACAGTTATTATTCCCCTCTATTTGGTATGGGGGATGCCACTTCTGAAGTATTGCATCTAGTTTTGGGCTCCCCAGTATAGAATGGATGTGGATGTATTGGACCAGGTTCAGCAAAGGGCAAAGAAAAGTATTAGAGGTCTAGAACACATGGCCTATGAGGAGAAGCTGAGGTAACCGGGCTTATTTAGTTTGCAGAAGAAAAGGCTGAGGGGCAATTTGACAGGAGTGTTCAACTTCCTGAAGGGGGGCTTTAAAGAGGATGGAGTGAGGCTGTTCTCAGTAGTTACCAATGGCAGAAAAAGGAGCAATGATCTGAAGTTACAGAGGGAGAGGTGTAGGTTGGATATTAAGAAAAATTATTTCACCAGGGAAGTGGAAAAGCACTGGAATGCATTAACAAGCGAGGTGGTAGAATCTACATTCCTAGAAGTTTTTGAAGTCACAGTTTGACAAAGTACTGTCTGAGATTATTTAGTTATGGTTGATCCTGCTTTAGGCAGGGAGCTGCCTTCAAGCCCTAGGATTCTATGATACCAATAACAGAAAATCTTTTAGGTTGCTACTGTTTCTAGAGGATGGCAATAAATTAAATAGTAACAAGTCACTAAGGCCACATGGTATTCACACAGGAGGTTCTGCAATAACTCCAATGTCAAGTGCAGAATAGCTAAGCACAGTACGCAACCTATCATTTAATTTAGGTTTAACACCAGATGTCTGGAGGATAGTTAATGTGACACCATTTAAAAAGAACACTCCAGAGGTGATCTCAGCACTTATGTGCAAACAAGCCTCACTTTAATACTGAGCAAACTGGTTGAAACTATAGTTTAAAAAAAAACAAATGCCTATTAGCAGACACATAAATGAACAATATTTATTGGGGAAAAGGCAACATGTTTTTGTTAAGGGAAATTGTACCTCAACAGTCTACTAGAATTCTTTGAGGGGGGTCAACAAGCATGTGAGCAGGGAGGAGTTTATGGAGATAGTGTACTGAGATTTTCAGGTATTACTTGACAAGGTCCTTCACCAAAGTCTCTTAAGCAAAGTGAGCTGTCATGGAATGAAAGTGAACGTCCTTTCATGGATCAATATCTAGATAAAAATAATGAACAAAGAGTATGAATAACTGTTCAATTTTCAGGATGGTGAGAGGTAAGTAGAGGTGTTCCCCAGTGGTCTGTACTGGGACTAATGCTGTTCAATATAGTCATCAATGATCTGGTACAAAGGGTACAGAGTAAGGTACGAAAATTTGAAGATGATACACAACTACTAAGGATAGTTTGGATCCAAGCTGAGTGTTAAGGATTACAAAGCAAACTTATGCAAATGGGCAACAAAGTGGGAGATGAAATTCAGTGTTGATAAAGACAAAGTAAAGCACACTGGAAAACATAATCACAACTATACAAGTAAAATGGAGTCTAAATTAATTGATACCACGCAAGAAAGATCTAGGAAACACTGTACATAGTTCTCTAAAAATCCACTCAGTGTTCAATGGCAGTCAAAAAAGCAGAGACTAGATAATATGAGAGAAAATATACTGCTTCCGTAAAAAAGATATATTGGAAATGGATAAGGTGAGAAAAGGATAACAAATAATTGGAGATACTGAACAATTTTCATATCAGGAGAGATTAAGAAGACTGAGTTTTCAGATTGGAAGAGAGACATCTAAGGGAGAGGTAAGGTAGAGGTCTATAAAACATGATGATGTAGAGAAAGTAAATGTTATTTAGTACTTCTCATAGCAAAAAAACTAGGTGTCATCAAATCAAACTAATAGCCAGCATATTTGAAACAAACAAAAGGAGTATTTCTTCACACAGTGCAAAGTCAACCAGTGGAATTCTTTTCCAGGGATGTTGTGAAAGCCAAGATTATAATTCATTCATTCGTGCCATGCTGATTAGCATAGGCGATCATGGCCCTCCACCCCTGTCTATTATGAGTACTCTGGAGCATCTCCACAGTAGTGTGGCAATGCAACCATGAAATGATACTATCCAATATTTTCTCACTGTTTCTACTTCATCCTTGCTTTCCATTATACTTTTCTATTGTCTCTAAAGTTTGAAGTTCACACTTCTAATTATATAGCCTAGAAATTTTGCTTGCAGGCAGGCAAAGTTTATAATAAGAGTTCAAAAAGCTGAAAATAAAAAAAAAAATCATGCACAATGGCTGATAGTCAAGATGGGAAGGGATTATGTCCATAGCCTCTGTTGACAGCAAATTAGGGAGATGGAACATTTGATGACAACCTGTTCTGTTTATTCCCTCTGAAGCACCTGGCATTCATCATTATGGGAAGACAACATACAAAGAAAGATGTATCTTTGATATGACCCTGAAAGAAAATTCTTATGTTATGTTCTTATGTTTGACTCCTTGTTTTGTTACCCTGAAACAGAATGTACATGCCTCTAGAAGAGCTTATTGTCCCATCTTTGGTTTGCTGAGAGTTCCCTAGAAGCAGGCCACTTGTCTTAGATGATATAACCAATCAGCTGTCCTTAGGTCTAGACTTCAAAGTGTCTACTGAATATTTTAGAGGACAGAGATACAGCTCTCTGATAAAGGACTGGCACAGATTTGGATAATAGTTCTTGGATGTTTTCTCTCTTTTCTCCCGCTCTTGATCTTCTCCCTCTTTTTATGGATCAGATGAACAGACAGTTTGGGCAACAGGGAAACAAATGGAGCCTGATATCCTCTATATATCACCTTACATTTGTTTTGGAGAGGCTAGACTGGCATTTTGTTTTGCTAATATCTTTCTGTTAGAACTCTCCAGAACCCATATAATTTGCATTTTTTTATTTCTAACATACCTACCATCTTCATAAACAATCAGCTTATCTCTTGTTATTTTGCAATGCAATTTGTAATGAAGCAGTCTCATGATTAACAACTGCTTCATTATTAGTGTTCATGCCACCTTCCAATTTTGTCGCTAATGTATCTAGCATGTGACCAGCCTCATGATGAATAATTACCTCAAAGCTGCTTTCCCTGCCAATTTTGTCTATGCTATTTTATGTAGAGCTTTCACCTAACAGTGGAATGACTTTTGCTCACTCAAAATGGAGGCCAGGGATACAAGATGGATTCTGGGAACTGCAAAAGGTTCCTGTAGTATAAACCACTTGTATCTTCACATCAGTTTCTTCACACAGAGTTTGCCTCCTACCTTAACATAATGCTTCTTAATACAGAAACATAAAACACCAGCATTAGACTGAGCCCTAGACATGCTGACTTTTCCTAACAGATTTTACTAAAAAGTTGAACAAGATGGCTTCCTTACTCTCAGTCCCCAGTGGAATTAAGCAACACCAGCTTCTATGGCTATCTGAAAGAAAAGGACAAAACAGTTAAAAGGTATTTTCTAATTCTGTTTTCTGAAACCAGGCTTTCTAGTCAGGGAGAACCATGAGGGGAAAAAAAGGGAACCCTGAGTCACTTTTTCCTGAGTCCTTGAACTCTAAAGAGGCAAACATGAAAACTAACTCCATCTTGTTAAAAGCAATGGCCTTTTTCTCCCTGAAAGACTCTTTGTTAAGGCTCAGAGACAACTTGCCCTGTCACTGATCTAGGCATATAGCCCAGCGAGAGCACACTGATGCTGGTCATCCCATTTACTTTAAAAAGGATTCATTGACTGAATGATCAATTAGTATTATACTGTAATTTGTAAATCACAGTATGACTTGCAGCTATTTGACTTCAGAAGCTGACAGAGGGATACACTTAACATGCTAGCAGCTGGAAAGAGACCGATTTGTATCTTGTTTGGTAAATTAGATGTATGCAATTTAATTGTGGCTGGGTGAAAGAGTAAGTCAAATAAAAGGAGTATTATGTGTTTCATAGTCACTCATTCCTATTCAAGGTGTTCCCATGTTGCTGTGAAAATAGCAGGAAGTATGTATGTCAGTAAACGAAAGCAGCATGTGATCCGTTTGTGCTGCTATTTCAGTGTGTTTGGACTAACCTGCCTCTGGTGTACAGTAATCCCTCAAAATGTGGGATTCTGAGTTGTGCTTAACTAGCATTAACGTGAGTTAAGTGCAACTCAGAAATTCCCACTCCCCTCTGCCCTGGCTCAGACACCCTGTTCCCTTGTGGCCCAGGTTCAACATCCCCTGACCCAGTTCAACCCCCCTCCCCTGTGTGGCACCAGTTCAAACTCCCTCATGTGGCCCCAGTAAATGACCCCCCCAACCCCCCTATGGCACTGGTTCACCCCCGCCCCTAAGGTCTGGCTCACCACCCCCTATGCCTGGCTCCGGCTCAACTTGACCACCCCGCACAAAGCTCCAGGTCACTCCTCGTGCACGGCTCTGGCTAAACCCCCTGAAGGACTGGAAGTCCCAGGCTCAACTCCACTCCCCCCCACCCCCAATAGCCCTAACCCACCTCATGCTTAATGACCACTGCCCACCTCCCATGGCACAACCCAGGACCAGACTTAACACTCCCCAGCTGCCCCCCACCAACCCCAGGACTTACCTTTCAAAAGGAGTTCCAGGTGCTCCTGCTGCTTCCCCGGCTGCAGGGGAAAAAAGTCGCCCCACTTACTTAAGCAAAATACAATGTATTCAAGTGTGTGTGGGAATCCAACCCTCACATAACTCGAGGGGCTACTGTACAATATATAATACTTATCCCCAAGTCAGCCAATCCATCAGTAATGATTGGAATTGGACTTCATCATCCAACACTAGATTATTTGAATTTTACTTCGGACTAATCCATTTTCTTCCTTATGATTGTCCCAGTTTTATTTACATATGATTCTACATTTATTCAGTATGCCTTGTAATCAGTTAAATTGAAGCCATCTGCATAATTATGTTGACTCATTCTTTGTAGTTATAGAAATGACTAAAGTGAACACTTAGCTCCAAGTAAGAATAAACCCTATTTTCTTCCGTTTCCCTATGTTATCTAAGATTCATGCCTTCTAAAAATATTGGACTTTGACATTTCCCAGTTTATGCTCCAATCCAGAATACTACTTACACTGGACATATAGGCTACGTCTACACGTGAAGCCAACATCGAAATAGCTTATTTCGATGTAGCAACATCGAAATAGGCTATTTCGATGAGTAACATCTACACGTCCTCCAGGGCTGGCAACGTCAATGTTCAACTTCGACGTTGCGCGGCACCACATCGAAATAGGCGCTGCGAGGGAACGTCTACACGCCAAAGTAGCACACATCGAAATAAGGGTGCCAGGAACAGCTGCAGACAGGGTCACAGGGCGGACTCAACAGCAAGCCACTCCCTTAAAGGGCCCCTCCCAGACACAGTTGCACTAAACAACACAAGATACACAGAGCCTACAACTGGTTGCAGACCCTGTGCCTGCAGCATGGATCCCCAGCTGCCACAGCAGCAGCCAGAAGCCCTGGGCTAAGGGCTGCTGCACACGGTGACCATAGAAGCCCGCAGGGGCTGGAGAGAGAGCGTCTCTCAACCCCTCAGCTGATGGCCGCCATGGCGGACTCCGTTATTTCGAAGTTGTGGGACGCGCAACGACTACACGGTCCCTACTTCGACGTTGAACGTCGAAGTAGGGCTCTATTCCTATCCCCTCATGGGGTTAGTGACTTCGATGTCTCGCCACCTAATGTCGAAGTTAACTTCGAAATAGCGCCCGGCGCATGTAGCCGTGACGGGCGCTATTTCGAAGTTAGTGCCGCTACTTCGAAGTAGCGTGCACGTGTAGACACGGCTATAGTCTATGAATCGGGACCTTAAAGCATTAAAACTAAAGCCTTAGCTACTGAAAAATATCACAAAGTCTGCGTCTACACTAAAATCTTCCTCTGAAATTAAGTTTGAAGTAAAGCACTACTTCAAAGTAGCCTGCAGCGCATCCACACACACGTTCTCAAGTCCTTACTTCATTCCTGGGAATGGAGTAGTGCCCTACTTTGAAGTTTAACTTTGAAGTAGGGGGTGTGTAGACTCTCTGCACTCACTACTTCAAAGTAAGGGGTCTGCCATGGCGGTGGCCCCCCAGAGCACGGAGACGCTCTGGCCAGTGCAGGCAGGCTCTATGGTCCCAGATAGCTGCCTGACAGGAATCAGCTCCCTGGCAACCCCAAGCAGGAAGCTAAGAGCATGCCACAAGAAGGGGCAGAACAAGCTCCCCATTGGACAGCCCCTGCTCAAAGCTGAGGCTAGCACCCTCCTCCTCTATCCCCTCGGCCACCATGGCAGCACAGCAGGACCCCCCCCCGACACCCTGGAGGCCCCAGATGACATGTCTGAAGGCTTGCAGCTCCTGGGCAAGGGGAGTGCCAAGAGGGGACACTCCTGAACTGAGGGGGAGATGAAGAACCTTCTTGCTCTATGGGGGAAGGAGGTCCTTTGGCAAACCAGCACTCACCATTGTAATGCTGACAGGCTTACTGCCCAAGGCCACCCCAGCTGCATTGGGAGCAGTGTCTGGATAAAAGTAAAAGAACTGAGGCAGGCCTACTGCAAGGTCCATGATGCTGCCAGCTGGGCAGGGGCACAGCCTGCCCACTGCTGCACTACGGAGACCTCCATAGGCTTCTGGGGCCGAGGGAGGTGGCCACCCCAGAGCATCTGGTGGACATCGCCACCCCTCCCCATGGACACTGACAAGAAGGTGGGCCCCTGCGGCCCCTCCAGAACCTGTTTGAGGACTGGCCCACTGAGACCAAGGGTGATGACGAGGGCTTCATAAATGAGGCCCTCATCATTGCCCTCCCTCCAGGATGACCAACCGAGCCCCATCCAGCCAAGCCTTACCCAAGCTCCTGGAGGTTGCAGCCAGTAGGTATGGGGCAACTGGGCTCACACAGACCAAAGATGCCCCCCTGCTCCCCAGAACAGCCCTGCAGCCCACACGCCTGGGGATGGAGAGGGGCACCAAACATGGCCTGACCTTCAGCAGGTGGGAACCTCTCAGCAACCGGGATCCCACAGGGCCCATGGGCTACCAGATGGCAGGGGAGAGGGCTGGGGCTAATGGAGCAGGGGCCCTGACCCCCAGAGGTTGGGGCACAGCACTCATGGGCTATCCCCCTTTCCACTTCTGTTTCCACAGGTACATGGCTGGGGAGCCACTCCAGCCCACAGGAGCGGGCCACAGTTACGGGGGTTCAGAGGCAACCTCATCTCCCCAGTCCACATCCTCATGTGGACATATCTGGGCCACTCAAAAACTGCGCTGCTGGGATAAGGATGCAGCTGCCAACCAGGCAATCATGAGGGAATTGACCAGCATGCTCTGGGACTGGCTGGCAATGGAGAGGGAGGTGTGGGTGCGGCTGGCCGGCAGCATGAACACCCTCTCCCCCAGGCTGTGGATGCCTACCTCACCCAACCTACTGCCCCCTCACCAGCGTGGCCTGCAGCCACACCACCTGCTGCTGCCCCCCAGGCACCCTGCAGCCACCCCTCTGACAGCTGCTCCCCTCCCCCACACAGCCATCCCTCCGGCAGCCACCACCCACACCCACTCCCCTTGCAGCCTCCCCCTGGCAACTGTTCCTCCCACAGGCTCCCACCATGCAGCAGGCTTGTCCCCAGATACCTGCGTGGAGCTGGGTCAGTGGTTCCTGGCTGGGGCAGGTGCTCCAGCCCCAGATCCAGCAGCCCCCCTCCCCGCATACCTTGAGGAGGCTGAGCGTGCAACTCCCCCACCCCATCCCTTCCTCCCCATGGTTCCAGCCCTATCCCAGTCCTGCAAAGGGCCCCAGACCTGGGGTCGTAGAGGCAGCTGCAGCCGCCACACCTCCCAGCTATCTGTGCCACTGGGTGACTGAGCCCTCTCCCATCTTGTCCCCCTTCCAAGTTTGGTCCCCTAGCCTAGCTCCCCTCCAAGTTCAGACCCCCAGCCCAGTCCCCAGGCTCCCCTCCATAGAGTGTTTCCCCCATGTAATGTACATAGTTCAACACATTCTGTTTTGTTTTGCCACATATGTTTAATCCCCCTCAGTAGAGTTCATTGTTCCCAGCCTAACCCTGAGTCCCTGGTGCATGGTGGATGAGTGATGTGGGGGGAGCATGAGAGATGCAGGACTGGGGGCCATGTGGGGCAGAGGGTGGCTTGGAAGGTCAGAGCAGGTGTTGGACGAAGGTCTCACAGAAGGTGTCCCAGAGCCTCACCCCATCCCTCTGGGACTGGTGGCATGGGACAGCAGGCGGCTGCTCATATCCAGTCTCCAGGTCCACAGCCCAGCCCTGGATGAAGGGCTCCTGTCTACCTTCCACAAGATTATGGAGGGCACAGCAGGTGGCAACCACCGTGGGAATGTTTGGGAGGCTGACATCCAGCCTCGTGAGGAGGCTGCAAAACCATCCCTTCAGCCTCCCAAACACCCGCTTGATGGTGCCCCTGGCATGTGTGACAAAGTCAATCTTATTCATGGGCCTCTGTTCAGGCCATTGGGCTCACTCAAGGGCCCAGTTGCCCTCGCTGGGACAAGGGGTGGTTTGGGGTGACCCAGCCCCCACCCACTCATGACAGATTCCTTCCCAGGGACCCTATGCAGCTGCTAGTGGGAAGGGCTGACTCCCTTAGCCTTTGGTGCAGCAGCTCTTCTCCCTAGGCCATTTCCCCAGACAATTCCCCCTGCTACCTTCTTCAGGCTGCAGCTGTAACAAGTCCCTCTCTCTCAATCTGCTGCAGCTCCTCACTCTCCCTCTGCGGTTCCTGCTGTTCCTGTTTCTTTCTTCTTCTCCTTTCCAGCCTGCTTTCTCTCACTGCTTCTGGTCTCATCACCTCCCCTCTCTCCCCTTACCTCTCTCACTCTCTCTGCCTGCCCTTCTTCCCGTGAAGGGTTTTTAAAGGCCTCTTATTAGCTCAGTCATTGGGGCCAGCTGGCCCCAATTAGGCTAAGCCATCTCCCACCCAAATGCCTGTGACTGTCCTGCAGGCCTTTCTGTTTGTTTGGGCTTCCTCTGAGGGGCCCGCCACCCTGGCCGTGCCACACATGGTTCAGGTGGCTGTTGTGGCCCTGCACTGGACACACCACTTTGGCCCAGGACATATACATGAGCCACTGGTGCAGTTTGTACACAGCGTGAGCCACGATACAGGGAAGTATTGTGATGTCCCCAAGCAGGAGCTCCCGCGTGGGGACATATGTGTCCTACTGCATCCAGTGTCCCAGCCATGAATTCCTGAACCCCTGAGTGTCATGGGCCCTGCCTGGCCACCCCACTCACATGTCCAGGAAGTGGTTCCTTGAGTTCACCAGGGCCTGGAGTACAACCAAGTGGTACCCCTTCCGGTTGATGTAGGTGCTCCTGCTGTGGTCTGTGGTCTGGATGGCCATGTGCATTCCATCCAGCATTCCTAAACAATTTGGGTGCCCCAGTTCTGCGAACCTGGAGAGGGCGACATCCAGGTCTCCAAGGGTAACAACACATCACAGGAGCACTGTGTTGATGGCTTGGACCACCTTCAGGAGTGGAAGAAAGACAAGTCCATGAACGCCAGACTGGGCGGCACCTCTCCCCCTTCCCCCAATTCCCTGCCGGGCCCTTCTTCCCTTGCTCAGTAGTCCCCTCCCAAGACTGGGTCTGTGGGGTGAGCCAGGCTTACTTCTATCAGCACTGCTCTGACAGTGGCCTTGTCCACGCCAAATTGGTGGCCTATGGACTGGTGACTGTCTGAGGTACCCAGCCTCCACAGTGCAAATACCATCGTCTTCTGCACTGGGAGCACTGGCTGCATCTGGCTGTTTTGGTGCTAGAGGAAGCCCATATTAGCCAGGGAAGGCTTTCTTAAAAAGTGCCCCAAAAATGCCCCTTTCTTTTCCAGTGATGGTGGTAGTGGGTGAATTACACTGTGGGATGATGACTACTTCAGACACCTCCCACGAGACTGTGTGGCTGCCCTCCCCACAGTCATCTGGACTGTGGGGTTCATTCAGAACATATAGCAAGAGAGTGTGAGAAATTTATTTTCTGCAATTCAGGTCTCTACAGTGCAGCCCCCCCCCACACCCTCACAGGCACCACACAGATGGTGGGCTCAACCACGCAGCTCCATACCAGCTGGCTAGCCCTCCGCCCCACCACACTATGTGATAGCAGTGCAGGGCAGACCATGCTTGCAGACAGCAGCATGTCCTGGCCTGTGCAGGGTGAAGGGTTCTAGTGGCAGGGGCCACCAAGCGCCACAGGAAGAAGTAGGGACATATGATCTTAACTGACTTCAAGACTAAGACAGATAATTTATGGAGGGATGATAAGGTGAAACACACTAGAATGGCATTTAGACAGTTAGCAACTCATAGTAGCACATATCCCCAGTGGGCAGTGATAAGAAGATAGATGGGGAAGGAGAAGGCGCATCCCTGAGTCACAAATAAGAATGTTTTCCCAGGTATCTGATGCATCTTACCCACATGCATAGGGTCCAACTCTCTGCCATACTTGGAATCAGGAAAGAATTTTCTCCATTGCACGTTTAGTGGAATTCACGCTTTTTTTGCTTTGATACACAGGACACTTTCAGGTTTAAATTACCATATATAGTGAATTCTCTGTAACTGAAAGTCTTTACATCATGATTCAAGGACTTCAGTAACTCGGCTGGAGGTTCTGGCTGTATTACAGAAGTGGGTGAGCAAGATTCCCTGGCCTGCAGTATTCAGGAGGTTAGACTAGATGATCACGATGGTATCTTCTGGCCTTAAATCCATGAGCCTATGCACTAGTCTCCATTTTCACCACCATAATCTTGTTCTGCTTGGCATGTTAAGGCCACAGGATAATAGCTGAAGTACAAGATCGCTGCCTAACTTGGGGAGGAAGGGTATATTTCCCCTGACCTCAACACTTAGCTGCCACTGGGCATCACACTGAGGGTTTGTTTCTTCAATTATTTTATTGCTCTAAAGAGAAAATGATGGTCCGTTTTCAAATTCCTGTTGATTAAAGCCAATTTTCAAACATGGGAACTTAAAGTTAGGCATCTGATATCACCTCGAAATAGACTTCTTATATGATAGGTCCTTGATGTTTCCTTATTGAAGGGTCAAAATGTGGATTCAGGCCCTTCATTTCAAACTTAGACTCTAAATGACTGCATACACACTGGTTGAAAAAATATTGTCTCCACATTATGAATGTAGTCCTTTAGAAATCAAGAACACTTTTAGAAATCCAGCCTGGAAAACTACTAGCAGCAAGATGTACGCAATATCTGAAAGAAACTGTTTTTTGTTATTGTGTTCTGTGCCTCAGTTTTATGTTATTTAATTTGTATTCTTGCAGCATTTTTCATGTAATCTATAATGATTTTGTTACCTACTAGGCTGCTGAAGCATTGCATTATGTTTTTAATTATTTATGTTTGTAAGAAAATAGCACTATCTTCTCAATTCCTGCAAACTAACTAATATCGGCTGAATTGAACTGCTTGAAAAGGAATTTTATTAATAAATGCACCTGGCTGACCAACATTGCTCTTATCAGTGGAGAAATGGAAAAGACAGAAGATTAGACGCTATAGGCCCTATTTAGCTTCTGACAAAACACTTGTGAGCTTTCCTGAAACACAAAGAGTAAAAGTAGCAAAAAATCATACTGAAAGCGAAACAACATGTCTAAAAATATGAGCTAAATCTCTATCAGATTACGACTTGATAACATCTTAGGTCATTTGTGCATAAAATATAGAAGTATGAAGCCTAACCTTAGAAGCACTCTGCATTCTGAACAGTCATGTAAGTTAATGTCAGTTCTGCTTGTACAACACTGGCCTGTTACAAAATTGTTCTGGCTTTCCTAAACCCCTACATTCTGTGTTAAATTCTGCAGTAAAAAACTGAGTACTACTAACTCTTGATATTGAGGTTGCACAGTTAAACTGCAGGCAGATTTTGCTCCATATAGAATTTTGTAGTGGTTAAAAGCACTGTAGTGTCCTTAATAGTTGATGTATGTCTGTATGTATTTCAGCAACGAAGGGTCCTGTGGCACCTTATAGACTAACAGGTTTCCAAGACCAGCATCTGATGAAGTGAGTCTGTGCTCACGAAAGCTCATGCTCAAAACTTTTCTGTTAGTCTATAAGGTGCCACAGGACCCTTCGTTGCTGTTACAGATCCAGACTAACACAGCTACCCCTCCGATACTTGTATGTTTATCAAGTATCTGGAGCAGCAATACTATGTGAGGAGTACATACCGGTTCCCATGCAGAATTGCACCTTCCCAGTCCACCCGTATATTTCTTGCATAAAATCTGATTATTCAGACATCACAGAGGCAAGTATACTTCACCCTGTCATTGATAGTAGCATGTATACTAGAAAGAAGGGGGATAGAAAGACAGGGCTGTTCACCCACTTAATAGATGCCTTTCTCCTGATGTTGCAGGGACCACCAGTTTCACTGGAGGGAGAACAGAGCAGTAATAAAATGTAATTACTCCAGTGGAGTGCTCAATCAGCTACAGTTAATAATGTTTGAACAATTCCTGTCTAGAAAAGCCTTTTTTCTACCCCCTATATATGCATAATTCATACTGACTTTAATAGAAGATGCATGCAGTATGTAGAGAACAAAATATCTGCATTCAAATCTTGAATTTTTTAGGTCACAAATAAAAACCTGCTCTGGTCTGACGCTGGGGATTTAAATAGGAATGGTAACCTCAAATCCTTAAGAAGAATAAATGACTTGTTTTAGGAAAGGATTAGTCACTTAAATAGATATGCTAAATGAGATACAGTGAGGATGGCAATTATCCTGCTTCCCTTCTGGGCTAACCCCACATGTGGGAGTTTTCCAGTGAAGCAGCATAACCTATGGGTGACTTTCAACTTGGCCATTTAAACAGCTGCAATGTTTCGGTTTAAAATTATTTTAGTTTAATCGAAGCAAAGGTTTCTATAAAGCGTGCATAAATCTATATGCATACATAAGCTCATATAGAGCTTAATAGGAAGTCTTACAGAGCTTACTTTGTGAAGTATCCATTATTGACTTATTTACAATTTATGATAATTTAACTGAACAAGGAAGAAAGTGTCAGTCAAATGCATTTGTAATATGAAGAATTACATTTTAACATTACTGTACCAAGCAGTAAAATGCTCCTGACTTAGACACATCAGCCTTATTTCCATTTTGTGAAGTAAATGAGCTTGAAAAAGTATTTAGAATGAGGAATCATCAGAACTCCACAGAGAAGGATTCATGCTTGTTGTCAAATGCTTTCTGAGATACTGAATTTCGGGAGTAAATGAAATTTCAGCCACAACAGAGACAAGAAGCTGGTCCATCTAATCTTTGAAACCTAAAGTGAAATGCAGACTCTATGGAAGTCTATGTTAGAGCTCACATTCACTTCAGTGGGATGGTGGTCTCATAGAATCATACATCTGGAAGGGACCTCAGGAGGTCTTTGAGTCCAGCCCCCTGCTTCAGACATTATCAACCCCAACTAAGTCATCCCAGCCAGGACTTTGTCAACCTGGGACTTAAAAACCTCTAGGGATGGAGATTCAACCACCTCTCTAGGCAATGCATTCCAGTGCTTTCACCACCTTCCTGGTGAAGCAGTTTTTCCTAATATCCAACCTATTCCTCTCCTTCTGTAACTTCAGAACATTGCTCCTTGTTCTGCTGTTTGTCACCACTGAGAACAGTTTCTCTCCATTCTCTTTAGAGCTCCCCTTCGGGATGTAGAAGGCTGCTATTAAATCACCCCTCAGTCTTCTCTTCTGCAAAGTAAATAAGCCCAAGTCCCTCAGGCTCTCCTGATAGGTCATGTGCTCCAGCCCCTTAATCATTTTTATTACCCTCCACTGAACCTGCAGCAGCACATCCACATACTTTCTATACCGGGTCCGCAAAACTGGACATAATACTCTGGATGTGGCCTCAAAAGTGCCAGATACAGGTGAACACCAACTTCTCTAGATCTGCTCAAAATGCTCCCCTAATGCATCCCAATATGTCATTAGCCTTCTTAAGCTACAAAGGCACACCTTACTCATATTCAGCCTTACATCCACCATAACCCTTAGGTCCCATGCCGCTGTACTGCTGCTTAGCTGGTCAGTCCCCAGCCTATAACAAGGCTTGGGATTCTTCCATCCCAAGTGAAGGACTCTACCATTCTCCTTGTTGAAATACATCAGATTTCTTTTGGCCCAATCCTCTAATTTATCCAGGTCACTCTAGAGCCTATCTCCGCCATCCAGTGTATCTACCTCCCCCACAAGGTTAGTGTCATCCACAAACTTGCTGAAGGTGCAATCCAGTCCCTCATCCAGGTCGCATATAAAAATCAAGACCACCCCAACCACTGAGCCTTGGGGCACTCCACTTGAAACCAACTGCAATCCAGATATTGAGCCAGTGACCACTACCCCTTGAGCCCAACTGTCAAGCCAACTTTCTATCCATCATGTAGTCCATATATCCAATCCATACTTCCTTAACTTATGGGCAAGAATGTTGTGGGAGACTGTACCAAAAGCTTTGCTAAAGTCAAGGTATATCCCATTCACTGAGTTCCCCATATCAGCAGAGCCAGTTACCTCATCATAGAAGCTAATCAGATTGGTCAGGCGTGACTCGCCCTTGGTAAATCCATAGTGACACTTTCCCCTCTTCCAAGTCCTCCAAAATGGATTCCTTGAGGATCTCCTCCATTATTTTCCCAAGCACTGGGGTAAGGCTGATTGGTCTATATTTCCATGGATTGTCCTTCCTTACTTTTTTAAAAATGGGCACTACCTTTGTTTTTTTTCCAATCATCCGCGATCTTTCCTGATCTCCAAGAGTCTTCAAGACAATGCCCAAAGGCTCAACACTGACATCTGCCAATTTCCTCAGTACCTTTGGGTGTATTAAATCCAGACATATGGATTTGTGTACATCTAGGCTACATCTACACGTGAACGCTACATCGAAATAGCTAATTTCGATGTAGCGACATTGAAATAAGATATTTCGATGAATAACGTCTACACGTCCTCCAGGGCTGGTGCCATCGATGTTCAACATCAACATTGGGCAGCACCACATCAAAGTAGGGGCTGCAGGGGAACATCTACACACCAAAGTAGCACACATCGAAATAAGGGTGCCAGGAACAGCTGCAGACAGGGTCACAGGGCGGACTAGCACTTGCGGGGCAACAGCTAGCCACTCCCTTAAAGGGCCCCTCCCAGACACACGCAGCCTGCACAGCATGCGGTCTGCAGAGTTACAGGCACGCACACCTTGGGCGACACAGTCATGGACCCCCAGCAGCAGCAGCAGCAGCAGCAGCAGCAGCAGCAGCAGACAGAGGTCCACCCAGCCGCCCCTGTAGGAGCAGTGCTCGCCCTGCTCGATGCCATCCAGAAGGCAGCTGATCACATCCTAGCCACAGAGGAGGAGCTGCCTGCAGGGGAGGAGGAAGTAACCCCAAACCCTGCAGCCTCCCACCCCCCCCGCCACTGCACACGCCACCGGCTGTGGAGCTACCCCACGAGCACCGACTGGTGGGAGCGGCTGGTGCTCAGAGAGTGGGACGACAACCACTGGCTCCAGAACTTTTGCATGAACCGGAAGATATTTCTGAAGCTCTGCCAGTGGCTCACCCCCGCACTGAGGCACCAGGACACTGCCAAGTGGCATGCCCTCAGTGTGGGGAAATGGGTCAGCATCGCTGTCTGGAAGCTGGCCACTCCAGACAGCTATCAATCCATGGGCCAGCAGTTTGGCATCGGCAAGGCCACCGTCGGGGCTGTCCTCATGGAGGTAAGAGGACCCACGGGGGCAGGGGGAGGCAACCCTGGCAGAGGAAGGGAGGGGAGGGGAGGTGAGCCCTGGCAGGGGAGGGCCACACACACCCTGCACACCCCTCTTTGGTGCTCTCCCATGTGCTTCCCCTGCAGATCGTCCGCGCCCTCAAAGTTCTGCTCCTCCACAGGCTCGTGCGGCTTGGGGACCTGGGTGCCACCATCATGGGCTTTGCCACCCTGGGCTTCCCAAGTGCTTCGGGGCTCTGGATGGGACCCACATCCCCATCCATGCCCCGGAGCACAGTGGAGGACACTTCTTAAACAGGAAGGGCTACCACTCAGTGGTCCTCCAGGCCTTGGTGGACAGCCAGGGCCGCTTCCTGGACATATATGTTGGCTGGCCTGGCAGCACCCACGACTCCCGGGTATTCCGGAATTTTGGCCTATGCAGCCAGCTGGAGGCGGGGACCTACATCCCCCAGCGGGATATCCCTGTGGGGGACACCACCATGCCCCTCTGCGTCATTGCAGACGCAGCATACCCCCTCCGGCCCTGGCTCAAGCACCCTTACATGGGCCACCTGTCAGCCAGCCAGAAGCGCTTCAACATGCGCCTGAACCACGCGCGCCTGGTGGTGGAGCGCACATTTGGCCGCCTCAAAGGGCACCTCACCTGCCTTGATGCGGGCCCCACCAACATCCCCCAGATTGTGGGCGCGTGCAGCGCCCTCCAGAACCTCGTCGAGAGCAAGGGGGAGGCATTCTTTCAGGGCTGGGCTGTGGAGGCTGGCAGGGCCGAAGTGCAGCCACCTGCTGTCCCCAGTTGCCAGGTGGACCCCAAAGACCCGGGTCCGGGAGGCCCTGCGGGCCCAGTTCGACGAGGCTGCAGGGTGAACCCTGGCAGGCCCCCCACTGCACCCCCCCCATCCTCCACAACACTCCCTGGCCCTCTGCCCACACCACAGAGCACCCAAGAGCACCCCCCCACACTTTTCTTGCAAATAAAAACAGGCATTTGTTCGTCGAACCAGAATATATATGGTGAACTCTTATTATTATTACCATAACTATTTACAGCCAAAATAAATATTATATATATATGTATTATAAATAAGATAAGATGAAAGAAAAAAGGGGAAGACAAGGAAGGGGAGAACTATTTACATGGGTGGGTAGGTATCAGCATAACAACATAACAACAGGGGTCTAATACAAACTATTTACAAAAGATGATAACTGAAGGGGAAATATACAAAGCGGGGGGACACGTCCTGGGCCCCACACCCCCTAATGTCCAGCGCTGGGGGTGGGCGGCCGTGACCCCTGCCTCGGCCTCAGCCCTGGCCGGGTCTGGCTGGGGGCCGGGTGGACTGGGAGATAAGGCCGGCGGGTGTCAGCTGGCCCCAGGTCCCCCTCAGTGGAGGGGCCCTCGGTGGCAGATGGCGGTGCGATGGCGGGTGGAGCAGGCAGGGCAGGCAGAGCAGCGGCCGGCGCGGCATGGGGGGGCCAGGTAGTCCATGACATGTTCAAACGTGCATATAAAGGCCCCCCATGCCTCCTCGCACCAGGCCAGCTCCCGCTCCTGGAGGTCGAGGTGCCGCTCCTCCACCCGCAGGCACTGCTCGGAGACCTCCAGCTGCTGACGGAGGATCGCCAGCAGCTGGGGTCCATTGCCATCCTGAAGTGCTGGCTCCACCGTCGTCCCTGCCCTGGGGCCGGTCGGTGCTCCGCCGAGGGGCTGGCCTGTACTGATGGCCCCGGTGGGCTCTCCGAGACCACTGACACCTCGCCAGCACTCTCGGGTCCTTCCGATGGTGCAGCTGCGGAATACAGGGGGGAAAGAAGAGTGGAGACAGCCGTTAGTGTGGGCCCTGAGCAGTGGCCCTTGTCCCCCCACCTCTGCTGCTGGTTCTCCATCCCCACCCCCAGGAAATGCTGATGATGATGATGGGTGTCCCACCCACTACCCCAAGGGGACCCTAGGTTCCGCTCCCCCCATCCCCAGGGAAGGGGCATGGCACTGTCGTCCTGGCGGGGCAGGGACTGATGCACTCCTGTGATGGACATGCCACTGCTGTCCTTGGGGCCATGGTCATCTGGGCATGTGGAGGGCCCTGGTCATGTCTGTTAGCCCCGTCCCTCAACCCCAGGGGTGTGCACCTGGGGGGTACATACCTGATGGTCCGCTCCCACGGTCAGGGGACACCGGGTGGGCGGACGCCCTGCTGGAGCTCTGTGATGGCAGGATTATTTGGAGCCCCCCATCGCTGGAGGATGACTCCCCCTCCTCCTCCTCCTCCGGTGCCCCAGGGGTGGGCTACTGGGGGGGGCCCTGGGGTGCGGGGCTTACCTCCGGGGTGGACTCCGCCTCCGGAGCCTGCTGGGGCTCGTCGGCCGAGGTATCAAGAGTGGCTGGAGGGGAAGAGGTGTGCCAGGGGCCCAGGATGCCCCTGAGCTCCCTGTAAAAGGGGCAAGTGACAGGGGCAGCCCCAGATCGGCCGGCCGCAACCCAGGCCCGGGCGTAACCCTGCCGCAGCCCCTTCACCTTACTCCTGACGTGGTCAGGAGTGCGGGCAGGGTGACCCCAGGCGGCCAGGCCCTCGGCCAGCCGAGTGAACGCATCTGCGTTCCGCCTCTTGCTCCCCATTACCTGGAGCACCTACTCCTCGCTCCAGAGCCCAAGCAGGTCCCAAAGCTCAGCCTCTGTCCAGCAGGGGCCCCGCTGCCGCTTCCCAGCCTGGCTGCTGGGCTGGGAGCCCTGGCTCCCCTTGGGTGTGGTGCCCTGGGGGCGCTTGGGAAGCTGGGGGGCAGCCTTTGCAGCGGTGGGGGGGGTGTGGCTGCAGAGGGGTGTGCAGGCTGGCTGCGTGGCTGGGCTTCTGCCTGCATGCTCTCTCACCTTCCTGCACAGGAAGGCAGGGACCTTTCAGGGGCCGCTGCACACGGCGACCATCGAGCTCAGGGGCTGGAGAGAGCGTCTCTCAACCCCTCAGCTGATGGCCACCTTGGTGGACCCTGCTATTTCAATGTTGCGGGACGCGTAACGGCTACATGTTCCCTACTTCCCTACACGTTCCCTACTTCGACATTCAACGTCGAAGTAGGGCGCTATTCCCATCTCCTGATGGGGATAGCGACTTCAAAGTCTCGCCGCCTTACGTCGATGTCAACTTCGAAATAGCGCCCGCCACGTGTAGCCGTGAAGGGCGCTATTTCGAAGTTGGCGCGGCTACTTCGAAGTAGCCGGCATGTGTAGACATGGCTCTAGTTTTTCTGCGTAGCTCTTAACTTTTCCCTTCCCCGCCAAGGGCTGCCCTTCACCTTCCAATACTGCATTGTCTAGCACCATAGTGTTGGAGCTGTCCTTGTCTGAGAACACTGAGGTAAAAAAAGCATTGAGTAATTCAGCTTTTCCTACATCATCAGTCAGTAGGTTACCTTTCTCGTCTAGTAACAGACCCACAGCTTCCAGGATAACCCTTTTATTGTTAACATACCTGTAGAAACTCTTCTTGCTACCCTTTGTATCCCTTGCCAGCAGCATTTCCAGTTGTGCTTTCACTTTCCTGATCGCAGCCCGGCATACTCCAGTCATATATTTATATTCCTCCTTAGTCAACTGTACATGTTTGTACTTCTTATATGCATCCTTTTTGAGTTTAAGCTGACCTAGGATTTCCCTGTTAAGCCAAGCTGATTGCCTATCATATTTGCTTTTCTTATGATGCAGCAAGATGGTTTGTTCCTGTGTCTTCAGTAAGACTTCTTTAAAATACTGCCAGTTCTCTTGAACTCCTTTCCCCTTCTTCTTTGTTTGCCAAGGGTTTCTGCCCATCTGTTCTTTCAGGGAGTTGAAGTCGGTCTTTCGAAATCAAGGGTCTTTATTTTACTGCTCACCTTTCTTCCTTTTGTCAGGATCCTGAAGTCTACCATCTCATGGTCACTGCAGCCCAGGTTGCCACCCACTTCTATTTATCATGCTAGTTCTTCCCTGTTTGTGAGCAGCAGATCAAGTTGTGCATGGCCCCTGGTCGATTCCTTCAGCACTTGTACCAGGACGTTATCCCCAAGATTCTCCAAAAACTTTCTTGATTGTTTGTGTGCTGCTATATTGGTCTCCCAACAAATGTCTGTATGATTGAAATCTTCCATGAGAACCAAGGCTTAAAGTTTCCTCCCTAAAGTTTGAACTGATAGTGCTGTAGACAATAAAAGGACCTAAAGTGTAGGAAAGACATTCTGTGTCTGGGCCTAATGCCAGAGCTCTTGGTCCTTAAAAACTTCCGGTCTCTTTGAGCCACATTGTCTGACATGGTCAGACTGCTCTGTGGCACACGACACAAAGTAACCACCTTTCAGCTGTAAATGGCCAATGGAGCATCCCTCACGACAAGAGAACTCATTGCTGGTGTAAACATGGCGGTGGCAGTTCCTGTACCACGAGGGCATTCTGGGCAAGGGGGAGGTGAGAGACACAAGATCTTGGTGTACATGATGTCACAGCCAAGTTCACACAGATTTTGAAATCAGTTCCCATTTCTCCTGCACTCAATGGAAGCTGCGCACATGTGAGAAATATGTTCGTCTGTATCTTCACAAATAACAAGCACTCCTGTAGCACTTTAGGAAATGGGTTTTAGGGAAGTTCATGACCTAATACATTTGTTAGTGTCTAAGGTGCCACAGAACTGCTTGCTATAGGTGAAAAATATACCCAATAGTTAATATCCTCATCCCGTAATCATCTTTCAAGCCAAACTCCTATAGTGTCCAATATAACTACGTGTCAGTAAAGCTTTCCAGATTGTCTCTACCTTCTGGCTCTGGATCTACATTGCTCCCTGGACCATGGTGTCCTTGTCAGGACATTGCCTTCTGGCACTTCCCACTACTCCATTCTTGCCTCTTCCAGGGATATCAACAGTCCTCCATCAACAGACCCGCCACCATGCCAAGTCTAGTCCCTTTCCTTAAGAACAAACCACAGTCTTTCTAGGACATGCTTCTTGCCACAACTTGCCAGAAACACCTTGATGGCCAGAGAATAATACGAGCTGAGGCCTGAAAAATAATCCACCCAAGAAAGAGAAAGAGGCTTCACAAAGAGAAGATCAAAGGCCCATTAAAGTACTGTTAGTTTATGGCTCATAGCCATAGAGGCTACGTCTACACGTGAACGCTACATCGAAATAGCTTATTTCGATGTAGTGACATCGAAATAGGCTATTTCGATGAATAACGTCTACACGTCCTCCAGGGCTGGCAACGTCGACGTTCAACGTCAACGTTGCGCAGCACCACATTGAAATAGGCGCTGTGAGGGAACGTCTACACGCCAAAGTAGCACACATCGAAATAGGGATGCCAGGCACAGGTGCAGACAGGGTCACAGGGCGGACTAGCGCTTCCAGGGCAACAGCTAGCCACTCCCTTAAAGGGCCCCTCCCAGACACACTCAGCCTGCACAGCACGCGGTCTGAGGAGCCATAGGCACACAGACCCCGGGCGACGCAGGCATGGACCCCCAGCAGCAGCAGCAGCAGCAGCCAGAGGTCCACCCAGCCCTCCCTCCAGGAGCAGGGCTCGCCCTGATCCATGCCATGCGGGAGGCAGCTGAACACCTCCTTGCCACACCGGAGGAGGAGCGGCCTGCAGGGGAGCAGGACTCAACCCCCAACCGTGGAACACCGCGACCCCCGCCCCACCTCACACGCCGCCACCTGTGGAACTACCCCACCAGCACCAACTGGTGGGAGCGGCTGGTGCTTGAGGAGTGGGACGACGACCGCTGGCTCAGGAACTTTAGGATGAGCCAGCAGACATTTATGGAGCTGTGCCAGTGGCTCACCCCCACACTCAGGCACCAGGACACCTTCATGCAGCATGCCCTCAATGTGGAGAAACGGGTCGGCATCGCTGTCTGGAAGCTGGCCACTCCAGACAGCTACCGATCCATGGGCCAGCAGTTTGGCATCGGCAAGGCCACCGTCAGGGCTGTCCTCATGGAGGTAAGAGGACCCACGGGGGGAGTGGGAGGCAGCTCTGGGAGGGCAGGGGAGGGGAGGGGGGCCCTGGCAGGGCAGGGCCACGCACACCCTGCTCATCCCTCATTGGTGCTCTCCCATGTGCTTCCCCTGCAGGTCGTGCGCGCCATGAACGCCATGCTCCTCCGCAGGCTCGTGATGCTGGGGGACCCAGATGCCACCATCACGGCCTTTGCCACCCTGGGCTTCCCCAATTGCTTCGGGGCTCTGGATGGAACTCACATCCCCATCCGTGCCCCGCATCACAGTGGAGGATGCTACGTCAATCCCAAGGGCTACCATTCTGTGGTCCTCCAGGCCTTGGTGGACAGCCGGGGCCATTTCCAGGACATTTATGTGGGCTGGCCTGGCAGCACCCACAACGCCCGGGTTTTCCGGAACTCGGGCCTGTGCCGCCAGCTGGAGGCGGGGACCTACATCCCCCAGCGGGAGATCCCTGTGGGGGACACCACCATGCCCCTCTGCGTCATCGCAGATGCGGCATACCCCCTCAGGCCCTGGCTCATGCACCTGTACACGGGCCATCTCTCTGCCAGCCAGGAGCGCTTCAACCAGTGCCTGAACCACGAGCGCCAGGTGGTGGAGTGCTCATTTGGCTGCCTCAAAGTGCTTTGGAGATGTCTCCTGACCCGCTTGGATGCGGGCCCCAACAACATCCCCCAGATTGCGGGTGCCTGCTGAGCCCTACACAATCTGGTGGAGAGCAAGGGGGAGGCCTTTTTTCAGGGCTGGGCTGTGGAGCCCGTCAGGGCCGACATGCAGCCACCCGCTGCCTCCAGTCGCCAGGTGGACCCCGAAGGGACCCAGGTCCGGGAGGCCCTGCGGGTCCACTTCAATGAGGCCGCGGGGTGAACTCTGCCAGGCCCCCCCACTGCTCCCCCCCTTCCTCCACCACACTCCCTGCCCCTACGCCCACACCACGGAGCACCCAACAGCACACACCCCCCCACACTTTTCCTGGACAAATAAAAGCACGCACTTGTTGGTGACATGAAACTGGTTTTCTTTGAACTGCTTTTTGTAACTAACAACAACAAACTGTATACAAGACCTTCTAACTAAACTATTATATAAGTGAATAATAAAAAAGTTTGCAGATATTATATGTACAAAAAACAGAAAACCAGGGATTACAAGGAAGGGGAGAACTATGTACATGGGGGGGGGCAAACGGGGGGCACAAATAAATAAGTCCCAAAACTATATACAAGGGGGGGGCCACGTCCCAGGCCCCACGCCCCTATAGTCCAGCACTGGGGCTGGGCGGCCAGGAGCCCTGCCTCGGCCGCAGCCCTGTCCGGGGCTGGCTGGGGGCTGGGCGGACCGGAAGATATGTCCGGTGAGTCTCAGCTGGCCCCAGGTGTCCCTTGGCGGTCCAGCCCTAGGTGGCAGGTGGCGGGGCGACGGTGGACGGCACGGCGATGAGCGGAGCAGCAGGTGGTGCGGAGGGTGGAGTTCTCAGGGCGGGCACTGCGGCGGCCAGTGCGGCATGGGGGGCCAAATAGTCCACCAGGCGGTTTAAAGTGTCCATGTAGGCCCCCCATGCCTCTTGGCGCCAGGCCAGCGCCCGCTCCTGGATGTTGAGACGGCGTTGCTCCACCAGCAGGCACTGCTCCGCGACCTCCAGCTGCCGATGATGGATGGCCAGCAGGTGCGGGTCCATCGCCGGCGGCTGGTGCTGGGTCCGCCGTCTTGCCTGCCGTGGGGCCGGTCAGTCCTCCGCCGAGGGGCTTGCCTGGAGCGATGGCCCCGGAGGGGTCTCCGGGACCACTGATGCCTCGCTGGCGCTCTCTTCCGGTTCTTCTGATGGTGCAGCTGCGGAACACAGGAGGCGGGGAAGAAGAGTGGAGACAGGCGTTAGTGTGGGCCCCAATCCGTGACCCTTGTCCCCCCACCCCTCTGCTGCAGGTTCCCCATCCCCGTCCCCGGGAGATGCTGCTGTGATGGATGGGGTTCAGGGGTCCCCCTGCACTGCACCCCGTCCCCTGGCGGGCGTGACTCTCACTTCACTCAGCAGGGTCTGACAGGAGAGTTTTCTTAGGCCACAGATGCCCAGTTTCTCCCAGGAGTGACAGTACAGCTGTCAGAGACAGTCCTTCCAACCCGTCGTGTGGAGAAGACCCCAAGGGGTGCCCCTCTGGGGTGTAGCTTTCCCCCTCCTCAGGCTGGCTGCCTTCCAGCTCTCCCTTCCCCTAGCCTCTACCTGCGCCCCCCGCACCCCCCCGATTCAAAGCCAGCTCGGCTCCTCCCTCCTCTTTGTTCAGGGCAGAGGTGTCACCTGCCAGCTGTAGCCCCACGATCATCCTTTGCCCCTGGGAGCTATTCAGCTTGTTGCTCATATCTAGCCTGAGTCTTGCTTTTGCACTCCCCACACTCCAGCACATGCTGCTGCTGCTGCTGCTGCTGCTGCTGCTGCTGCTGCGGGGTGTCCCACCCCCTCCTCCCAGGGGACCCTAGAGGTTCCGCTCCCCCCTGCCCCAGCGATGGGGCATGGCACTGTCGTGCTGCAGGGGGGGCAGGGGCTGATGCACTGCTGTGAGGGGCATGGCCCTGCTGTCCTTGGGGCCATGGCCATGTGGGCATGTGTGGGGCCCTGGGCACATATCTATTACCCCCCGCCCCTCAACCCCGGGGGTGTACACCGGGGGGGGTACATACCTGTCGGTCCACTCCCACGGTCCGGGGATCCCCGGGGGGGAGGACGCCCGGCTGCTGCTCCGGGAGGGCAGGAGGAGGATCTGCAGCCCTGTCTCTGCAGAGGAGGAGTCCCCTTCTTCCTCCTCCTGCTCCTCCTGCTGCGATGTCCCAGGGGTGGTCTCCAGGGGGGGCCCCCGGGGTGCGGGGCTTACCTCCTGTCTGGACTCCGGCTGCAGGGCCTGCTGGGGCTCGTCAGCCAATGTATCAAGGGTGGCCGGAGGGAAGGAGGTGTGCTGGGGGCCCAGGATGTCCCTGAGCTCCCTTTAAAAGGGGCAAGTGACGGGGGCGGCCCCAGATTGGCCGGCCGCATCCCGGGCCCGGGGTTAACCCTGCCGCAGCTCCTTCACTTTACTGCGGACATGATCCGGAGTGCGGTCAGAGTGACCCCGGGCGGCCAGGTCCTCGGCCAGCCGAGCGAACGCATCCGCGTTCCGCCTCTTGCTCCCCATTACCTGGAGCACCTCCTCCTCGCTCCAGAGCCCCAGCAGGTCCCGCAGCTCTGCCTCCATCCAGGAGGGGCCCTGCTGCCACTTCCCAGCCTGGCTGCCTGCCTGGCTGGCCTGGCTGGCCTGGCTCCCCTTGGGGGGGGTTCCCTGGGGGGGGCTGCCGGGCAGCCATCACAGGTGGGGTGGCTGGTTTGGATGGCTGAGGGGTCTGCAGGCTGGCTGCGTGTCTGGGCTGCCGTCTGCACATTCCCTCAACTTCCTGCACAGGAAGGGAGGGGGAGGGGACCTTTAAGGGGCTTCTCCACGTGGCCACCGTTGAGCTGAGGGGCTGGAGAGAGCGTCTCTCAACCCCTCAGCTGATGGCCACCATGGAGGACCCCGCAATTTTGACGTTGCGGGACGCGCAATGACTACACGGTCCCTACTTTGACGTTGAACGTCAAAGTAGGGCGCTATTCCTATCCCCTCATGGGGTTAGCGGCTTCGACGTCTTGCCGCTTAACGTCGATGTTAACATCGAAATAGCGCCCAACATGTGTAGCCATGACGCGCGCTATTTCGAAGTTAGTGCCGCTACTTCGAAGTAGCGTGCACGTGTAGACACGGCTAGACAGTCCTGGGACAGTGGTGATGACCCATGGTCATACAGCATCCTGACAGTGTGACAGGACAAGCAGTATGGACTAAAACATATAAAAACATGATGCACAGCTCTGGGGTGGAGGTTCTTCTTGTCATCACCATTCTGCGGGACTTAGTCTTGGCTGGCTGAGGAGCTAAGAAGAAGCCTTGGGCTCTTCTCCCTCCCCCTAGGAAGATGGTATTGATTGCTCCTGAGTACTACAGCAATAAGAGAGCACAAGTTGACAAGAAAGCAAGCTGTCCAGGGTGTCATTGATCAGCTTGTGACTGTAGGTTGACACGCTGGACCCACTGTTCTGTGGCTTCCTCCGCCGGCCCTATTCAAATTTTCATCTGTGTGAGTTTCCTGTGTAAGCGTCTGAGTGCAAGAGGGTCTGAGTGTGTGCTGGTGTGTGCTTGAAAGCTAGTTCCCGCTTTCCTTTCATCTGTCAGTGAAATTAAATAGCATATATATGAGTGTATCCCTGGGGTGGTCTTCAGTGTAAATAGGGCAACAATCTCCCCTTTCCTTAAGGGCAAGTCACAGTGCATAGAACATGCTCCTCGGTGGCAAGGTGAGGTACAAGGGGTGAGAGAGGACCCAGGCCTGCCTATTAATCAGAGTCCTGGTCCCAGGACCCATTGGTACCAGCCTTGACTTACTCTACTTCCCTGTTACACTTGCACCTGCTTAGCCTTTGTGTCAAGGCTGCAGCCCGGCAGATATCAGTCTGGAGCTTCTCTCTCTTTTCCCCAGAGCCTGTCCAGCACTGCTGCACCCAAAATGCTGTGCCCTGGGAATCACTCCTTGCCCTTTGCTAGTCAGGACCTAACTTCCCCCTGCTCTGCTGAGCAGCTCTTTATATCATGCCTGCCCCAGCAAGCAGTACTCTCCCTGACTGTCAGGGGTTTACCGTGTTAAAGCTCCTTCTGGGTTGCTTTAATTTCTCCCTTACCAGAATGGGGCAGTTGTCCCATGAAGCACAGATGAACAATACTGGTAATAGAAATCAATGTAACAAAGTGAAAAAGGAGTTATGCCTCATAAACTGCATCTCAAATTATTTCTGCACATATTTATACATTTCCACACTCTCATTAAAGTCTTTGGTTGAAGATTATGTACATCTAGCACAGAATTTACTTCTGTTTTTCACAGCACTTGGGAAATGTATACTCAGTATAGCTATTTAAATATTACTGGACCCAGGTTTCAAACTTGAGTGTATTAAAGAACCTCTAAAGAGAGTAAGGCTAAAACTTTCAAAAGCTGTGGTGACATGGATGCTTTTGAAACTGTCACCCCCTCAGCTGAACTTAGCCAAAAAATACCCATGTCAGCACATAGGTGCCGATTTAGCATTTTGTGTGGAAACAGTGTTACTGAAAGGAGATTTTAAACTGTTCTTCTGTAGACATAAAGGGATTGCAGCATGTTTGCTGAATGCATGAAATAGCTTAGTACTAATGATAGTTATTATTATTACACCTGCTTATATGACATCTAACACCATAGCATATAGGCACACTTAAATCTGGGTCAATGAACAATTTAATAAAAGAATGGTTGTAACATTTCTCCTGAAATGCACACCTTTCAAGCAGAACAAATGGATAGGCAGCTATTAAGTCAAGGATTTCATATTAATTTGAACACACATCTACCAGTTCTGTGTGAGTGGGTTGAGCTATGATATACTCTTGCTCTGTGCAGTACAATAAGGAAAAAAAAAAAAGGGAATGTTACAAGTAATTGAAATCGACCAGAACTACTTCCTTTATAGTTTACATCCATAGTTGTTTAAATGACTGAAGTGAAACTGAATTATTCTACTTTACTTCAAATCATATTCAACAGATCTCAACAAATATGTTGACTTCATTATATTTTGGCTATTTGCCATGAGGAATTTTATGACTGGAGAAACTCTGTAGCTTTCATTTAAATCCAAACCAAAGTGGTGTTACAGATTACTCCCACTTCTGAAAGCAGAGACTGACATTTTCTTTAATCTTCCTGAAGCTCAAATTCCTGATTTTAGTTTACAAATCTATCAATCTCCGGATACATCATACAGAGATGGTAAAATATCTGTATACAATGATTTACCATCCACAGGTGCTTGCAACACCACTGTCTTACAATGAACATGCACAGAAAATGGTGTCCTGGAGGGGTAATATAAATTCTTGTGACCTCATTTTCAGCAAAGAAGAGCTCATTTAAAAAAAAAATCCATATAATGAATGATGGGAGAATGACGACACAACCCAAACTGTTAATTTGAAGGCATTTTATAGTCAAAATAACTTGTTCCTTGAGCTAAACAATAGCAGTAAATAGTTTCATGTTTACAAAAGAGATATGCACGTATGGAGACGTTCATCACTTTAGGTGCTTCAGGCTAAAGAACACTATCATTGTATGATTACAGAAATTAAAGATGGAAAATTCTGTTTGGTTATTTAGTGCCTGAACCTGTAAGGCACTGAGATGTGTTAAAAACTACCATTACTGAGACCCTCTTGACATGAGGCTGTAAATGGGTCCTAAACAATATAATCGCATGAGATAAGCATTTTACTAAGGTTAGGGCTCTCAATTAATCACAATTAACTTACAAGACTAACTCAAAAATTAATCATGATTAAAAACATTAACTGTGATCAATCATACAATTAAACATTAGACTATGAACTGAAATTTATAAAATATTCTGTACGTCTTGCAAAATTTTGAATATATTGATTTCTATTACAACACAGAACACAAAGTGTATGGTAATCACCTTATATTTTATTACAAAGTTCACTGTAAAAATTAGTAACTAAAGAAAAAATATTTCCAGTTCCTCTCACACAAGTACTGTAGTACAATCTCTTTAAAGTGAAAGCATAATTTACAAATGTAGATTTTTGCTTGTTACATAACTGCAGTCAAAAACAAAACAATGAGCACATGCAAGTGTATTTAGTCTTACTTCTTGTTCAGTCAATCACTGAGACAAAAAGTTTGTTTCCTTTTTACAGGAGATTCTGCCTACTTCTTATTTACAATGTCATCAGAAAGTTAGAAAAGGCATTCACAATACACTTTGGCATTCATTGAAAGGTATTTTTTTCACAGATATGCTAAACATTTGTATGCCCCTTTATGTTTCAGCCATTATTTCAGGGCACATGCTGCCATGCTGATGATGCTCATTAGAAATAATAACAGAGAGGGAGCTGTGCTACTCTATATACTACCGAAACAAAAAAGCAGTCAAGTAGCACTTTAAAGACTAACAAAATAATTTATTAGGTGATCTTTCATGTCCCATGAAAGATCACCTAATAAATTGTTAGTCTTTAAAGTGCTACTTGACTGCTTTTTTGTTTTGATTAGAAATAATATATTTGTTAAATTTGTGACTGAAGTTGTTTGGGGAGAATTGTATATAATCACATTATGCCATATATTTCATGTTATAGCAGTGTTGGAATTATGATCCAGTGCATGTTAAGAATCTGAAGTGCCATCCAAAATCTCAGAGGCAGGTGATGAGGAGCATTCTTTCAGAAGTCTTAAAAAAGTAACACTCTGATGCAGAAACTACAAAACCCAAACCACCAAAAATGAAAATCATTCTTCTGCTGGTGGCGTCACACACGAATGATACAAATGAACATGCTTTGGTCTATTCTGTTTTCGATCTTTATCAGGAAGAACCCATCACAAGCCTGGATGCTAGTTGTCTGAAATATGGTTAAAGTGAGAAGGGACACACAAATCCTTATTGCACCTGGCAGGTAAATAGCTTGCTGTCCAGCTACAACAGTGCCACAAGAACACCTGTTATTATGTTGTGACATTGTAAACAAGCAAGTATGATATCTTCTGCAAATTTTAAATGACTTTTTGTCTGAGTGAATGGCTGAACAAGTAGTAGTACTGAGTGGACTTTAGTCTCTAAAGTTTTACTTTGTTTTAAAGGTAGTTATTTTGGTACATAATTCTATGTTTGTAAGTTCAACTTCCATGACAAAGATTGCACTATAGTCCTGGTATCAGATAAACTGAGAATATAATCTTGTATAATGAAACTATTTGTATTTTATTTAACGCAAATGTTGGTAATCAGCAATAAAGTGAACACTCTACTTTTTCTAGGCTGTTGTAAATGAAATCAATATGCTTGAAATGCATACAATACCCAAAATATTTCAATAAATGGTGTTCTATTGTTTAACAAGAAACTGCCTGAGTCTTGCTTCACCTCAATAAATCTTGATGGTTCTCCCCTTCCAAAGTCAATAACTACTTAATATTCTATTAATCGACTGGGTAAAGAACTCTGTGTTGCTGCTATGGCACTGCAATTAACTGACGATGGTGAACCTGATTCTACTTTCTCTTACACCAGCATAAGGTAGAAGTAATTCTGTTTCAATCAGATGGGGAGAGGCAATATCAGTGCTATCTGATATTATGTTGCGAGACTGCACAACTGTGTGATAACGTGAAACAGTGTCATAACACCATTGTTAGAACCAGGATTTTTTTTTCTGGTGGAAAGCACAGAAATAGAGTTCCAGTATCTTTTTCCTGTCAGAACACCAGACAATGTTCACTGCAGATTCTGCAGCAGTGTGGGGACTATGGCAGTAGCCCCACCAGTCCCGCAGAAGCAGATGAGCCGAGGCAGGAATCCCTGCTGGTCACGTAGCAGCGCAGGGATCAGGGCATTAAAACTGAACTGCCTAATCCCTATGAGGAATTATCAGACTTATGTTCTGGCAACTTTTTTTCTAGAAAAAAATCACTGGTCAGAGCTGAATGTTGGATGTAATGACACAGTGATCTAAGCAGCTCTTTGGAATCTGAGTAACGCCTGAATAGGTGGAGAAGTGTATTGTTGCTTCAACATGCCATCCACAACTATCCTATGTAGACTATTCATAGGTAACCCGCACAGAACTGATTTCACAAGTGGTTGGAGGCAGGGCTGAGGAACAACGTATTGGTGACACAATCCCTGGCTGAGGATAGTGTAGTCAGGGTGCAGTCAGGAAGATATCCAAGTAAGAGCTAGTGTTGTTTTAAGCAACCTTCATTTCTTTTTCTGCAAGGATATCAAACAATCAAAATGTAGATCATGTTGGAGCCACATAGCTGGCGTGGATCGGAGTCAGGAGATATTTACACTTATGGTATGAGGACCTACCATTTCTCACATGCTCTGTAAGTCGCAAACTCCACTTCTTTAGGAGACAATTTGCTAGGAAGCCCCTGAAAGTAATGAAATAATAAAAATTGTAAAACTAAAAATAATATTAAAAATAAAAAAATCCTCCTGTCCTGGCCCCTCCGACAGATTTCTCCATACAGGGAACAAAACATCCAAATTATTTTGGATCTTTGTAACTTCAATAGTAGTTGTTAAAAGCTGGGATCAATTAGACTTGAGAGACTAAAACAAAGGACTAACTAATAACTGTACTTGGCTCACTTCTATCTGTATGACCTTGAGCAACTTAGTCAACTTCTTTGTTCTTCTTCATGCTCAAATATAAAATTAAGTCAAAGCAGGACCTCAATAAGAAACAGATGCTGTCACTGAGGTGAATTTTCTTGGATAAATAATTTATTAAATAGTAATTAATTGCTAGCAATCAGTGCCTTGTAATTAGGAAGTTATACTCATTATTACTGGGCTTAAACAAAATCAATTTTCATTAAGGATGTTCATGACATCAAGCAACAACAGCAAAGTCTTGGCAGTGACCAAATGAAGCTCTGTGCATTATCTCCCAAATTAAGCACAGACATTTCGTTTTCACTCTTTATTTTCATGTGTGTTGTGGACCAATTAAATCCCTTTGTGAAACAGATTCACTCTGGAGCTTAAACGCAGTTCAGAAACTGTGCCCTTACATCCACTGTTTCTTATGGATATACACCAGGAAATATTCTCTGAGCAATGAATACCCACAGGAAGGTTATGGTATCAATTACATAGGTGTAAATCCAGGGTAACACCATTGAGCTCAATGGTATTAATTGCATCAGAGTAACTTCATTTACACCCTGATCTTTGTATTACATTATTTGTTGTTGTTGCTGTGTTGAAGGGTTTTTGGTTTGATATAAATGCTAATTGTTATTATTATGAAGAGACCAGGAGTGATATAAATGTATGGTTCCATGTTTTCAACGTACAGCAGTAACAAATCAACAAAACACATACTACATTATACTGATTTATTTTTGCTTCAAAATTACAGAAATTGTAAACACATCAATGCTTTTTGCAGGTAGGGCGGTATTGATAATATTTTGGAGACTGTTTAAAACTTGCTTCCCATCTGAACATTATTTAATCACTACAGCAATGGATCTAGAAACAAGGATAGGAAGATGGGTAATGGTTATGAACAATGATGTCATGTTATTAGGGAGTATTTGGTTTGTTTGCATTGTTAAGTCCACTGTACTTGCTTTCAGCACATTAACTATATTGCTTTAATGTCAATCGTGATTTTTGAAAAGGCTTCCACTATATCCTGACCTTTATTTGATAGAAAGGAATGGAACTAGTTTTCTATCTGGGTCACTAGGCAATTACACAGAGAATCCCAATTGTTGTTTTTACACTGCAGACCTCAATCAACATCCTTCTTAAAAGTCATTACCTTTTCTATTAATCTTTGTGCTGTGCTCCATAATCTTCTGCATCCCCAGTGGCTTTTGTTTCACTAAAGGGTTTTCCTTCTAAAACCACAGATTGATTCCTTCTGGCTGCAGTTCAATTGTTTTAGCTGAGAAGAAGGTGGGAGGAAATTTAAAGCGTAACACAGCTAAGCCATGCGACAAAGCATGAGATCACAGAGTTCAAAAGATAGGATTAGCTCATTTTAATGCAGCTTATTCACTGTGTCGTAATTATACAATGAGGTACAATGATACAGCACAAAGTACCAAGTTGTCTACTTGATTCAAAATCCAAATATAGTACAAATATGCAACAAAAAAGAAGCACTGGAAATGTATAGATTCCATTGTATGGCTACCATTCAAATGAATGCTGGGTCTTGAAACTTTGGTTTATACCAGGTGTACTCAGCTTGTCTGCATCTCCTCAACCAACTCAGTTGACCTGCTGGTACATCTCTAAACCTTTCTGGAAACAGGGTTGGGAAATTATGGAATTTAAAGTTAGTAACCTAGATGCTTTTGATATACCACTTGGCACCTATCTTTGTATTTAGGTACCTAAACATATTTAAGAATCTGACCTATAGTGCACACAATGCATTTTATCCCTCACCGTAGAGGACTTGTATTAGGGAACTGAAAAAGACATGCACGGTCTAGATTCTTTTTTTCCAGTTTTTAGAAGTAACAAGGAAGGAAACTTCTTCCATATTCCTCTTCCCATTGAGGGAGGGAGCAAATTTCACGAGTACAAGTTGAACAATGTTCTGTGTAGTGATATAATTTTTGCTTTTAAAGCCCAGAGAGGGTGTGTTACTTAGTAATTGGGAGTTGCCCCAGATGAAGCCTTCCCATAGAGGGGCTAGTTAAAGAGGCTGCCTACATGTGCTACAGCTGGGTGTGTCCCGAGCTGTATGAAAGTTCAGGCTGAAGCCTGGAGAGAGCTTGGCAGCTTGGCAAAGCAATACAATGCTAAAGGGCAAAAGTCAAAGGGACTCAGGAACTGGGATTCACCACCTATCGTTAACATTCAAGGCAAAAACAGGCTCAGCACAGTCTAAAGAAGTAAGTTTGAATGACTAGCAGACTGATGGTATTAGTAAGCTGTCACCTAGGTAAGTAAAAGAGTGTCTCTCTCACACAGCAGGCAGGGGTAACAAAGTTACTTGATGCCCTGAAAATCATCACAAACACCCCATGCTCTAAGAACTCCAAATGGTGGTACAGGATTTAGCAGTGCATAAGTGGGGTAAAGTAAACAGAGTTGGCCAAAGTATCTTTTGTATGAAAGACATGACATATACAACACAACAACACATGGTGAAATGAAACATCCTAGAATAGTGTTTGATAAAATCAAGCATTGACCCAATAGATTCCAATAGTAAGGAATCCATTGTGGAGCAATTGTAAGAAGGGAAAGTGATCAAAAGTAGCCAATATAGATTCATCAAAGGCAAGTCATGCCTGATCAATATGATTAGCTTCTATGACAAAGTAAAAGGCTCTGTGGACATAGGGAAGCCAGTGGATGTGATATATCTTGACTTCAGCAAAGCTTTTGATACAGTCTCCCACAACATTCTTGCCCATAAGTTAAGGAAGTATGGATTGGCTCCATGGATTATGAGATGGCTAGAAAGCTGGCTTGACAGTCAGGCCCAAAGGGTAGTGGTCAATGGCTCAATATCTGGATGGCAGTCGATTTCAAGTGGAGTGCCATAGGGATTGGTTCTGGGGCCGATATTGTTCAACATCTTTATTAATGACCTGGATGAGGCACTTGATTGCACCCTCAGCAAGTTTGCAGACAGCACAGTTAGCAGGAGAGGTAGATATGTTGGAGGGTAGAGATAGGCTCCAGAGTGACCTATATAAATTGGAGGATTGGGCCAAAAGAAATCTGATGCACTTCAACAAGGAGAAGTGTACACTCCTGCACTTGGGCTGGAGGAATCCCAAGCATTGTTGTAGGCTGGGAACTGACTGGCTCAGCAGCAGTACAACAGAAAGGGACCTAGGAGTTATGGTGAATGAAAGGCTGGATATGAGTAAACAGTGTGCCCTTGTAGCAAAGAAGGCTAATGGCATAGGAGGAGCATTTCATGAAGATCTAGAGAAGTTGTTGTTCCCTTCTATTCGGCACTGGTGAGGCCACATCTGGAATACTGTATCCAGTTTTGAGCTCCCAGCATAAAAAAGTCTGTGGATGTGCTGGAGCAGGTTCAGCAGAGGGCAACAAAACTGATTAGGGGTCTGGAGCACATGACCTATGAAAAAAGGCTGAGGTATTTGGGGTTGTTTCGTTTACAGAAGAGAAAACTGAGGGGTAATTTAATAGCAGTCTTCAACTTCTTGATGGGGAGCTCCAAAGAGAATGGTGCGAAACTGTTCTCTGTGGTGTCAGATAGCAGAACAAGGAGCAATGGCCTGAAGCTAAGGAGGGAACTGTGTAGGATGGATATTAAGAAAAACTACTTCACCAGGAGGGTGGTGAAGCACCGAAATGCGTTGCCTAGAGAGGTGGTGGGTATTCCATCCCAGAAGCTTTTAAGTCCCATCTTGACAAGGTCCTGGCTGGGACGACTTAGTTGGGGTTGATCCTGCTTGGAACTAGATGACTTCCTGAGGTCTCATCCAGGTCTATGATTGTATGATTCTATGATGCTATGTTAGCAGATGCCCAGTAACAGAAGGGCAAAAAAGTTCATCCTTTGATGTTAATCTAAACCTCTTTGAGGCCTGTTTCCATGATGGCCCATAAGCCAGAATTTAAATAATTGCACAAATTAAATTTCCAAATTCTACTGAATCAGAAAAGTGTTGAGAACTATATTTTTAGTTCCTTTTATAAAAATGAAATACTATGGATTACATCATAAAATAGAAAACATCTCTCTAGACTGGCAAATTCCTTAGTTTACTGGGAGAATTGCTACTTTTAAACAGTATTTTAAGCATCCCTTTGGAGGTAATTTGTGACAAACTAATTATTGTCCATGTGACCGGGACAATGATAGTGAGTATGAAACGCTAATGGCGATTAGAGAGGCAAGCAAAATAAAAAAAAACAACCCTCAGTAGTAGTAGGGATTTCAATTATCCCCATATTGACTGGGTACATGCCACTTCAGGATGAGATGCCAAGATAAAATTTCTCAATACCTTAAGTGACTGCTTCTTGGAGCAGCTGGTGCAGGAAGCCACAAGGGGAGAGGCAAGTCTTGATTTAATTCTGAGTAAAGTGCAGGATCTGGTCCAAGAGGTAACTGTAACAGGTATTGCTTGGAAATAGTAACCATAACATTTAATATTCCTATGGTGGGAAGAACTTCTCAGAAGTCCAGCACGATAGCATTTAATATCAGAAAGAGAAACTATGCAAAAATGAAATTTGTTAAACAGAAATTAAAAGGTGCAGTGATTAAAGCAAAATCACTGCAGGCTGCATGGAAACTTTTCAAAACACCATGAGAGAGGCCAAATATATTTATACCCCAAATTAAAAAAACAAAAGAGCCACCATGCCTTAACAACCATGTAAAAGAAACAATGAGAGATAAAAAAGGCATCTTTTTAAATGTGGAAGTCAAATCCTAATGAGGAAAATAGAAAGAAGCATAAACACTGCTAAATTAATTGCAATAATATAATAAGAAAAGCCAGAAAGGAGCTTGAAGAACAGCTAGCAACCTACCCCCCCGCACCCCCGGGACTCCCCTTGCATGCATGCAAAAATCCCATAAAGCAGTAACAAAATGTTGTTAAGTACATTAGAAGCAGGAAGTCCACTAAACAATTCAGGTGTCATTAGAGTAGTTTTTTGGACCTAATTGATGAACTAAACAGAAATAAATCACTGGGACCAGATGGCATTCACCCAAGAGCTATGAAAGAAGTCACTCTGTAACCTATCCTTTAAATCAGTTTCTGTACCCAATGACTGAAAAATCGCTAACATAATGCCAATATTGAAAAAGGGATCTAGAGGCTTTCTCAGAAATTACAGACCAGCAAGTTTAATGCCAGTACCATGCTAACCATTTGAAAACATGGTAAAGAATAAAATTGTTGAAAACATAGAACAAGATAATGTGTTAGGCAAAAGTGAACATGGTTTCTCTAAAGGGAAATCATTTCTTACTAATATATTAGAGTTCTTTGAAAGGGTCAACAAACCTTGGGGATCCAATAGGAGAGGGCAGAGGGAAGGGGGAGGGGGGAGGAACGTAATCCTTGTTCACACTTTGGCCTCTTCAAGCTGAGATTTGGAAACCTCTTTACGGACCTTGACGTTAGGTTGGAGAACATCCCCCAAGTTGTGGGCGCCTGCTGCACCGTCTGCAACCTGGCTGAGGCCAGGGAGGACGTCTTCTTTGAGAGTTGGATGGATGATGCCAGCCCCAGCTATTAGCAGCCTGCTGTGTCCCCAGACCTTCTGGGCCACTGTGATGGACTCTGCATCTGGGAAACCCTCTGTGAGGCTTTCATCCATGGGGCAGAGTGACCCTCACCTGGGCACACTCCACAGGCACTTCCCCCAAATCCACCCCTTGCCACCCCCCCCAAATAATGGGGGACCTGTTGGTATTGCCAATAATAAACATAATTTACGCAATAACTAAAACTATAATAGCAATAAATAGTGTGACCTTTAGAAAATTAAAGTGTGCTTTTAACTATTTATATATGGCAGGGGGTAATTATATACATCAGGATATCAGATTGGGGGGTATTTCCACTTGGATGCAGGGGCTGTGGACAGAACAAGGGCGTGGAAGGCTGTGAGCCCCAGAACTGCAGGAGCACCTCCTGTTACAGAGCCATCACAGTATACAGAGGGATGGGAGCATGGGGAGGTAGAACTAGGGGTGGGGGAACCCTGAGCTCAGCCTAAGTGGGGAGCTCAGCCTTGGTGGGGGTCTGCCTCAGTGGTGCCTGCCCTGGCTAGGAGCTAGACCACAATGCCCCAGAGGGCAGTGGGCAAGAGGGCAGCTGGAAGTTGGATGGTAAGGGCCTCAGGGGGCTTCAGGGTAGGCGGGTGCAGAAGTAGCTGTGGGGGGGAGGCTGTGCCAGCAGCTTAGTGAGGGTCATGGACACCATGATAAGCAGGCCCAATTCCTCTGGCCATGTCTCCCACAGCCAGGCCACCCAGGCCTCCTCCGGTGCCCACCACCACTCCTCCAGTGTGTTCTGGTGGCGGAGGTGGACCCCCCCCCAGGACCCCAGTGGTGGGTCTTGTTTGGCCGTCTCAGCCCTTGCTCCTGGGCTCCATGCCTGGCCTGGATAGAGCTTGCTGGTCCTGGGGAAGTACTGGGGCTCTCCTGGTCCCTGGATACTACATCTGTAAGAGATGGAAGAGGGCGGGGTTGTCAGTCCCCCATTCTTGCCCTGAGTGCCACGGCTTATACCCCTCTAGGCAACTGCCCCAACCCAAGACCTGAAGGATGGACATGGGCATGTCCCCATAGCAGTGGCATGATTTCTCTGCATGGTGGCTCATGCCACACAAGGGCTACGTCTACACGTGCCCCAAACTTCGAAATGGCCATGCAAATGGCCATTTCGAAGTTTACTAATGAAGCGCTGAAATGCATATTCAGCGCTTCATTAGCATGCGGGCGGCAGCCGCGCTTTGAAATTGACGCTCCTTGCCGCTGCGCGGCGCGTCCAGACGGGGCTCCTTTTCGAAAGGACCCCACCTACTTCGAAGTCCCCTTATTCCCATGAGCTCATTGGAATAAGGGGACTTCGAAGTAGGCGGCATCCTTTCGAAAAGGAGCCCCGTCTGGACGCGCCGCGCGGCAGCGAGGCTCGTCAATTTCGAAGCGCGGCTGCCGCCCGCATGCTAATGAAGCGCTGAATATGCATTTCAGCGCTTCATTAGTAAACTTCGAAATGGCCATTTGCATGGCCATTTCGAAGTTTGGAGCACGTGTAGACACAGCCAAGAAGTCCAGAATGCCTTGGGGATAATGCTGGCCATGGCAGGGCTCTCTTCCCTCTCCCTGGGGATTGGGCTAATGTTCGGGAGAGACATCAATTTACCTCTGGTGAAAGAACACCTTGCATGGGGCAGGGTAATAGGTCAGGGAGTCATCAATCCCATTTACTAAGGCACCTGCACTCTAGCTGCCCATGCAAGGCAGAACATCAGAGAGCTGTTTTCCCCAGTAAAAATGCAGCAAACAGGCCACTTCTGAGACTGTGCAACTCCCCTGAGCCAAGTGCTTTGGGAAGGGACAGTACTGTAATGGTGTGCCTAGGCGGTGTGGTGGGGAGCCCAGAATATAGATGCAGCTGGGGCTGGTCCCCCCCGAAGATCAGCTGCAAGGGGCCAGCTGAGGCACCAGTTGACATGATGCAGTCACTAGCATACAGTGGCAGCCCTGTTGTGGGTGCCTTCCCCCAGCGCATATTGCCAACCAGCCCCTGAAAAACTTTGCTGTGCAGGGAGCCTTCCCCCTGACAACAGTTCTTGAAAATATTTCCTGCCAGAGGAGTGGTCACCCATGCAGGCCAAGGCATACTGCTGTCTAGGAAGCATAGTCTGCACTGCAGTGCCAGCATATGGTATGGTGGGGTGTAGGCTAGTCATGCGGTGTGGTTGGGTGGGGGCTAGACTCCTGATTGCATGGTGCCTGTAGGGGAGGGGAACTGCCCCATACAAATTTGAACTTCAGAAAAGAAGTTTCCCCACCTCTCCTACAAGCAGGACCCACACAGCTTAGCCGCCAAGAGGTGTGGTCAAGCCTGGGCTAGCTGGCCAGCCAAACTGAGACACTGGCTTTCCTGATGGCCCCATGCTGGGGCTCCCTAAAATGGCTGGATGCGATTGCCATGCAGATCATAAAGAAATGAAATCAAAATGCCAAGCTTCCCGTTTCCTACTTCCTGCACACCTGGAAGGGCACCCCGAGGGGCATTATGGGATAGTTTAAAGGCTAAGAAAATTGATCTTAATAATGCTGCAGTCTCCACTTGTGTAGTCTGAGTTTGCAAATTTGACCTCTCGAGTTACTGTGAGGGAAAACCAATAATACAAAAGTGCAGAGTCACTCAAAATTGATCTGTTGAGTGTTGGGGTCTACATGCAGAGTTTCTAAAATCTATGCTACAAGATAAATTTGATTTTTAATAAATTTGATTTTTAACTTAGTTCCTACGTTTTCAAATTTAAGCATCCACAAACCTTCTTGAAATTTAACCCACCATTTTTCTGTGTAGAGTTTCCAAGAACCATTGCCCTATACAAGTTTGACAGCATGAGCAGTGCATTGCGGGCACCTATTCCACAGTGCCTTAACCCCAGTTTCTTGTGACTGTTTCATGTTAGAATTTCAGAATGCTAAGCACTGTCTCAGAATTTAAAGTACCAAGTAATAGAATTCAGCTGCCCCAAAACCCACCCGGGTTCCCTGTGCTGCACATCCGCTGCAGATGTTGGTGTAGCAGTGGGAAGTTATGTATCAGCCTTGTCCACACCCACCCAGTTCTGTCAGACACACGTCTGCTGCAGACATTGATTTAGCTGTGGGCAGCTGTGCTATCAGCCACGTGCACCCGCACCTGGTTCTATCAGCAACACATGTGGACCTTTATATTTGCAGGCCTGGACACTGAAGAATTCGATTTATAGTTCTAATTCAAACAAAAATTCTTGGGTTTCCTGTGACCTTCTTCCTGTGCACCTGGATGGAGAGCAGCAGAGAAGAAAGTGGCCATACATGGGGGGTTACCATGTAGTTTTGAGGGAAACATACAGGAACTTCTGGATGCTAATAAATTCAAATAAAAGACAAGGCAATTCCACACTAACCATTATTTAAAATTGATATTATACCCATCCAATAACATCAATATTTTGTTATCAGTATTAGGTCTCACTAATTCAAGCTAATAGTATATACAGTGAAGACAGTGACATTTTAATATTAAGCTAATTACTTGAATTTCATTTTTATCTCATAGTGTAGATGCAGCCTTAGACCCTTAAATTTGACTTAATCTCTTAGTGTAGATCAGGTTTTAGTGTTTTGAGTCATTCCTTAAATAGCATTACAACACACTAATTCAAATCTGTAGTCTTGAAACTTATACATGTATGGGCACATATACTTAGAGGGAAAGACAATCTTAACTTATTTTGAACCTAAAGGACCTAAGATTTAAAAAAAAACCTCAATTTGAATGTTGTCTCTTCCATTTTAAATTTCTATAAATGAGTATCAGAAAGGATGGAAATAAAGATGAAAATTTTCAAACGTGCTTGTGTTTCTTTTTCACTAAATGAGACTTAGGCTTCTAGGTCCTGTTAATGGTTTTAAAAAATTATCCCATTGTTAATATAAAAAAAAACCCTCTAAAGCTGCATCCACATAGCCCCTCCCTTTTGGAAGGGGGCATGCAAATCAGTGAGATTGTGCCTCATTTGCATATTCCTGTGTGATCTGTTGTACAAAAGAGCCATTTCCAGAAGCCAAAGCAGATATATGGATGGGGTTCCTTCGAAAGGAAACCCCTCCTTTTGAAACCACCTGTCCTCCTATATTGTTTCAAGAAGAAGGATGCTTTCGAAAGGGGGGGTTTCTTTTGGAGGAACCCGGTCCACACAGCTGCTTTGGCTTCCAGAATTGGCTCCTCAGGAAGTCAGATCACATGGAAATATGCAAATAAGGCACAAGATGTTTAAATCCATGCCTCACTTGTGTTTCTGATCTCACTCATTGGCATGTTCCTTCCAAAAGGGAGGGGCCATATAGACACAGCTTAAGAGTTTAAAGGGATAAAGAAAAAAATACGTATGACGGAATTCCCATTCAAAATATTAAAAAAGTAAATGGACACATTTTAACAATTCTTTTCAAAAAATCCAAACTAAAATGAATTTCATAAAAATACCACTGTAGTTTTTGAAAAATATAATCATTTAAATAAATAATATAGATTTCCCTTAAAAACAAACAAAGACAAACAACCCCTTATTTGCATTATGGACCTGAGTAATACTGAGTAAATCTGCTAGTAAAAAAATTGTGGTTTCATTCTTAGTACACATGTTTAAAAGATTATAACTCATTTTTGTGACATGAAACATCAGAAAGACTAACACTGTAACTGGATATCATTATATCAGGATATCATAAGTTTTCAATGTGAATTTTTCATACCTTCACACTTATTCATGAGTAGGATCAAAGTGAGTATAAACATCAATTCATCTTTACTGCATAGTGTAACCTTGAAGTGATACAGATGAGGCAACAAATATTAGCATAATGTGTTAGGAGGTATTGATATACAGCTCCCTCTCAGGGCTTCAGTTCATTGGTCCAGTTTTAAACTGCAATTGATACTTCCATGATTCAAGTCCTTTCTTTTTAATATCATATGAACTGTAGTAAACCAAGATTAAGAAGAAACCAGATGCCAAAAGTTAATTTAATACCTGAGACTTATCTCTGGGGTTTGACATATACTTACAGTATTCTTGCAATTCCTTTTGACCTTGCCCAATTGCTCTCTATGGGTGGCATTGTAATATGAGCTGTACGTGTAAGATATGTTATCTGGGATGATTCTGTTGCTGTGCAGTAGATATAACGGATGTGTTTGTACTTTCGCAGTTTTATGCAGGGGGGGGTCTCCCTGCAGGTTATCCTGAACCAATGCAGATTATCTTGATGTTCGCGAAAAAGTAACTCTGTGCAGGACAACACTTTCTAGGAGTCCCAAGGAAACCACTCTTTGGGCATGCTGAGAAAATCAATCCTAATATATATACTGCCCTTTTTCACTAGCCTGAAAGGACAAAAAGTATTATATAGTTACATGGTGAAAGATAAAAGTGATTGAGATAAAGTAGCATGCTGAAATGAAAATCGTTATCTGTAACTGAATCACTTTGGGTGTTATAAAGGAAAAAGTCATGGCAGATGGGTGACTTGTCCTGAAATCAGCATTTAGTAATACGCCAGCATTGAGCCTAAAGCTGTTTCCCATTGATTTACAGGCACTCCTCTGAGATATGCAGCTGGGTACAGAGCACAGAAATGTACTAGTCAATTGTTTGTCGAATCCAGCTTGACATATATTAGAATCATGTTCAAACATTTGTTTCCTTTTGCCATGAACTACCAGATGACCACTTTGAGCACACAGCTTTTGGTGTAGGAGACTTTATTCATTTGAAACTATATATTTAATGTACAAAAACACATCTGTACACAAAACATTTTTTATTTACAGTTACTTTGATTGTGGTTTTGAGAAGTCATTGTACCATGTAAAGCACATAGGCATTCTCACATACATACATACAGAGTGAGAGTCACCGTTCAGGACAGCTTACACTATGAAATCAGGAAGTGATTGGCTGGCTGTCTATCAGCTTTGTATAGTGGACAATGAGAGTAACAAGAATAGTACAAAAGAAAGATAGTGTTAGGGATTTTTCTAAAGCAATCAGCTGGTGTGTATCTAATGTGCTTATGTGACCCCTCTGACCACAGCATCTGTTTACACCACAGCAGCTACAGCTGACCCCTGAGATACGTCGACTTGAGTTGCACATATCTCAGGTTAACACGACTGAGTGGTGGTGCCAATTCCCTGCCACTCAGAGGACCAGGAGAAATAACCATCATTGCAAGCTGAAGGGAGTGGGGAGGCAGGCTGCCAATTGGTTTATGGGTCCTCTCAACTCATTGGAGCCAGGATCCTGGCCAGTTTCCCCGCCCCTGTCAGTGGTGGCAGCTGAAAGCCTGGCTCTTGGCTGCCGCCACTGACAAGGGTGGCTGCTGCCTGTGACAGGAGCTGGGAGGCTGAGTCAGGCTGCCATCCCTGATGGGAGCAGGGGAACTTTTTCAAGCGGGAGGCCAATAACCCATAGACAAATCAGTTGGGGGGCCACACAAGTAAGAAGCAAAAAAATCCTATTCAACCAACCAACCAAACAAAGACCTCACAGATGCAGTCTCCAACCAAGAAACGCACACAAAAAAGTAGACACTCCCTTTATTACCCTCACACACCAGCTCCAGAGCCTAGTGGGGCAAGGGATAGTACATTTTGCAGAGCACTCTAGGCTCTGGGTTAGGGCCCAAAATACGGGTTCGTAGTGGGAGGGAGCTGCCAGGATGTGGGCTTTTGGTGAGGGGTGTAAGTCAGGGAGAGGGTCTAGGAGTGGGCTGGGAATTGTGGGGAAGTCTGGGCAGGAGGGAGGGTGCTGGAGCAGGATGGGAAGGGTGATCAGAGTGGTGCAGGAGTGCATGGTGGGTGTGTAGCTCTGGGTGGGAGGGAGAGTGTAGGAGGCTTTGAGAGGTGGGGACTAGAAGGAAGGAGTCAGGGTGAAGTGTCTGGGATGGAGGGGGCAGGATCAGGATTCTGGTGGGGAGTTAGGATAGAAAGCAAGTTTCAGCAAGGGCACGGCAGTGAGGGTCTGGCCAGGAAAGGTTGGGAGGAGCAGTCAGGGGGGTGTGGGACCTGGGTTATTGGCTTGCAGCTTACCTGGGCAGCACCTCTGGATGCCCTTGCTCAGGGCTCTCCCCACACTGCTTCCAGGCCCCACCCTCCATTCCTTTCATTGGCTGAAATTCTGGCCAATCAGAGCGGTAGGATGAGTGTTCTGGGACGAATTGCAGCTACTGCTGTCCCTCTCCCTTCCATTTCCCTGGCTTGGGGGAACTGCAGCAAGTGGCAGGGAGTGGCAGCAGCATAGTACGGAGCTGGTTCCTGCCTTCCTACCCCATAGCAGAGCCCATGGGCCAAATCTAGTACCAACTTGTCTGATCTGGCCCATGAGGCTCTGGGTGCCACACCCCAAATCTCCCATGGACTGGATGCTGAGGAGTGCCAAGCTTAAGGTCCAGATCCAGGTGAGCATGGTTCCTACACTTCCTACATTGCCTTGATTTTTTTTTTTTTGGTGTGTGTGTGTTGATCCATTTCTCCAAGAGATGATAGCTGTGTCAACAAAGAATTCTTCCCTCAAACTATCAACATCAACAGTAGGGATTAAGTTGATCTTTCTGTGCTGCACAGACTGCAAAATATCTCAAAGCATTGAGTAATGTAAGTAGATAACTCCAGTTTTTAGGTGTAGAGCAGGCCTGGATTAAGGCAACTTTAATGCTGAATTGGTGTGTCCACAAAGAGAATCTTTATACGCATGGTGGCAAGTTTCAGAGGGGTAGCCATGTTAGTCTGTTTCAGCAAAAACAACCGGGAGTCTTGGGAGACCTTAATGACGAACAGTTTATTTGGGAATAAACTTTCATGATTTGGAGCCCACTTTGTTATAGGTGTGACGTGAAATCACCAGTTTGGCAAAGATCATACAAATAAAGATGGAAATGTTACATTACTATGCATAGAACTGGTACTAGCAAGGCCAAATGAGTCAGGGTGGATGGAGACCATTCTCAGCAGCTAACGAGAAGGTGAGGATACCAAAAGAAAAAAAATACTTTTTGTAGTAAACTAGCCACTCCCAATCTCTATTCAGACCCACTCTAACAGTGTGAAATTTGAATATGAACTCCAGCTCTGCAGTCTGCTTTTGAAGTTTTTTTGTTGACACTTTGCAGCTTTCAAGTCTGTTACTCAGGCCACATCTGCACTGGCAAATTAAGCCAAAAGAAGGTGGTGCTCATCGGGGAGCTCCTGAGAGAGTGTATGCACAAAAGCCATTCTTTTGTAAGGAATGCAGAAGAACACGGCATCTTTTCCGGAGTCCATACTCTGCTCTTATCTCAGGATGAGCGTCTTCCTCTGGAAGAATCCTTTGGAAGAAAGTGGGTGTAGATGCTCTGCGAGCTTCTCTTAAGAAAGAACAGTCCACCATGGTGGTGGCTGCAGTAAGCATGCAGATGCTCTACGCAGCATCAGTTGAGCTCTATGGACCGGTGCTTCAGCTTCCCTTAAAGAGAAGTGAGTCCCGCAGATCCAGCTTCCGGAAGATGGTCTTTTGGAGGATCACTGTAGTGTAGATGTGGCCTAGAAGTGCTCTCCTACTGGCTTTTGAATTTTACCATTTTCTGATGTCTGATTTGTGTCCATTTATTCTTTTGTACAGAGACAGTCAAGGTTGGCCAATGTACGTGCCAGAAGGGCACTGCCGACACATAATGGCACATACATATATTTTAGAGAATCGGTGCATCTGTCTAAGACTCCATCCATCCATCCATAAGTCTGTTTGTACAAGAACTCCTCCAAGACCTAGGACCACCAGATCTGGTATCAAGCTTCCTCTTATCCTAACATTAAACAAGTTCAGGGTTTACCTGTACTAGAACAATGAGATGTGACTGGAATTTGATTGGTTTCCATAACAAAGAAAGGAAAAGCTCTGACAGCGTCGACAGTTATGCGCCAAAATGACCACAGATGGTGGAAGAAAGTGCAGGGAAGAGTTATACTGCAGCGTGACCACAGGATTGTAACCACATGAGAAAGAGACTGACCATCTGCCCTTCCATGTTGTCAGCCAGTTGCACAGGAAAGTGCCACCCACCATCTGGCCATCTGGAAGGTTTGTGTGGGGGAGCCCCCCTGCCACACGGTCTCTCTGGGAACAGTGCCGGGGCTTGACATCACAGCCGCCTCCCCACCACATCCTCCCAGGAGGAGCTACCAGCTGGAGCCAAGCAGCACAGCCCCCACTCTCCCACAGCAGGAGCCACTGGCCAGGCAGCCCTCACCCCTGTGAGCCCCCCAAACCCCACACATACACCTCCCAGTCCCATGCCTTGATTTCTGCTCCTCACCCTTCCCTAAGCCCTCCCTCCCACTTCATCTCCTTTCTTCCAAGTTCTCCAACCACTGCAATAATTGCTGCACCCTTCACCCTCTGCCCTGGCTCCTATCATATTTATCCTAATAGGACCCAGCCAAAATCTATTAGTCTTTAAGGTGCCCCAGTACTCTTCATTGTTTTTGAATAAGTATGCAGATTTTTTAGAGCAGTTACAGTATATAATCTTTGAAACTGAAGGAGATGCTCAACTTCAACTACAGCAGTGTGCCAGACCTGCCATAATATTTAGTATAGAGAAAATATTTTGGGGGAAAAGTAATTCTGAGTACAACTACTGATGGCTTGTGAAATGAGTTCAGATTCAAACCAGAGCTGACTGTAAATTCGTTTGTGCTTTGAGACACAGTTAATGCATCATTATTGGCAGGGCATATTTTGAGACTAAAATAATTCTTGCAAATGCATTGTTCTGCAGGCAAGAAAATGTAAGAGATCAACAACATATCAACAACAGTAGAAATCATTTCTAAGGCATAGCAAAAAATGGACTTTTGACATAGATGTTGACTTGCTAATTCGGTAGTTTTTAAAAACATTTTAAAATAAATTTTATAATGGCCAAACCTATAATTTTTCTTAGAAATTAGCCACCATTCAGAGAATGGGAGGCAGCCAACATCATTTTTAATAATGCTTTCCCTTCATCTATTTATAGTTTTCTCAGTGTATTTTTTAATATTTCTGTACCATTTGTGGTACTCAAAGAGCTTTTTTTTAGAATTAGTGTCATGTCATTCTATTTTTGGAACATGAGTTACTCAAAACATATGTAATGTTTTTTTTTCCTCTGTTCTTAAGAGAAACTTTGCAATAAGTTTATTTTTGTCCAAACTGAGAAAAACGCTTAAGCACACGCTTAATGTTTATTAACATAAAGAAGATGGAATATGGACTCTGGTGTTTTTCTGAATACAAATGAAATTTGGTTGATGCACCAAACCTAAGTCATCCCTAGCAGTCAGCATGTTATGGGAAGAGATAAAGGTGAAGAGAACTGTAAACATGGGAACAAAGTATAAAATAAAGTTGATTATTTGTTGAGAAGAGGAATTGTTCTGCTTTATTTCCTTTCCTGTAGCTTGAATCTGTCTCTAACCCTTCTAACAATCTTCCAATTTACTGTCCTCTGAGATTAAAATCAAAGAGGAATGATGCACTAAACTTTCATAACTTAGCACCTGGTGAAGCCAATAAATTTTGCCATTGAGTTCCACAGATGCTGGAGTGAATTGCTTGCATTTTTCAATACAATTATGGCACCACCCATTATACAGCACCACCGATATAAACTCTATATACTGGTTAAGTTCAGTGTTAAATATTTTGAAGATGTTATAGTCATGTAAAAGATTACTTGCCTCACATCTGCAGACTTCTTGGAGCTGTTTCCTTATGGGCTGTAGACTGACAACATAAATTCTTATGGGTGGTGCCATACATGCTACTGCACTCATAAGTGCTGCAGATACGCTAATGTTGTAAAATGACAGTATCCTAGTTATTCATGTCTTTAGTGATATAATTGCCCTGAAGTCTTGTCACAAATGAGCTTTGTTCATAATTTCTACAACTATGTTAAGCCAGGTACTTCCTCAATGACAGGAATAGTGTCTTCATTATCATAATTAGTGTTAATGATGTCATCACCACTCCAATAATATGATTCTAGCACCACCTCTTTACAATTTGGACATATGTTATTTATGGATAGAAACCAAATTATATAGCCCATACCTGCAAAGTTTCAGGTTATCAGTCAAAATTCCTTTGCAATTTGTGTGAAACAATTTCACGCTCTACTATGATTTAAGACTAAGCCTTCCTTAAAATCTGCTACTTTTCAAGAAATTTCACTACAGTCATCACATTGCCACCTACAAGAATCTTACATTTTGTGCGTTATGTATACGTTTCTAGATATTTTCTATCCTCATCCAAAACGGTGTAAGAGTCGCCAATGTTTTTCTTGATGGACTATAACCTTTCTTCCTTACTCACTTTTTTTGCATTTCCAGCACCTCTGAAGTTGTTGGGAGCTAATTCTACCCCTATCTCAAGTGAGAGTATTTGTGGGCCTGCCTAGTAATGTGAATCTTGTGTTTTGTTCGTAAGGGGCCATTTCACCAACCTAGGGTCTCCAGTGTGCAGCAGTACTCAGCCCCGCACACTCAAAAGCTAGGAGGTGGCATCACTGAAAACAAGGGTATAGTCAATTCAGCCTATGCACTCAGGATAGTTTTATGTCTTCTTTGCACCACCACCGAGGTCCTTTGCATACAGTAGGACTGTCATCACATTATTACACTATAAAATGCATAGTTACAATTAAATGACCACTTCTGAGTCTCTCTGGTGATGGCAATGACTTGTGGTGTCACAATTTCTAATACCAGCTAGAATTGATGTGTAGTTCCATTAGGACAATAATAATCACCAATCCTCAGTCTAAACCCCATATTTCTTGCGGTAAATGAAAGTTCAATTACAAATATTAGGATTTCAAAAAAATCCTAACGTGATCCTGATACAACTCAGACTGATACCTAGAGAACTGTTATCCCAATAAAGCAGTGGAGTTTCCTCCTCTGGGTTCAAAACAGTGGCCTAGTTAGTGCAGCATGACTAAATTAACATGCTGTTTTGCCATTTCAGAGCTTACACTTCAGTTTGCTTTTTTGGTGGCATTCCCTTCTCCAACACTAAACCATGGAAGAATGGATGAATTGTGTTCTCTAAAAGGACAGAGAGAACACTATGCTCCACGCCCATGTCACGTTCCATGGAACATCTGGGTCAGGAAGAACACAAAGACTGAGAAATGTTGGACTCCAAGTCAATCCAAGGTTGACTTTACAACCTGGTAGACTGGAAATGTTGCAAATTTCAGAAGTCATCGTGGAAATGAGAAGGTTCATACTCTAGAGCTTTCTCTCTTTCTTTATCAGAAGAATACAGAAAGCCAAGTACTAAGATACCTAAGCGGGGACTTACTGTCAGAGAGCCAGCAGCAGCATAGTCAACCTCCAGGCAACACACTGGACACAGCTGGTCCTAACACTAGCTGCCTCTTTGAGAGCAATGCCCAATTGTTGAAGGACAGGAGCTCTCTACTGCTCCACGACCATAGCTGCAGTTGATCCTGCTTCCCACCCCTGGCCAGCTTGTTCTTGTACCTACTGAAGCTCTTGTTAATTCTTGACACACCAGGTCTGCTTCCAGTGCAGTTCTCCAGATCACCTATTGGCTTTGACATTTAGTTTCATATCCCTGGCTCCAGCTACATCCGCCGCTGTCCTGTGGTCCCAGTCCTTGACTCCACCTTCTCTCCACTCTAACCTCCAAACCTGGCTACTTCTGCAGCTCTGACCATTAGGTCCACAAGCCCATCTCCCATACATCTGCTGACAATCAGGCTATAAATGATCCATGCTTTACATAGTGTCTGAAACACACTGATCACCATTACAAGTACCCTATACCTAAGAAATTATACATATGTGCAAATAAATGATACAGCACACTGCAACATTTAGTCTTTTAGGTCTTGTTCTTTAGGTGTTCTTTGTCTCTGACAGAGAAGGGGTTATTTTTTAGCTACAGTTTTAGGACTGGATCTTTAATACCAGTTTTCTTGGCTGAAAAAAAATCCACAACGATGCAATTTGCTGACACTTCAGTAACAATATATTTGTATAGTCTATTGCTATTTTCAGTTTTTCTTCTTCTCTATGTATGCAACAGTATTAACAGTCCTACAGTGATCATATAATCTGTACTCTGCAGCTGAGGTTTTTTTTATAGCCTGCAGTATAGCAAAAGTAAAGAAAATATTCTGCTGGGGTAAATCACTCCATGTTATCACTACTGCTCTGCCTTGCTGGTAATGTTCTTAACAAAGAAGAGTTTCTGCAATGTTATTCCACTATTTCATAAGCCTGAGAGCTATACTTTCCCACCCTCTCTAAATATATGGATGTCTGTAGCTGACTATCCACCATTTTTATGGAATATTATTTTCATCTTTATCGTGTAAACAAAGGGCTAAATCCCATAGATCTGAACTCACAATTTTTTTTTGTAATTATGCTTTTCTCTTCCATCCCAGTGGACCACTCTGATTCTCTTAGCTTACGTGGTGTCATGCTAGATTTTGTTCAACATTCCTGCAACCTCTCTTATCTTCCTGCTACACTTATATAAGGCAGTTTGGTACTTTTCCTGAGATTCCCAAGACACTTTTGGCCATTGCTTTGCATTTGCTGAAAAAAAATGCTTTTTTTCTTTCTGAGTTTTGTGTTCCCTGGACAGATTCTGAAGCTTTCTCACAGCTCTTTGACCCTCCCATTATCCTTACTTATGCCATTGTGAGGGTTGGACTAGTAAATTGATGGAGCAGTGGGATTTAGCCACAAGATTTCTTTTTTTTTATATTAATGGGAAGAAATGGTATTTCTAAACTTACACACACTATTCTAAAATTTCACCCTTTTCTCAGTTTCTACTTGTCAGATGTGTGCCTGTTAATGCCTCCAGGCTCCCCCTCCATGTCGTACAACCATTCCGGATTTTTCACATCTTGGCATTAACATCCCTGTGATCATATTTGGCAGTTCCAGGCCCTGCTGCCCCACGATTTATATTCACAGATCCCTCTACAGCTTGTAGCCTATAATTTCTACACATTTTTTCTATTTCCATCCTTTTAGTCACTTGTTGCTAGGAAGATATCATCCCTCCTTCAGAAAGTGTAAGGTGTATTAGTTCAATATTAAGAAGAGGGATTGCCTGAATATAAAAATGATCTAAACAAAAGCAGGCGTGGTTTGTTTCTCCTAATTAAGGCAATGTTAAAATAACATGATTAAATATAGAAAAGAGAATGGGAAAGTAATTTCCCCTTCAGTATATGTAATATAAGGAAAACTGACCTCCCCTAATCTGCAAAATCTGTAACAGCCATTTTCTGAACCAGCAAGTAATATATAAGGTAACCATTCATACCGTACTGGGCAGGATGGTCCCATATTTGGGACGCCAAAAAGGAATCTCTGACATTTTTTAAAAGGGACTAATTGTTCTATATTTGGACCATTCCCCACTCTGCCTTTTCTGCCAGCAGCTGCCGCCTCCTCCCTGGCGGCTTGAAGGAGCTGGGAGGAGCTGCCCTTCCCCCATAACTCCCTGTCCAAAATATGGGACAGGGACATAGGATCACCCTAGTAATATATTATTTATCTCCTGTGGAAGTATGACATGGTATTTATAAAAAGGGTTCTGTGTAAAGTGAGAACAGTTAGCATTATCAGGCTTTTGGTAGAAAAACCCTTCCTATTCTTTCACAAAAACATATATGCCCATATTCACTTCCCTCCCACACTTGCAGAGATTGTTTTATTTTATTTCAGAAAAGATGAGATTAGACAAAAAGAAAATGTTCTCTCTCATCCTTATTGTTTCTGTATGTCAAAGAGAGACACAGAGTGAAAAATCTCATTTCTTCCTTGAACTGCACCCCATGTACCAGCTAGAAGCAAAATTTCTCAGTGGTTTCTGTAAGCAACCAAAATTAGGATAATTAAATGCCAAGGGAGAAAGCAAAATTAATTAGGTTGGTAGAAAGTGCTTCATGGAGAGAGGCAGACATATGAAATATTGAGTTCCCAAGCAGCAAAAACAAACTTAGGATGAAAGAAATAGCTGAGAAACAATGTGTGGGCCTTATTGTGAGATCCAGATGTGGCTCCTGAACAGTGGAGGCTGGTTACCTGTGAACATGGATAAGAAAAATTGACCCACAAATGTTGTCTCTGAGCCAACTAGCAGCAACAGATGAACATTCCACTTTGCATTTGACTCAAAACAATAAGATAAAGCTCATCCATGAAGCTGCCTACTGCTCAGAGAAATCACACAACTGACTATTTGAGGGTCTAAGATATACGAGTTAGATTAATTCATTTGTCTCAATACACACACTCATATATGTGCTACTGCCTAGCTTAAAGAGCTATTTCAATGGCTCTGAGATAAATTTCTATCTAAAATAAATAAAGGAAGGCTTGTTGTGACATCTGCCAGCTGAGTGGAGAAACTGTGACTCTAGGATGAAGAGGCCTAAAAGTTCAGATGTAACTCTCCACCCCCGACCCATTTCTGATTTGCATTCAAGGCAATAAATAGCAATGCCAGATAAAATATAAAGAAAACCACATTACATAAGATTCCAGCTCTAGCTGCAGTCTAATCCTTCTCATGGTATGGATCAATTTTGTATAAACTGATAGGGCCTGAGTCTTGAGTCAGGTATGCTGGTTATATGTAGATGTGTTTTCCCTGAATTATTAGATTTTTATCAAACCAATAATCTGTGTGAGTTTTGTGCAGCACGAGAATATTTCTGCATTTTATTCCACTATTTTGGAAACAGAATAATATGAGTGGCAGTGATGTCTACTGGACTGATCACTGGAGAAGGTGGCCAGCTGACCTACGTCCCGATCCCAGCTCTTCCATTAGTATGCTGTGTGACTGTGGACAAAACATGTTGTTTGTTTCCTTTTCACTTTGTTTTGTCTGTTTAGACTGCAAGGTCTTTGACTCTCTCACTTATTGAATGCCTAATATGATGGGGTTTAATTTTGATCAGGACATCCAGGTATTACTCTAATATAACTATTATTACTTACTTTTGCTACTCTTAATAATAATATTAAATATAGTTTTGTTTTTTAGTGGCTTATAGCTCTTAACAGTTTTGGCCCCTTTTGATATTAGCTATAATCTGATAAATCAACCACTGCATAATTAGAAGAACAGACTACAAGGATTCATAGCTTTGTATTTCTCTTCCCGTGCATAGTCAACATAATGAATAACATTGCTCTTCTGAACCTGGGGAAAGACCACACAATGTTCCAAAACATCGGCATGTATCTCTGGTTTCTGTGCTACTCGAAGTACTAGAACTTATTTTTCTTCAAAGCACTCCCACAGAAGTGGAGCCAATGCCCAGTGTTGAGCAAACATGCTCTCACAGAGGTTAAAACACCAATGATTGAGGTCTAGTTTTGGTAACATTAATTCACAACTGTGTTCACAAAAACCAGAAGATGTGAGCCAGTGTTTCTGGTCCCAAAGCAGCGTAAGACACAATGGCTATATCTACACTTATTAAAAGCTTTGAAATGGCCGTGCTAATGGCCAAATCAAAGAATACAAATGAGGCAGTGAAATGCATAGTCAGCACCTCATCAGCATGCCGCCAGCCACAGCACTTCAAAAGTGCTGCAGTTCACTTGCTCATGGCTTGTCTACATGGGGGGGGGTCATTTTCAGAAGGACTCTGCCAACATCGAAATCTCCTTATTCCTATCAGATGAGGCTTACTTTTGAAATAACTGCGTCTACACTGTTTTTCTTCTACATCTGCTCTTTCAAAAGAAGAATATGCAAATGAGGTGCCAAATGTGTAAATAAGCACCTCATTTGCATGCATCATTTGAAAGAGAAATGGAAGTGTAGATGCAGCCTTAGAAGTTGTTTAGACCAAGAAAGTGAAGACAAAATCTGCCCCAGAGAGCTAATAATACGCTAAAAATTGCAGGGATAGGAGAAAAAAAGGGGTGTGATGGGATGGGAAAGAGTAGGGAAATAAAAGGTTATATAATATTAATAACTCTATTCATAGTATGTCATCTTCCACTTCAGCAGTAGGTCATAAGACACCATTTTTATACCTTAGGAAACCATAAATGATATACAGTAATTGCCATTTTAAAGAGTCAACATTCATGAAAAATTAACTGTGTCAACATATTTCAGGTACCACATTACTCTTTATATTTAGAAGCATGGACACCATGGTATGATACCTTGGCAAATATTGACTCCTTAGTGGATATCTTTGGCTACATTTATAATTTATATTACTCTACCTATAAAAATAACTGTGACTATATATCTAAAACCACTACCACGCACTTCTCATTCTTCCCCCCCCCCCCGCACATTTGTAACCTACATTTCTAAATAGCAAAATTGAGCAGTGAAATGAAAATAAATTTGTCATTGGTTTCATATGTCTGATTTTAGTAAATTTATGTTTTACTATTGAATACCATGGGCAACAATCTCACTAATACATTCTGCCGATGTCTACATTGGAGGCACGGTAATCAGGGTGATGGGAGATCACTAATGAAATGCTGCAACATTTCATTTGGCAAATTCTCCCCAGAGGCAACTTCAAAATTGCCGCTGGGGAGAATTAGCCTAATGATGTGCTGTGTATGTATCGCAGCACTTCACTAGTAATCTCCCATCAGATGGACTACCATGCCCCCTTTGAAGTGGGGGGCAAGTGCAGACATTGAGTAAAACGAAGAGCTCACATTGACATATACCACTTTTTAATTTCATTGACTATCACCTACTTCTTGAATGTTGAGCAGATAACTTAAGGTCTCAATGCCTGCTACTGGAAGCCTTATATAGGACAGCAAGGGAACCCCCCTGAAGGTCATCTTGTCTAGATCCCTACACCCATGTCACCTCCTGAGAGGTGATTATCTAACCTGGTTTGAAAAATTTCCTGTGATGGATGAACTGATTCCCCCCCACCAGGCAACTGATTCCACTGCTTAACCACTCTGACAGGATGTTTTTCCTAAAGTCCATCCTACACTGCCTTTGGCTGCAATTTAAACTCATTGCTTCTGGTCCTATAGAAAGATAAGAAAAATATTTTTCTCCCTCCTCTTTGTAACAACATGTTAGGCCCTTTAAAACAGTTATCATGTCCACTCTCAGTCTTCTCTTTTCCAGTCTAAGCCTCAGTTTTTCTCAATGTTCCCTAGCAGGTCATGTTTTGTTTTTAAATTTTTAATTGTTTTTTGTTGCTCTTTTCTGGTCTTTTTTTCAAATTTACCCACATCTTTGCTGAGAAGTGGCATCCTGAACTGCACACAATATTCCGCTTGTGGCCTAACTAGAACAGAGTACAGCTAAAGAACTGCTTTACATCTCACTCATAGCATTCCCTTTAATACATCCCAGTTTTATTTAATTTTTGTACAATGGTGTTACTTTATTGATTCACCTTTATCTTATAGTCCACTATGGTCTCAGATGTCTTTTTTCAGTGCTACTTCAGCGTCATTCCCATTTCATATGTGCACAAGAGATTGTTCCTTCCTAAGTGGAGTGTTTTGCATTTGTTCTTACTGAATTTCCTTCTATTTACTTCGGACCATTTCTCCAGTTTGTCCAGATCATTCTCAATTTTAATTCCTTCCTTCAAAGCACTTGCACCTTCCCCCATCTTCGTATCATCCACAAACTTTATAAGTGTATTCTCTTTGCTATTATCTAAAAAGTTGATGAAATATTGAACAGAACAGGGCCCAGAACTGATCTCTGCAGTATCCCACTCATGAGGACTTTCCAGCCTGACTAAATCATTGATAACTATTCTCTTGAAGTGGCCATTCAGCCAATTAGGCTCCCAGCTTACAGTGACCCCATAAGGGTCTCTGCATTGATTGTGTTTAAGAATGTAGTTTTAGTTGCATGGCTAAGTTTCTACATATCCGAAATATTAAACACAAAAATGTGGTACCCAAACCTACTCCCCACTTTTTAAATAAACCACTCTGAAAATTTGGCTTTGGAATATTCTATTCTATTTTATTCATAGCGGAAAAAAAGTCTTCATTTGCCAGTGAAAAACTTAAACAATATTGACAAATCAATGGAAGCAATAGCATGTGTTAAAATTTGTTTTGCAAACAAGAACCTCTTTTGCTTTCAATCATTTGGTAGAGCAGGAATGGACAGAAAAAATGTACTTTATAGCATATTAACAGAAATAATTATCTATGTGAAGATTACTGTGAATGAAGTGTGCATTTACAGAAGATAAAGAAATGTTCCAATGAATGTATAATTTGTTTGCTCTTATTGAATACTGGACCACTATTTTATTAATGAAATCAATATAAGGAAACAAATGGAAACACTTAAGGTCATTATTCAGAAGTTAGGTATGCAAAATGAACTTTACAAGAAATATTACGCATCCAGTTATTTCCAATACATTTGAAGCACTAAAACGAGATAATAGTGCTATAATTCTCTTCATTATATCTACAGGAATCCATTAACACCGTATATTTAAAACTAAACCTACCCTTCTCTAGTTGAATTTTCAAATTATTAATTGACTCATATAGCAAATGACAAAAAAGTCAATAGATTGGAAGTGCCAGTTTCTCAATGAACTACACCCTAAGCTGCCTAATGGTAGGTAATTAAAAGTCTTGCCTCTATGCAAACATGACAGCTTGAAATCATTCAGAACATTGTACTTGCACAGCAAGGGAACAAGCTTAGACAGTAAAGATAATATGTGGATCCTCTGTAAAACCTTTTTTACCCCCAGGGATCTTAAAGAAAATAATAAAATTAATTGATTGGATTTTACAAGAACCTTGATAAGTAACCCATCATAAAGAAGGCCTAAAAGAGGTAGAATGGTGAGAGCCTATTTTCAAAAGTTTCCATGCACTTGGCATGCTTAAACTTTTGTTCAAATAAAATATACCTATTTCTCACGCCTGGAGACCACTGCTCACTCCCACTGATGTTCAATGGAGCTGATGCTCAGCTGATGCTGAGCACCTTAGAAAAATCAGACTTTAGGTTTGTCCAGAAACTCCTAAAATCAGTGCACTCCCATTATGAAACTGAGGACTCAGGTACTTGGAATATGCTTAGATATGCTTAGATATGCTTGCTTATTTTTCCATCTTGTACCAATTCAAAACTTGGTTAAAGTAAATATGAATATGTTGCCCATGCAATAAGTTTTTCTTCTCTATGATCTACCCGCATCTTCTCTCATCATTAACCCAAGCTTAGAAACAAGCATGTAGTTTAGAAACAAGCCTGTGCTCAGTCCAGGTAAGGCTTCCTTTTTCTTCTCGCTTTTTGTTGGTTGTAGGAATAGTAATACTGGGTAATGAGATGCTCATTGAGATCCAGATTCTCAGATGTAATTGTTTACATAAATTGCCAAGTAACAAAGAAGAAGTAACATTTCCTCTGTACTCTGAAGGTGTCAGGCAAGGACAGCTTGGAACCAGTGACATTGGTTAAAAAAAAAGAGTTGGTTTTCAATGGGTTGGTGTCTACTCAGATCACTCACAATTGTTAAATTTAAATTCACTATTTTTAGGTTTTGCAATCTAGGACACAACATTGAAAGTATTGGGGAGATAATATTATGGGGTGCATATGGCAGGAAAGTTTTACATTTGAACTTACAGTGGTGCAAGGAAGAAAGAAAGCAGGGAAAATGAATGAATGTTTGACATGTTGAAGATGGTGTTGAGAAAACCAGAGGCAGAGAAGACAGAATACATTGACAGAATGGGAGAAGAAAAAGAAAACAAAACATACAGAAAGAAAGAGGAAAGACAATCCTAGAGATAGAGAAATGATAGGCATTGGAGGTGGAGGACAGATATTGAAAAACAACAGTGGATTTAAGGAAAGTAAACAGGAAACAAATTAACAGACAATTGAACAGATCACTGAATATCAATGATAAACTGCAATACAGTAAGTGACTGTATTCATATTGAAGGTATGAACGAAGTTCTTCCCTCTTTCTGAATAATAAACCATCCCTTCCACAAATTTATTTTATCCACTTACTTATAAAGAGTATTTTGAAGTGTGTGTATTTTACTTCATGTATGGATTAGATTGCATGTATGGGATGCAATTTCACAAAACAAATCTATCCACGGATATTTGGAGATCCTTGTCACCTTACTAATATCTACCCTTGGCAAATATTTTCCTCCTTCAGCTACCCACATGGCTGGTATTTACTTCCATCCAAATGTACACATGTTCTTCTGCACCAAAACTCACATGCCAGGCCTTTCTGTGGTACTACAGTATACATGCAGAGCATTACAGCAAATTGAAGCTTGAGACAAACTATAAAGCTACATTGTTGTTTTCTGTCATTTTTACATAGGAGTGTTACTCTTGTTTAAAAAACATGTCTTCAGAATGCAAGTGTTCTGAAAGCATGTTCGATACCTTGTACCTCTCAGAACTTTAAATTCTTTAACCTCAGATCAGTGTTTTTTGGCTATCTCCTGCTGGCAACTTCTTTGTTTTTATTTATTTATTTATTTATTTATTTATTTTAAATCTGCTGTGAACATGAGCTTAAAATAAATGTTCTGAGTCATCGGCTATAACATGAAATATGTGACAGTATCTGATACAATAGGAAATTTACAATGCACCCCCCCACATCCCAGGAAATTGAGTTACAAGTTTGAGTAACACATTTTAAAGACCATCATCCCCAGGGATGCATACCCTCTGGATCGAAGGCCACAGCAGTAAGCAGCATTCAAATACCTTGTAATGCCAGCTACCAAAGTGCCGTGAGAATGCCTGTTCTAACCTTCTGGTAAAACAAACCAGTAGTCGTGTAGCACTTCAAAGACTAACAAAATACTTTATTAGGTGGTGAGCATTTGCGGGGCAGACCCACATCTTCAGCCCTGGAGATTGTGCTGTACTGGGAATGGCGTGTAATTTTTATAACACAGAGATAAAAAAAAAATTGAAATAAAAATAAAAACTGACAAATCAGATCATAGGACAGAAGGTGGGGAGGGAATGCAAAGGCGTGGGGAGAGAATTAGTAACTGTAAGTGTCCTGACTGAGATCACTATGAATATCAAAGATGAGGAAGCTCTCATAAAGTATAATTGCATGAGGTAATTGCTATCTTCTTTAAGACCAATCTCAAAGTATCGAATATGAGCTGCAGTTGCAGCTTATTGCAGTTCACCTGTTTCTTTTTCGTAATGTGCTGTTAAAGTCTGTTTGTTGTAAAATGCATATTCTCAGGTCTTTAACAGTATGGCCGTCTCCACTGAAATGCTCCCTGCAAAAAACAAAGGAGAATAACTTATCTAAACTACTTCATAGCTCAGGATGCTACAACTGCAACAACCTCAGCTCACCAGATAATATTGTTAACCTTTCCATCTACAGACTCAGCCCAGCAAAACAGTCTGTCTTATCCAGGTGACTTTCTTTCTTCCCCACCTCCTCTATGAACTTGACACAATTTTGTGGTGACCTTGAAGCCTTCTTTTGCCTTCTCTGTCAAAAGGAATACTTCCAACACACCCATGAACATCAAGCTAACTCGCTAGATCCCTCTACCAACATTAAAAGAAACATAAGTTTATGTGGACTCCCCGCAACAGTTGTAGTGCCAGTCTGGATTTCTATATTCAATGCTTTTGCATCCATGCACAGATTCAAGATGTGCACAAACATCACCCAGTTTCATCAATGTTATGCTGTCCAGAGCCTCAAAAATAACTCTGAAGTGATAATCAAGCCAGCTGATGAAGGGGGTGCTGTAGTCATCATCAATAAGTTGGATTATAGACAGAAGGCAGCTAGGCAACTCTCCAAGACCATATTTTACAGACCTGTTTCCTCTGACCCCACTTCGGAATAACAAAGTAAACTACACCATCTTCTTAAGGAATTTCCTGCCTCTACTCAGGGCAATATTCACAGAGGCGCTGCTTCTGAACTCCAAGCAGGATGATGCTATTATCTTCACAAAATCCATAAACCGGGAAACCCAGAATACCCTATCATTTATGGTATTGGCACACTTATTAATGGATGATCCAGCAATGTAGACTCTTTCCTCAAAATCTATACCACCAGCATTCCCAGCTACCTCTTTGATACCACTGACCTCCTGAGGAAATTACAAAACATTGGAAACCTTCCGAACAACATCATTCTTGCCACATGGATGTAGGGGCTCTCTATACCAGTGTTCCACATGAAGATGGACTGCAAGCAATTAGGAACACCATCCCTGATGTTACCACGGCAAATCTGGTGGCTGATCGATGTAACTTGGTGCTCAGTCCCAATTATTTCCAATTTTGGGACAACTTACACCTCCAAATAAGCAGCACTACTATGAGCACCCACATGGCCCTACAGTATGCTAACATATTTGTGGCTGAGTAAGAATAACGTTTCCTCGACTCTTGCCCCATTACCCCTCTTTTACTTATGCTACATTGATGACATCTTTACCATTTAGATCCATGGTAAAGAGAATTTCAAAGCATGGGGTTTATTTCGAAGTGCCGTAGTCTACATGGCCAGTTTGCATATTGAAAGCAGCACTTTTGAAGTGCGACTGGCTGCCATTATGTAATGAGGCACTGAATATTCATATCAGCACCTCATTAACCAGTTTGGATCCATGCCATTTAAATGGCCCTTCTGAAAGGGAGGGGTAGTGTAGACACAGCCTTACACTCAGTAATTCTCTCTCCTTCTCCCCACTCTTTGCCCTCCCCCTTCTGTCCTATGTAGCTGATTTGCAGTTATTATTTCAAGTTTTTTGGATCTCTGTGTTACAAAACTCTCATGCCATTTCCAGTACAGCTCTATCTCCATATCTGAAGAAATGGATCTGCCCCACAAAAACTCATCACTTAAATTATTTTGCTAGTCTTTAAAATGCTACATGACTGCTTTTTTTGTTTTGTGAATGATACAGACTATCACGGCTACCTCTCTCTGTTGGTAACATTGTAAAGATGCAAATAAGCAGTACCTGCAGCAAACTGTTTTGCTTTCAAGTGCAAAAATCTAACAAAAAGTCAATTTGTCTAGTACACTTTAATAATAAAGAGGTGGAACTACATGATTTGAATAATGTGAACTGAAAAATACTATTTCTGTTATCACTTATTTCAGTGCAGATATTGGTAATCAAAATAATAATATACACTTTTTAGTCTGTGTTGTGACAGAATTCACTATATTAGAAAATGTAGCAAAGCACTCAAAGATAGGAATACATTTCAACTGGCATTATGCTTAACACTAGATGTTTTCATATTTTTAAACTGTGATTTTGCGTTAATTTTTTGAGCTAACTGTGATTAATCAAAAGTCCTAAATTTAGAAAAAGGCTAAAGATCAAGATCGGCATGTAGTGTAGTTCAGCAATTATCTGATTCTTGAGCCCACTGGGGGGCATGGGGAGCAGAGTGTATTTTATGTCAACTTTGAGTTAATCCACTTTGCACCTGGGATTATCTTTCTGCAGATATGCCTGAATAGCTGTAACTTCCATTGTATAACCTTCTGTAATAGGTTCTCTTTTGTCTGTAGCTTTCGATATAATTACTTGTTTGTGACCTTCTGCATCCATTCTAGTCTTATTATCTTCCTATAACAACTCCTCTTGAGTGCCAATATCCTCCTCTTGTAATCTTTTGTTATCACCCATGTCTCACATCCTTACTACATGCTGCTGAATACATGTTTTCAAGATGCTCAAATTTGTTCCTCAGCTAATCACTTTGCTTTTCCAGACTTTATCCATTGCCTTCAAACTCACTCATTTTCACTACTCTAGTTGCCATTTCCTTCTTACAGTCCAGATAATTATGTTATGTTGCTACTCAGATTTGTCAACTTCTCTATATTCTGTAGTTTGAACCCATCTACACTGTTTCTCCTTCCTATCTCCTTATATCCAAATACCATTATTTTTTGTTTTATCAATGGTCACAATCAGTCCATACCACTGGCAGACAAGCAAACAGATTCAGGAAAGACAGAACTAACATAAATATTTGCACTTTGATTTATAGCCGAGGAAACTCGATGAAAGAAGAATAACGTCTTAAATTGCTTCATCGATTTTCAGAAAGCATTTGACCATATAGATCAGAAAGTGACTTGGGTGGTGTTGGAGTTGTGTGGATTGGAAAGCACACTTACATGGCTGTTGAAGCATATCAATGTAAATATGGATGCAGCAGTGAGAACATGTAGAGAGTTGGGAAGTTGGTTTAGGTTGAGTAGAGGTACAAGACAAAGAGATCCGATATCACCAAGTATCTTCATCATGCACCTAGAGAGAACAATAGACAAGATCAAGGAAGAGATAGAAGGAATATCTGTGCATGGGATAAGAATTAACAACTTGATGTTCACAGATGATATAGTTATAATTGAAGAAAATGAAGAGGAGCTAGTGAGAATTGTACAGGTGCTAAACAATTAAGGGAAGTAGCATGGACTGATTATATCGAGAAGGCAGGCATCATTTTGCGAAATGTTTTTTGAGATAATGCATGTGCTATTCGGCATTCCTGTACACTTCATCACATTAGCACTGCAGGAATGCCTCAAAATAGGGTTATATTTCGGCTTATACCACTGTTCAGACAGCACCACACACCAAAATAACCTATTTCAAAATCTACTCAAAATAAACTACTCAGGCTGTGTCTGCACTAGAGAGTTTTGTCAACAGAAGGGGCCCTCTGTCAACATAATTCAGGGAGTGTCTACACACTTAAAGCATTCTGTCCACAGTTTCTCTACAGAACTCTACATTTGCCTCAACAGTATTATCCCTCCAAAATTTGAGGCATAATAATCTGTCAACAGAGTACTCTTCTGGTTGCCAGGCAGCCCTCTTTGTAGGGCTGCCATTCCACTTTCTGTCACCAGAGGGCAGTACAGTCTGGCGCATATATATATATATATATATATATATATATATAGGAAGTCCATCATGTCGGTCAATGACGCCTTGAGCTTGCACAAGCTCATCGATTGTGGACTCTCATGTAGCTAGGAGTCCAAGCTTTGAACAGCGTTCACAGTGGGGGCGAGAGAATTGTCCTCGATCTGTTGGTACCGCTGCTGCTGTTGCTTTCTTTCTCTCACAAGCATCAATGAGGCATATGCATCACGGCTCTTTAAAGTTGCCATATGCATGTCTTATGAGAGCACACCAGCCTGTTTGGTCTTTTGCATGCTGCTTTAGCTGATCTTGTTTTAAACCAGCATGAGCAATGTTGGCCTTCACACAGTCTTTATACATCTTGCAAGGCTTACCTTGATTCCTTTTGCCCTGGAAGAATTCACCGTACAGGAGTTGCTTAGAGATTCTTGACTCACCAGAGGGCAGTGCAGTCTGGCAGCTCTCTGTCAACAGAGCAAGTGGTGTGTAGACATACTCTGTTTACAGAGGTTCTGGTGAGATTTCCCTGTCGACAGTAACACCCCAGACAGCTAGCGGTCTACTGGGAATCAGTTCAGGGTGGGCAGACCCACCATTGGGGCTGTGCTTATGCAGGTAAGGCACTTTCTGGGAAACCCTAGGGTGTGGGGAGGGTTGAGGGAGGAGCCCCAGTCCCAGTGTACTGCATCGTCTCACCCCCCGCAGAGACCCATGGATGTGGGGGGCAAACTTGGAGGGTCCGGAGGCTCTGGCAGGGAAGGAGGATTCGAGGGGGACAGGGATCCTCCTCTGGAACCTTGTCCCACCTCCCCCATTCACGCAAATCTGTGTTCAGTCTCCCCCCCTTGCAGGTTGTCAGGGCCATCAATGATACCCTACTCTGGAGGCATGTGACACGGATGAGGCCATGGCCAATTCTGGCACACGGGTTCACACAGTACATTGGTGCAATCAATGGAGGGTACATCTGTATCTGAGCCCTGGAACACTGCTCCACCTAGGATATACATTGCAAAGGCTACCATTCTACAGTTCTGCAGACACTTGCAGACCACCATGGCTGATTTATGGACACCTATATGGACTGTAACAGAGAGAAAGCCATGCTAGTTTATATACTATCAAAACAAAAAAGCAATCAAGTAGAACTTTAAAGACGAACAAAATAATTTATCTGGTGAGCTTCTACACTGGTGCATGCTAATACATGGAGCAAAATATGCTAATGAGGCACGGACGCAAATTCCCCACGCCTCATTTGCATAACCTCACGTGAGTTGTAGTCCAGAATACTGTTCTTCTGGACTCCAACATGCCATGTAGAAGCGTGGCCACGGGGGTGGGGGGGCTTCTGGAAGGAAGTTCTTCTTCTGGAGGCTCCTTCTTCCCAAAAATTTTCATGAAGAAGGGGCCTCCGGAAGAAGGACTTCCTTCAGGAAGCCCCCCAGGGCCACGCTTCTACATGGCATTTTGGAGTCCGGAAGAATGGTCTTCCAGACTCCAAATTACATGAAGTTATGCTAATGAGGAGCGGGGTATTTGCAGCCATGCCTCATTAAGCACCTTTCATTCCGTGTATTAGCATGCCACTTCCAAAGGAAGTGGCCTATGTAGAAACAGCCAAGAAGCTTTCCAAACCACATCATCAGCATCACCTTCCCCCCCACAAATGATATCAAAGACCATATGGTCATCAGCATCACCTCCCCGTCCCCCAAATGATTTCAAAAACCATATGGTATGAATGTTTTATCTCCACTGAATGTCAGACATATTTCAATGCATAACTTACCACATGATAATGTGGAGAGTTACTTGACTTTGTTAGATAATTCTCATGCATTTCATCTAATACTTGAGTAAAACTTACATCAATATGTACTTTGCCTTTTTAATTCTTTATAGTCCATTTAGCCATTTATTAAATGTGACCTCTCACCTTTATGTAGTATTTTTTTTCTCCTTTAATAGCTGTAAGACATTTTTATTGCACTAAGTATCAGGGATTTTATTGTCTTTGTAAACATATAGTTTAAAAGTGGATTTTTTTTAACTGCTTCTTCGGAGTTCACCATATAAGTATTAAAATGATCACTATCATCTGCATAAATTGTCCTCAGCTATCTCTCTACAAATCGTTATATAGTTCGCAGATAACCTTAAGAAAGTTCCTTTCAGAAGCAGAAACTAATTGTATCCATTCACCCTTCATGGAACTGTTTTGTTAATTGGAAGATGATGTAATCCCACTGTGTATAAATATTTATCAATACACCAGGCCTAATAGATTCGCTTTCTGTACTTGGATCAGGAATAGAGAAGGAGGCAAACAGAGCATTACACTCCTCCTATGTGGCCCTACTATGTGGCCTGTGTTCTGCATCCCAAGTGCAAAGTGGATTAACTCAAAGTTAACATAAAATACACTCTGCTCCCCATGCCCCCCAGGGGGCTCAAGAATCAGATAATTGCTGAACTACACTACATGCTGATCTTGACTCTTTACATTGCTGGCCTGCCCCCAACAAGTTCCCTACATCTGGGTCATTGGAGCATCACTGATGTATCAGGTCTATGGTGAATGTGCAGACCCCATTCCTCATACAGCAAATATTATAAAGGGATCATTTCTTCCTGTTTTGGGTTGAGAGTCTATGAACCTTAGTGTAACTAAGAACCAAGTTCACTACATTACTTTGTGCTACATCGATCATTGATCATATTACTGGAACACAACAAGCCCTTCAAGAGCACATAACACAATGCTAATTGAATGGAAAAAAGAAAGTAAAAAGCTAGTTCCACAGGAAAAAGAACTAGCCATAAGTAGTGGAATTACCTTAGGTAAAAATGCAGCCAACCACATCAAAACTGGTTGGTTGAACCAATATAGCAGTAGAGCATTCAGATGTGGGCATGGCAGTTCTAGGCACTTTAAATATGCTGTAAATTGTTATACTACTGTCTTTGAGTTTAAGGCCAGAAGGGACATCAGATCATTTAGTCCGTGGTTGGGAACACTTGTTGGCCTGAGATCCACATATGGGTAAGGAAATTGTGTCGTGGACCATGAATGTGGTAGAGGTTGGGCCGTGGGAGGGATAAAGGATGAATGAGAAGGCTCAGGGCTGGGGCTGGAGTATGGACTTTGGCTGGGTGTCACTTACCTCAGGCATTTCCCATCCAGTTGCTCAGTAGTTTTCGCCTGCCCTAGTCCTGTGTCATTCTCTGAAGCAGCTCAGGAGCATCAGTTCCTGAGGGCCCTGACATGCAAAATAATTGATTAAGTGAGATGTACCTGGAAGATCCTGACAAGTCATTTCCACTTTAGAGAAAGATGTAAAAAGATGAAAGAGAAAAAAAAAAGTTTTTTCTCCCAAATGACATGGGTCAAAATTGTGTTTAGCTTTGCAATACTGATCCTTTACAAGCAACAAATATGTATATTATTGGTCTACACATTTCCCCTGCTTTGTACATTACAAATGTGATCAGATCATGATTATTTCTTCCTAAATTGCCATGAACTTTTAATTCTGTGATCAGTTTCTCTTGGTCTATCAAGACAACCTCTTATTGAGAAATCATCCATTTTTGAACACAACACTTCCTGAGTTAGGAAATTGTCATGTGTAATGTTTAGAAATTCCAATAGTAACAGAGAGATAGGCATGTTAGTCTGTATCACCACAAAACAAAATAGCAATCATGTAGCACTTTAAAGACTAACAAAATGATTTATTAGGGCCATGTCCACACTAGCCCCAAACTTCGAAATAGCCATTCAAATGGCCATTTCGAAGTTTACTAATGAAGCGCTGAAATACATATTCAGCGCTTCATTAGCATGCAGGCAGCTGCGGCACTTTGAAATTGACAAGCCTCGCCTCTGCACGGCTCGTCCCCATGGGGCTCCTTTTCGAAAGGACCCCGCCTACTTCAAAGTCCCCTTATTCCCATCAGCTCATGGGAATAAGGGGGCTTCATAGTAGGCAGGGTCCTTTTGAAAAGGAGCCCCATCGGGACGAGCCACATGGCGGTGAGGCTCGTCAATTTCGAAGTGCCGCGGCCACCCGCATGCTAATGAAGCGCTGAGTAAGTATTTCAGCGCTTCATTAGTAAACTTCGAAATGGCCATTTGCGTAGCCATTTCGAAGTTTGGGGCTAGTGTAGACATAGCCTAGGTGATGAGCAGATCTGAAGAAGTGGGTCTGTCCCAAGAAAGCTCATCACCTAATAAATCATTTTTAGTCTTTAGCTTGCTACATGACTGCTGTTTTGTTTTGTTAGCAATTGCAAGTATGTTTTATCTCTGGTAACATGAGATCTTCACCATGGCTGTGTCTACACTCTCATTCCTCTTCTGAAAGAGGTATGCAAATGAGGGAAATAAAAATGCAAATGAAATGCAGATGTTCATATCTGGCACCTCATTTGAATATTCTTAATTTAAAATAGCTTCTTTTGAAAGAATAAAACCTGTGTAGACACTGCTCTTTCAAAAGTAAGCTCCCTCTTCGAAATAATCATTCTTCCCATAAAAAAGGGCTATATATCTCATATCTTAACATTACTTTACAGAGGCACTTAAGAGAATAGTTATTTGGAGCTTTAATAAAAATTTGGTTATGTTATGATAAGCTATATATTATAGTAAATTATACCTTTGGAATAAATCATGTTCAACAAATGCATCTGCTCCCTGTTACAGGTCAGATTGCCTTCCGATAATTTTGTACAAGGATGGCCCACTCCTACTGAACCTGACCATATCCTAATCTTTTATGTTTCCTCTTACGTCTCCTCTGTGAAGCAGGGAAGTGTTGTTATTCCCATTTTACAGATGGGTAAATGAGGAACAAGTGACTGAATCACTTACCAAAGTTTACACAGCAAGTTTATGATGGAACACAGAACTTAACCTAGATCTCTAGAGTTACTGACTAGGATTCTTCCCATTGGACTCTCCTTCTGCAATGATATTTAACAGCTAAGCAGAACGCAATCACAGTTGCAAAGCTCACCTTTATTGGGATGATACCAAATTATGAATTTCTGGGATTGATCTGAATAAACGTAGTGAGCATGAGTTTGTTATGATTTGGTATGTCTGAATTTGCTAGAGAATTCAGGGACCATTAGATAAAAAGTGTGACAAATTACTGAGGGTGCTGGAATTACACTGAAATGGTTAATAATGACTCTTGAACTGCACATTTCAATGCCAAACTCTTGAATATAAGTAAGGATCTACTCACTAAAGTAAAGAACATGTGAAACTATTCAATCAGTGGGCATGGTGTGAGCTGATGGGTCAAAATGATTTTTATGGATGACATCACATCAAGAGCCTAAGTGAATGATTGAGGAGATGGCTAATTGGTTTGCATCAGTGTCTGTTTTTCAGCCCCCTCCAAAGTACATTAGAATATCTGTCTTAAACACCCACAAGGCCTATTTCTGGGACATGTGATTCCTGTTGGGGGAAAAGAAAAAAGGTGCATATCCCAAGCAAAGTGTGTTGGTTGGAAGAGTTCCCCTATTAACATCTGGAAAGATTTGCGAGTGTGAGACAGAAAGATCAGGGCAAACAGTGCTCTACTTCCAGGGACCTTATAGGAGCCTGAAACCAGATGACTCAGAGTGATCTAGACCCTGTTCCAGGAGATCTTGGACAGGCCAAATACCTGAGCAGGGAAAAGAAGAAATTTTTATCTACAATTGGTAGGTATATCTACTTTGTTTGCCAATCAGGACACTGAGCAAGACCAACGTAATTTACTTTGGGTTTGTATTTGGGGATCTGAGGCTTATATGAAAAGAGGGGTACTGTGCAAACAACTGCTTATGTGATAGTTTCTCAACTAAAGTACTGCGCACTAAGAATATTAGTGTGTGAATTCTCACTGGTACTAGCAAGATCTTCCCATCGACGGGCCATTAAAGATCCATTTCAACAACATCATCTTCATCAAAAAGGAGACTCGATGTGATCAGTAAGTCTTTAGATTTCTAGGATTGTCAAAAGGTTTGCAAACTTTATGGTTTGTTAGACCTTTGCATCCAGACAAGTCAAGACAAGACATTTCACACAGATGACCTAGTTTAATTTAAAAAAGATTTAATTATTTCCTTGTAGTGATTAAGTTGGTAATATTTCATTGCACAATAATTAAATATTTATTTTAAAATGTAATTGTTCAGTGTCTTGTTACAACTGTGACCAGCATTTTCATTTTTTTTAAATAAAGGAGAAAAAAATCAGTAATTGCAAAATGTTTTCTGAAGTGCTTTTCATCAATACTTCATTCTTCTTTTACATTTGCAAACAGCTACCACTAGTGTGAATTCAGTGAACACAGCTGGATTTTCTTTTGATTGTTTATGATTTGGGAAAAAAATCATCAAAAGCAGCTTTGTGATTAACATCACAGTGGAAACTCTTTAATTTCTATTTCTGTTCAATTATTCAGGCATATATTATTATTGGAGATCAGTATATGTTCACATTAAAGGGAGGATATAGCCCTAAGGCTGTGGCCACACTTGGCCCAAACTTCGATATGGCCATGCAAATGGCCATTTTGAAGAGTAGTAATGAGGCACTGAATTGAATATTTAGCATTAGGACGCTTCTGGCTCTGGCACTTCAAAAGCACTTTTTTTGAATGCTCATGGCTCAGCCTGGCTACAAGGAGGTCCTTTTTGAAAGGACCCCACATCTTTTGAAATCCCCTTATTCCTCTCAGTAGAGGGGAATAAGGGGATTTCGAAAAGTGCAGGGTCCTTTCGAAAAGAATCCCCAAGTAGCCGCGCCAAGCTGCGAGCGTTCAAAAAAAGTGCTTTTGAAGTGCCAGAGCTGGAAGCGTCCTAATGCTAATGAGGCACTGAATATTTTTAGTTCATTAGTAATCTTCGAAATGGCTATTTGTGTGGCCATTTCAAAGTTTTGGCCAAGTGTGGCCACAGCCTTAGTGAGTGAATAAATGACAGGTAAAACTAATTAAAAACTGTTTAAAAGATTCATTTAAGAAGAAAGAAGGCGCACAGGTCTCCTTCTCACTCCTTATTTTCTTAGCAAAATAGGAGATTTGCTATTAATGTCAATCTGAGCAGATTCTGACCACAAACTGCTCAAACCTCAATACCTGACTTAGGAAGTTCTAGCATCAATCCATTGTAACCTAGGAAAAGATGATGGGAGTTGATTAATATGACTTGGAAGACAATGAGATACCAACACAAAAGAGAATTTTCTGTACTGCAAGAAACTGAAGCAGCACAGCAAAAGAGAACAAAATGGTATAGTAGGAGGGGAGCCTTTTAAAGAGAAAGCTTGAAGGTGAAAATTCATCCAGAAATTGAAAGAGAGCCTCTAGGCAGGAAGCTGTCCATGGCGGGCAGGAATTCCCCTGTTGCTGGGGGCTTTACTTGGAAATTGTTCAAAGGCAATAGGTAACTTGTATTAGAAAAGGGATTTTTATGTAACAGAAAACTGGAAAGCCTGAGGTTGTAGCTTTATGTTTATTTTCTAGGTAGCATGTTCTTTTAAAAAAAAATATATATATATATATATATATATATTTCTTTTTTCCCCCCATGAATACACTTCATGTTTATATTTGTGCCAGGTAGATCATTGCTTTGCAAACTGTGTGGAGTGTGTGCCACACTGCACCTGAGGTGGCAGGAGGAGGGTATAACATGATGCCTCTGGAGTGATGAAGCAGAAGGGAAGACACAAGTGTCTGGTAGTACAGGACACAGAGAGGACAAAATTGGTGAAACTGGAAGGTCTGTTTGTGTGACCCTGCAAAAAGTAACAGAGCAGTAGAAGCCATGGTAAGGCCTTGTGCTTGTGAGCTGTCTGGATAGTGGTGTCAGGGATCTGGGCTGCAGCCACACTGCAGTGAGGCACCTCAAAGGTTACCAAATAAGTCATGACAGCCCCTTATTGGTCTGGGTGAGACACCAAATGTCACAGAGTAGTAGGCATCCTTCAGTCTGCGTAGACTATGGATCACGCCCTTTAAAGTTTCAATTGAGGACTTCATTTACGGCGTCTATTGTGACTATGAAGACCCACATGAGATTGACAGTCCTCGTTGCATCTCTTGCAGATGTAGTGGGTGTCTGGCAAGTCCTTAGTGTGCTTTCTGTGCGCTCACTTCTCCTCTGCTAGCTGTCAGATCTTCATCTCACCCTTCTGAAGGCCCTTGTGTAACCCCTGCCTCCACCTGCTGTGGTCATCTGTTAGTTCTTCCCAGCTGTCCAGCTCGATGTCTACCTCTCTGAGGTCCCTCTTGCAGACATCTTTGTAGCGCAACTGGGGGTGTCCGGGAGGTCTTTTGCCAGAGGCTAGCTCACCATACAGGATGTCTTTTGGAATCCTTCCATCATTCATCCTGTGGACGTGGCCAAGCCAGCGGAGCCAACGCTGCCTGAGGAGGGTGTGCATGGTTGGGATTCCAGCTTGCTCGAGGACGGCGGTGTTGGTCACTCTGTCCTTCCATGATATTCCAAGGATGCACCTGAGGCAGTGCAAGTGGAAGACGTTCAGCCTCTTTTCCTGGCGGGCATACAGGGTCCAAGTCTCGCTGCCATAAAGGAGGGTGCTGAGGATGCAGGCTCTGTAGACTTGCATTTTGGTGTGAGTGTACAGCTTGTTGTTATTCCACACTCTCTTGCTGAGTCTGGACAGAATTGTGGCTGCTTTTCCGATCCTCCTATTTAGCTCAGTCTCCAATGACAGGGTGTCAGTGATGGTGGACCCCAGGTAAACGAACTCGTGGACGACCTCTAACGTATAGTTATCAATGCTGATTGATGAGGATTCAGCAACATGTTGACCGAGTATGTTTGTCTTCTTTAGGCTGTTGGTAAACCCAAAGTCCTTGCACGCTTTGGAGAACTGATCCAGCAGTTTTTGAAGCTGGTCTTCTGTGTGAGACACTACAGCAGCATCGTCTGCGAACAGCATGTCTCTGATGAGGACTTCTCGCACCTTAGACTTAGCTTTCAGCCTTGCAAGGTTAAACAGTTTCCCATCAGATCTTGTGTGCAGCAAGATGCCTTCTGTTGAAGATCCAAATGCATGCTTCAGGAGGAGTGCAAAGAAGATCCCGAACAATGTTGGAGCAAGCACGCATCCTTGTTTGAAGCCGCTCCTGATTCTGAAAGCATCTGATAATGCGCCGTCATATTGGATGGTTCCTCTCATGTCTTTGTGGAACGACTGGATCATCTTGAGTAACTGTGGAGGACAGCCTGTCTTGTGGAGCAGTTTGAACAGACCATCACTGCTGACCAAGTCAAAGGCCTTGGTCATGTCGATGAAGGCTATGTAGAGTGGCTTTCTCTGCTCCCTGCACTTCTCCTGCAGCTGCCTTAGAGAGAAGACCATGTCAACGGTAGACCTCTCTGCGTGGAATCCGCACTGCGATTCAGGGTACACCCTCTCAGCAATCTTCTGGAGTCTGCCAAGGATGACGCGAGCGAACAGTTTACCAGTGACGCTTAGGAGGGAGATTCCACGGTAGTTGCTGCAGTTGGTTCTGTCTCCTTTGTTCTTATACAACGTTACAATGTTAGCGTCGTGCATATCCTGTGGAACCTCACCCTCTTTCCAGCACAGGCACAGTAGCTCATGTAGGGATTCCAGGAGTGTGTCCGCGGCACATTTGATTACCTCTGGTGGTATACCATCCTGGCCAGGGGCCTTTCCTGCTGCAATGCTGTCGATGGCTCTCTTCAGTTCATCCACAGTCGGTTCTTCATCCTGTTCGTCCATTACTGGTAGGAGCTCGACGGCATCGAGGGTTGCATCAACCACAACGTTCTCGCGTGAGTACAGCTCGGAGTAGTGCTCAACCCAGCGCTCCATCTGTTTGGCTTTGTCATCAATGATTTCACCAGATTTGGATTTCAGAGGTGCCATCTTGTTCTGGGTGGGTCCTAATGCCTTCTTCATACCCTCATACATTCCTCTGAGATTACCAAAGTCAGCACAGGTCTGAATGCTGCTGCATATCTGGAGCCAGTGGTTGTTGGCACAGCACCTGGCTGTCTGCTGTACTGTTCTTCTGGCCTCTCTAAGTGCTTGCTGGGTACTCTGGCTCGGTGAGCGTTTGTACTCTAGGGCTACGTCTACACGTGCAGCCAACATCGAAATAGCTTATTTCGATGTTGCGACATCGAAATAGTCTATTTCGATGAATAACGTCTACACGTCCTCCAGGGCCGGCAACGTCGATGTTCAACTTCGACGTTGCTCAGCCCAACATCGAAATAGGCGCAGCGAGGAAACGTCTACACGTCAAAGTAGCACACATCGAAACAGGGATGCCAGGCACAGCTGCAGACAGGGTCACAGGGCGGACTCAACAGCCAGCTGCTCCCTTAAAGGGCCCCTCCCAGACACAGTTGCACTAAACAACACAAGATCCACAGAGCTGACAACTGGTTGCAGACCCTGTGCCTGCAGCATAGATCCCCAGCTGCCGCAGAAGCAGCCAGAAGCCCTGGGCTAAGGGCTGCTGCCCACGGTGACCATAGAGCCCCGCAGGGGCTGGAGAGAGAGCATCTCTCAACCCCCCAGCTGATGGCCGCCATGGAGGACCCGGCAATTTCGACGTTGCGGGATGCGGATCGTCTACACGGTCCCTACTTCGACGTTGAACGTCGAAGTAGGGCGCTATTCCTATCTCCTCATGAGGTTAGCGACTTCGACTTCTCGCCGCCTAACGTCGAAGTTAACTTCGAAATAGTGCCCGACGCGTGTAGACGCGACGGGCGCTATTTCGAAGTTGGTGCCGCTACTTCGAAGTAGCGTGCACGTGTAGACGCAGCTTAGGAGTGCAGCGTGCTTCTTTTCAATGACTGGAATCATCTCATCGGAGTTAGCTTCGAACCAGTCGTTTGTGTTTCTAGCTCTTGTTCCAAACACAGACAAGGCCGTGTTGTAAACTGTATCCCTCAGATGTTGCCATTTGGATGTCGCATCGGCGCCCCCAGGGCCGCTGCGCAGATTTTCCTGGAGGGTCTCTCTGAACTTTTCAGCTTTCTCCGAGTTTGCCGTCTTTCTGGCGTCAATGTGGGGCCTTCCAGCAGGTTTAGAGTGGTACAGCTTCTTGGGTCTCAGCTTGAGCTTGGAGCAAACTAGCGAGTGATCTGTATCACAGTCAGCACTATGATAGCTGTGTGTCAGAAGGACGTTTTTGAGGTTATTACGCCTAGTGATGACCACATCTAGTTGATGCCAGTGCTTCGATCGTGGGTGTCTCCACGACACTCTTGCTGTGGCTTTGTTCAGAAGAATGTGTTTGTGTTGCACAGATTGTGGTACGTGCACAGTTCAAGAGTCATTAAAGGAGTTACACACCAATAACCACAAATTAATGTTCAGACTGCACACACTTGCAAAGTATATTCTGCAAATTCCAAGTAGGGGAGCAAAGTATGAGCTGTCAATTTATTTATTTATTTATATTTGTTTATTTAATGTTAAAGGACATACAACAAGAAAAGGGGAAAATGAGATTATAGGCGCGATGGATATAAAAGCACCTTTGAAATGTGTTTGTTTCAGCTACTGTTGCAGTTAGTGAGTGAGACCTTGCCCACATGATTCAGCATGGAGAGGAAGGACCAAAGGAGAGAAGGCTTCACAAGCTGGAGGCTAACGACCTGCTAGGAGTGTGACCAGAGGACTGCTAACAGGGGAGTTTGTCTGGGAGAGAATGTAAACCCCACTGAGCTGGATGAGAGCTAATGGATGTGTTTGTTTCCTGGGCTGTTTGTTTGAATTTGAAATTCAGTTACTGACTGATCTCAGTTACTTGTGGGTAGTAACAGAGAGGAAGCCATGCTAATCTATACATTTTTTGATCATCTTTTGTTTATTGTAAAGGATTTTGATCAAGTGGTTCCTCAGTTTCTTAGACAGCATGTTGCATAGATGCTCACTGTAGTCAGTGTAGTACATTGATTGTACGGGGTTTTTCACTGTCAGTCCCTTGGGTACAATGTCCATTTTCTTGCATTTGGAGAGAAAGATGACATCTGTCTGGATCTGGGCGAGTTTTTTCATGGAGTTGGTGGATCTCCCTTCCAAACGGCTAAATACAGTGCCTTGCATGTTGAATAGTAACAGAGAGGAAGCCGTGCTAGTCTTTACTTGTGGATGAGTTTGATTGCTAGGCTGATTGTTTGAATTCAAATTTCAGTTTGCTAGGCTGATTGCCTGTGTGGATTTGAATTTGAATTTCTGACTTGAATCTGAATTTCAGTTACTGATTGAGCTCAATTACTGTGGCAGTTAGGTTGTGTGAGTGATTGAGCCCCTACCCCTGTGACTCACTAATGGGTAGGAGAGATCAAAGTAGAGAAGGCTTCAAAAGGCAGATGCTAATCAACCAGTGGGAGTGTGATCATCTGGAGGCTGCTAACATGGGAGTTTACCTGGGAGTTCACCCTGGGGGGAAATCCCCATATTACATGGTCTTTTCAATTTTGTTTCTCTTCTGCCTGTCAAAGCAGCAAGAATCTCATCTGAAGGAATTCTCTGAAGAAAGGGAAAAATGGATAGTGACAAGTCTACTGACAAGTCAGCTTTTGTGACCTACACAACATGTACCATGTTTCTCTTCCTCCTGGAAGACGAAAGGGATTTTGTATGTACCAAGTGCAAGTTGGTCACTAATTTAAAAGACAAGGTTAGAGGACTTGAGGCACAAATATCAATATCCATCAGAGAAGGTGAAGACTTCCTCGACAGAAGGCAGCATTTAGTCCTACAGAAACAGCAGGCTCAGCAACCAGTGAGGGCAGTACAAAACAAGGAAGAAAACTAGAATCATGTAACCTGCAGGAGAAGAAAGCCAGTTCAGGTATCTCCAATTCTTGCAGAGGTAAGCAACCGCTTTCAGGCTCTCTGAATGGGTGATATGGTGGAGAATGCTGTGGCACAGACCTCAGAGAGGAGGGATCAGAAGAAGCCCCACAGACTGGAAAGCATGAGATGCATAGTCCTAGGGATGGCAGTTCTACGACCACCACCCACAAAAGAAGAAGAAGGGTGGTGGTGATTGGGGACTCTTTCCTAAGTGGTACAGAGTCATCCATCCATCTTGTAGACCTGAAATCTTGGGAAGTTTGCTGCTTACCAGGAGCTAGAATCCAAGGTATGACAGAGAGACTTCAAAAATCATCAAACCTGTGGATTATTACCCTCTCCTACTTCTCCATATAGGAACTAATGACACAGAAAAGAATAACCATGACCAGATCACTGCAAATTATGTAACTCTGGGAAGAAAGATGCAGGAAAATGAAGTGCAAGTGGTGTTCTTGTACATCCTCCCTGTTGAAGGAAGGGATCCAGGCAGAGATGATCGAATCAAGGAAGGAAAAGTGATTGTGCAGTTGGTGTCAGAGAGAGGGATTTAGTTTCTTCTATCATGTGACGCTGTTTCAGGGGCAAGGATTGCTAGGAAGAGATGGGATCCACCTAACAAAGAGAGGGAAGAGCATCTTTGTGGGCAGGCTTGCAAACCTAGTGAGGATGGCTTTAAATTAGGTTAATCAGGGGATGGTGACTCAAGCCCTGAGGTAAGAGGGGAAGGAGGAAGGAATAACAAAGCAGAACATCAGGTGTGAAAGGAGAAAGTGGACCAATCGGATGACTATGTAAGGTGTTTGTAGACAAATGCAAGAAGCTTGGGGGGAAAAGAAAAAAAAAAACCAGGAAGAATTAGAGGCCCTGGCAGTCAAAGAAGTATGAAATGAGTGGAATAACTGAGACTTGGTGGGATGACTCACATAACTGGAGCACTGTCATGGAAGGGTATAAATTATTTAGGAAAGACAAGCAGGAGAGAAAAGGGAGAGTTGCGATGTATGTGAGAGAGTAGCATGATTGCTGAGAGCTGCAGAATATGGAAGTTAAAAAGCCAGTGGAGAGTTTTTGGGTTAAGCTTAGAGGTGTAAGCAACAGAGGTAATGTTGTGGTTGGTGTCTGCTATAGACCACCACATCAGCCTAGATGATGTAGATGAGCATTTCTTCAGCTCTGTAAGAAAAGCTTCCAAATCACTGGCCCTGGCTCTCATGAGATATCTTAATTAACCAGACATTTGTTGGGAGACCAATACAGCAATGTATACACAATCCAGGAAGTTTTTGGAGACTGTTGCGGGGGCAAACTTCCTGGTACAAATGCTAATGAAACTGAATAGGTGCCATGCTCAGCTTGACCTTCTGCTCACAAACAGTGAAGAAATAGTGGGTGAAATAGAAGTGGGTGGCAACCTGGGCTCCAGCAACTATGAGATGGTAGAGTTCAGGATTCTGATAAAAAGGAAGAAAGGTGAGCAGTAAAATACTGATCTTTGATTTTAGAAGAGCAGACTTAGACACCCTGACAGAACTAATGGGAAGGATCCCCTGGGAAACAAATATGAAGGGAAAAGATGTTCAGGACAACTGGCGATATTTTAGAGTCTTACTGGTGGCACAGCAACAAACCAATGCACAGTTAAAAAAAAAAAAGCAAATATGGTAGGCAACTAGCTTGGCTTACAAGGGAAATACTTGGTGAGCTTGAACTCAAAACTGATGCATGTAAGAAGGGGAAACTTGGACAGATGACTTGGCAGGAGTATAAATACATGGCTGGAGAATGCCAGAAGGTAATCAGGAATGCGAAAGCACAATTGGAATTGCACTTAGCAAGGAATATGATGGGCAACAAGAAGGAGTTCTACAGGCATGTTAATAATAAGAAGGCAATCAGGGAAGGTGCATGGCAATTACTGGATGAGGGAGATAACTTAGAGACAAGTGATGTGGGAAAGGCTGAAGTACTCAATGCTTTTTTGTGTGTCAGTCTTCATGGACAAGGTCAGCACCCAGACTATGGTGCAAAGAAATGCAGTATGGGAAGGAGGTGGACAGCCCTCAGTGAGAAAAGGACAGGTTAAGAGCTATTTAGAAAAGCTACACACACACAAACCCCTGGGTCTAGACTTAATGCATCCAAGTGTACTGAGGGAATTAGCAGCTGTCATTACAGATCCTTTGGCTATTGTCTTTGAAAACTCATGTAAATCAGGAGAGGTCCCAGGTGACTGGAGAAAGGCACACAGAATGACCATCTTGAAAAAAGAAAAGAAGGAGAATCCATGGCACTATTGATCCATGGAACTATAGACTGGTCAGTATTATCTCAGTCTCCATACAAATCATGGAAGGGATCCTCAAGGAATACATTTTGGGTCACTTGGAAGAGGGAAAAGTGATCAAGTGTAGTTAACATAGATTTACAAAGGGCAAGTAACGCCTGTCCAATCTAATTAGCTTCTATGATGAGGTAATTAGTTCTGTAGACATGGGGGTGGATGTGATATATGTTGCATTTATCAAAGCTTTTGATACAGTCTTCCACAGCATTCTTGACCATAAGTTAAGGAAATATGCATTAGATATGTGGACTTTCAGATAGATAGAAAGCTGGCTGGATTGCCAGGACCCACAGGTAGTGATCAATGGCCCTATGTCCGGTTGACGGTAAAGTTCAAGTAGTGTGAACCAAGGATCAGTTCTAAGGTCAGTATTATTCAACCTCTTTATTAATGACCTGGATGAGGTGATGGATTGCACTCCTAGCAAATTGCGGATGACACTAAGCTGGGGGGAGAGGTAGATAAATAGGAGGGTAAGGATAGGGTCCAGAGTAACCTAGATAAATTGGAAGATTAGGCAAAAAGAAATCTGATGAGGTTCAACAAGGAGAAGTGCAGACTCCTCCACTTGGGAAAAAAAATCCCAAGCATGTTTATAGTCTGGGAATCAACTGGCTAAATAGCAGTGCATCAGAAAAGGAGCTGGGATTACAGTGGATGAGAGGCTGGAAATGAGTCAACAGCGTGCCTTTGTAACCAAGAAGGCTAATGGCATATGGGGGTGCATTAGGAAAAGCATTTATTCCCTTTTATTCTGCACTGGTGAGGCCACATTTCATCCAATTCTGGGCCCCCACTGTATAGAAAGGATGTGGATGAATTGGTGTGGGTTCAGTGGAAGGCAATGAAAATTATTAGAAGGCTGAAGCACATGACCTATGAGGAGAAGCTGATAGATTTGTGGTTAGTCAGTTTTCAGAAAAGAAGAGTGAGGAATGATTTGATAGTAGCCTTCAGCTTCCTGAAGAGGGGCTCTAAAGAAGATGGAAAGTGGTAGTTCTCAGTATTGATGGGTGGCAGAACAAGGAGCAATGGTCTGAAGTTACCGAGGGAGGGGTTTAGGTTGGATATTAGGAACAGCTATTTCACCAGAAGGGTAGTGAAGAACTGGAATGCTTTACTGAGAGAGGTGGTATCATAGAATCCTAGGGCTGGAAGGGACCTCAGAAGGTCATCTCATCCAGCCCCCTGCCAAAGGCAGAATCAACCCCAACTAAATAATCTCAGCCAGGACTATGTCCAGCCAGGATTTAAATACTTCTAGGATTGAAGATTCGACATTCTCTCTTGGTAACCTCCCGTTTGACAAAGTCCTGGTCAGGATGATTTAGTTAGGATTGATTGTACTGTGAACAGAGGGCTGGACTAGGTGACATCTTAAGCGAACTTCCAGCCCTAGTATTCTATGATTCTGTGTTCACCCAACAAGAAGTCAGCAGAAGAGCTGAGGGCTCAGTGAGTATTTTAAACAGTCTAAGAAGGGTTCAGGGTGAAATGACCAAGGTTTGGGAAACTGTGAGCCGATGCCCAGGTGCCAGCTAAAGGTCCGGTGAGGCAAAGGGGGTGATACCGCACCAGCAGCTACACTAAGCAGCCAGGGCAGGCTGGGTTCTTTGGTTTGCGTTTAGTTCGGGTATAGCAGCAAGAGGAAAATACACTTATTAGAGGCTTTAACAATTACTTTTTATTTATACAAAGACAAACAGTTTAACTAAGACAAATGATTAAAGTACAAGAATTTGTGAATTTTGTGTTAATAACTTTAGCAGCGGCTAATAGGAAAACTGCTGGCTGCGATTTTACAACAGAAGCGGCTGCCACGAGTAAAAGGGGTTTTTAAACTGACCGCCCAACTTTATGATTGAAACCAAGATGGCCACCGAGTGAGTGACAGGATAATGATTTTCTTGCGGTTACTAATGTTTATTGAAGGTAATTGTTGACCGCAGCTTGCCAATTAAGGTAAGGACCCCCTGTGGTTTGAGAGACAAAATAATGATTTTCTGCGGTTCTATGTAAAAGGTAATGGCCGATCGCGCAGTTTTCTAATAGATCAAAGGGGTAAGAGAGTTTTGAAGATAAGATAAGGGCTTTCTGTGGTTTGACTGACAGGCTAATGGTTTTTAGCAGTTTATAGCCAAAAACAGTTAGTACCCGCGGTTTTTAAAGAGGAAACAACGCAATTTAACTTAAGAAAAGTTTTAGACAAACTAGCTAGCTTAAACTAATACAATTGATGTGTACACAAGAAAGGCACGTTGCAGGTGTGATTTTCACCCCTGCCTCTTAGACCTGGTGGAACCAGAGTCTTTCCCTCAATTCCTATAGGAAAAAAGTGTAATACAGGTGTAATTCTTACCCCTGCCTCCTAGATCCGGTGTGACCCAGAATCTTTCTCTCAATCCCTCGGGAACAAGTAGATACGAACCAGGGATCCCCAGTCTCTGGTGTCAATACCGGATCTGGCCAGCAGGTGTAGATGATTGGAGCTCGAAGGGGGCGGGCTGCCAAACCCCTCTTTATACCCCTTTAGTCATGTAGGCTTCTTCCTGGTCTCAAGTGGCCAATTGGGGAGGAATGTGTTTGAACCCGAGGTTTCCCAGGGAAGGTGCAAGGCTCAATTTGCACCTGTGAATTGTGGACAATTGGGCACCTTTGGAGGTGATGGGTGGAGGTACCCTGTTCTTCCTGGGGCAATGATGAGGCGTGTCAATTACCAATATCAGCCAGAAGGACGGCTATTAGCTAACCCATTCACTGTCTGGTTTCTGTGTATGGTAGAGAGTCTGGGTGAGACAGCACACTTGTGTTTCCAGGGCATCAAAGGCTGCCTGTCTCCCTCTCTCTCTCTCTCTCTCTTTGTCTCTCTCTCTCTCTGTCTCTCCCAGTGGGGGGAGAAGAAGAAAAGGCCAAATGGGGGTTCATGTCTGGCTACAGAAACCCTCCAGGTTCCTCTTCATGAGACCTGCTCAGGTAGAGCTGGCCAAATTGCAGTTCTGCAGGGATAAGGCGGCCCAGGACCACCACATGCAGATGGTATATATGAGCATCTGAGAGCAGGCAGCCACTAAGAAGGCTGAGAACTGGGTCCCCCAGCAACAAATGGCATCAGCTGAGGCAAAAGAAAGAGTGCACAAGAGGCAAATGGAGATAAAGGAAATGCATCTCAAAGGACTGGAGCAGCAGAAAAGTATTCCCCACTCCCTGAGTAATCTCCCCAAGAATTTTCCCAGATGGGCCAGACTGTTCCAACTTTTAAAGTCTCTGGCTGTATCAAAGAATATTTAATAGTTTCTGAAAGAATTTTGCATGCCAACTGCATCTTTAAGGACAAATTTTAGGTACTGTATAGCTTTCCAAATATTTATGGGCATGAACCACAGGAAGCCAAAACTATGATCAGTATAATGAAGCTGTATTGCTAAGTTTTAAAACTGTGTCAGAATCCTACTGTTTAAAGTTTAGCCTACAAGTGCACAACTGATCTAGCTGGCAGTGGCGAGGGAGGGTGCTCCAGGCTGGTGAGATACAGAGAGCAACTGAAATAATGTTGCACAAATAGGCAATAGCTGATCAAAGTACAAATATTTTTAACCCAGAGTGAACAAATCGCAACTCTCTAGGAATAGGGGATTGGGAAAGACCCCATGCTGTAAGTGGCTAATATGAAGTAATCCCAAGAAGAGAGAGATTTTTTCATATGTACACACCTGAGGATGGGAGATAGCTCCACAAAAGGACAACGAATATGCAGGATACTTCTTGCCTCCCAGAATTAGGGCGTGAAGACCTAATCCACAACCCACTGAAGTCAAGGAACCTTGCATCCAACTCTAAAAAAAAAAAGTTAATGCACTATAGAACAGTTCCTGTAGTTCTTAAATATCCCAAACTCCCACTGACTTAAATAGGAAATGTATTTATATGGTGTATGTTGCTTCAGCCTTAGTTGTAATATCCTTCCTACAATTTTTTCAGAAGCATCCTGTATGTAGTAACTTGGAATGGAGTTCTTGATAAGGCTTCAAACACTTTAAACAATCAAATGAAATGTTTACTTTTCTAATATGTTAAAGTGATAGGATCTCTTGTTTGTTATATCTGTGCAGGCTTTCTCCCCTACATCTGGAGGAATACATAGGTAATTCTTCTTCCATTCATTTTCTTGATGCTTTATCAATGGCAGAATGCTACTTAGCGTAGCATTTTGCAGGAATAACCTGACTGAATAGCACTGTCTGAAGTTAGTGACAATGCAGCCATGCAGCATATATTTGTCTTCTCTTTTTACATCTTCATGATAACTGTCTTACATGTTTCTGAAATGAAAGTTTTGCCTTATGTCTTATTTTTGTAGACCATCTATCATTTTTTTCTTGCACCACAGGACAATTTTATGATATTGAATTGTTTTGCTTTTTATGTTCTCTCTCACAGCTATCTCCTTCTTCCATTGTCTCCAAATCCCTTCTCACCTCAATACTCCAGCACCAGCATAACTCACTTTATCTTCAGATAATTCAGAGGATAGGAAATGATAAGAAAACACTGCATACTTTTTGGAAAATATGTCAACTTAGGTAAGAAGACCAGACGACTTCTGGATACTGAACATATCAAATTACGGGGGGGGGGTGGTGTCGGTGAAGGGGGAGGGACCAGATTACTAAAATAGACAGGGAGCCTAGCTGACTCAAATACTAGTCCAACATCTGAAGGATTGAGATACATTTTAGCTGTCCATTCAAAGCCTCGATCATCTGTGTGAGGGAAAAATAGCTCGAAATTTAATCTAATCTAATCTCTTTATAACTCCTTACTTTTTAAAGTGCTTCAGAAACAATGATTAACCCAGCTTCCACGTGGAAAAAAAGGAACAATAGAGGGTAGTACAATGGACAAAGAGAGGAAAGATAGTGTCACTACCAATGAAAATAATAGTCAGCTAGATGATACAGACAATAAAATGACTGAACCTAATCAGACAAAGAATCAAGAAAAAGTCAAGCAGAATCAATTAAAATATCTGTACGTCAGTGCAGTGAGTCTAGGTAACAGGCTGGAGAAACTGTAACTGCAGGAAATGAAACCAAATATTATAGGGATAACAGAAATATGGTGGAATAACAGTCACGGCTGGAACACAGATATTAAAGAGCATGTGCTCTTCAGAAATGACAAAAGATAAAGGCAGAGTTGGTGGAGCAGCATCACATATTCATGATGTGATGGACTGTAAATAAATTAGAAATGATAGAATCGATAAAATGGAATCTATTTGTATCAAAGACGCTTTTAGGAAGAGCCTCCTTTGCAGTAATGTTTGGAGTTCAGTAAAGACCCTAGGCTTTCATTTGTATATGGTGTGAGACCACTTTACTGTTTTTAATAGATAAAATATTTCTCAGATTTGTGTGATTATGGGAGACTGTAATTTCATAGATACATATTGGATGATACAATTTATAATGCTAGGGCCCAGATAATCCTGGATGTGATAGCTGACACATCTCTTCATCAAATACTGATTGAATCGACAAAAGGTGATGTTATTTTTTTAAATTCAGTATTGGTAAATAGTGATGACCTCAAAGAAGAACAGGTTGTAGAGCGGAAACTTGGTTTGAATAATTATGGCTTAATTAGAATAAACTAAATAGAAGCATGGATTGCACCCTCAGCAAATTTGTAAATAACACTAAGGTAGGGGTTACTGGAGGTTAGGGATAGGGTCACTGGAGTGACCTAGACAAATTGGAAGTTTGGGAAAAAACCAAGTTGATGAAGTTCAACAAGGAGAAGTGCAGAGTCCTGCACTTGGGATGGAAGAATCGCAAGCACTGTTACAGGCTGGGGACCAACTGGCTAAGTAGCAGTGCAGCAGAAAAGGACTTGGGGATTACAGTGGTTGAGAGGCTGGATACGAGTCAATAATGTGCCCATATAGCCAAGAAGGCTAATGGCATATTGGAGTGCATAAGGACAAGCATTTCCAGCAGATCTAGAAAAGTTATTATTCCCCTCTATTTGGCACTGGTGAGGCCACGCCTGGCGTATTGCATCCATTTCTGGGCCCTCCGGAAAAGAAAGAATATGGACCATTGGAGAAGGTTCAGTAGAGGGCAACAAAAAATGATTAAGGGGCTGGAGCATATGACCTATATGCAGAGGCTAAGAGATTTGAGCTTATTTAGTTTTCAGAAGAGAGGACTGAGGGGCAATTTGATAGCAGCCTTCAACTTTCTTAAAGGAGGTTCTAAAGAGGATGGAGACAGACTGTTCTCAATGGTGACAGATGACAGAACAAGGAGCAATGGCCTGAAGTTATAGAGGGAGAGGTGTAAGTTGGGTATGAGGAAAAACTATTTCACTAAGAGGGTGGTGAAGCATTAGAATATGTTACTGAGGCAGGTGGTGGAATCTCCATCCCTAGAGGTTTTTAAGTCTCAGCTTGACATAGTCATGGCTGGAATGGTTTAGTTGGGGTTGATCCTGCTTTAGGCAGGGGCCTGGGCTAGATGACAACCTGAGGTCTCTTCCAGCCCTCGGAGTCTATCATTCTATGATTAAAAAGAAAAACAGAGTCCTTGCAGCTATGGTCTTTGATTTTGAAAAGGGTGAACTTTTAAAAATCTTGCAGAAATCTGCATCACAAAAAAAGTGTTGCAAATGACAATGGGTATGAAATATCTGAAAACAGGTGATAAGTAGAAAGTGAAAAGCTTTGAAGAAATGGGAAGATGGTGGATCAAAAAGAAACCTACTTCATAGGGTGAGAAAATGTAGATATAATGTACCAAAAGCCAAGCAGAGTTGGACCTTGCAAAGGAATTTAAAAGCAGTAGTAAAAGTTTCTTTTGCCTTTTAAATGAAATCAAGGAAAGAAGGTGTGGAAGCTAAGGATAGAGTGGAGATTAAGAATAATCTACATACAGTCCACCACTTGAACCTAATCTTTTTCCTCCATTTATTACAGGGTAATACAAATATTGGGGGCAGAAGGCATGGTGACTAACGGGTACAAGGATACAGAAAAAGTAATGACCACATATGAGATAGAAGCTGTCACACCGACTGCAGTGGCTTGGAACCATGAAAACCTACCTAAGTTCAAGCTGTCAAACACAGAACAGATGCCTCAAATGGGTGGTATTTTCTAAAATTGGATTTCACCAAGCCACAAACAAAATGTAAACTCCTAGATAACTGCATCAATCTTAGTGAGAAGTCACAGAAAATCCCCATAGACCCTCCAGTCTATCTAGCCATTCAGACAAATAGGGCTTAAGCGATAAATTATTACTGGAGAATGGTAAATATGGTACATGTATTTTAAAAAGCTAAAAAAACAATCAAGGATACAGGACGTCTGTGAGTTTGACATCAATTGCATGTGAGTTCTCAGAATAAATTTTCAGAAAATAGTTAAGGACAAATAGGTAAAATATCGTAGGGATAAAATACAATTTTTTTTCCCTTGCAAAAAAGGTAGATTGTGCCAGACCAACCTAATCTCCCTTTTTGAGAATGTAACCAATATTCTACAGAAAGAAATGCAGAGGCTCTAATTGGCCCGTGTTTCACTAAAATAGTAAATGTTCTCTATAAATACGTCAGATGAATAAACACCAGCAACATAGAGAAGAGTTCTGTATTTTAAATGCATATGTTAACTATCTAAAATTTGTTTATTCCTGTGGTTTTAATAAGTTTAGGCTTGAAATTTAACAAATATTTCTAGCCATCAGAGGACTGAACTTCCAAGAGAAGTAATGAAAGGCAAAAAACCCTAGCTTATTAAAAGACTCAAACTTAATAAATGTGGTAATGATGACGAGATTTCCTATAATGGCATATGGCAAATACAAGACTGATACTAGAAAATATCTTCAAAGGATGAAGTTGGGACACTAGTTGTCAGACCCTGATTTACTGAAGAGAATTTTTTGCAGGTGTCTGGTTGTGGATTTCACCTACATACTCAGGAGCTAATTGATTATCCTGTCTGGGGCCAGGAAGGAATTCCCCTCAAGTCAGATTGGCTGAGATGCTGAGGAGATGGTTCATAGATCACTTTGCTGATTTCAGTTGCAGTAAATGATGAGTTCTCTGTGATTTAAAGCATTTAAATCAAGATTTGAGGACCTAAATGACTGAAGCAGAGCTTATGGGCCTACTACAGCAGTGGATGGGTGAGGTTGTATGGGCACCCCTTTGAGCCTGAAAGTCTATGAACCTTTTCACTTCAAATACAGGGAAACTGAAATGCAGAAAGATTATGTGAACTTTGCAATGGAGGCAGCATAGTTCAGCAAAAAGAGCAACAGAATGGAATTTAGGCGATCTATTAATAAGTTGTGTTCACAACTCTGCCATTTAGTCACTGCGACTCAATTTCTCCATTTTTGCAATGAAAATAATATTCACATTATTTATGTAACACTGAGATCAGGTGCTAGAAAGCAACCCCCCCTTTTAATAATTAATTTCTTTACACGTCACATGGTAGTGTGTGATAAATGAAGGCACACAAGTTCTTTGTTTTACAAAAACATTTCCCTTTGTACAAGCAGATTGTTTAGATCTATATTATGTTCTGTTATGTATCTTGAATACATTGCATTTGTCTGTGAATAAAGTACTGCCATCACTGATTAAAATGTATGATTACCTAGCATAAAAATGCCAAAGTACGTAATTTTAGATATAAAATTGTTCTGTGAAGCCATACTACTGTGACACACTGTATATATTTTAAATGGGAAAAAAAAACACATGGATTCTTGGTGTGTAAACACTGGTAAGAGTTCAGTAAAAGTTAAAGAAATAGTAGAGATCTCACAAATCTTCTGTGATGTAGTAAAGCTTTGAGAATCAGTTTTCAAATTATATAGATACTAAAAAGGAAAGAAACTGTAAATGTGAAATAAATGAGAGCTTCCAGAAAAATATGGGACATACAAAAAAACTTGCCAGAAGGAAAGCTTTAAATATGCTATCCATGCTATAATAAATAAATGAAAAAAAAAATGAGAAGACCTTAACTTTTACTCAGGCATTCCAGTAAAAGTAGAAGCAGTAATACAAAAAATAGAAGAATTTTTTGAAATCTATATTTCTATTGCAGTGCCCTGCCAAAAAGTAGAAGCCTTGAATTTTGCAATAGACCATGCAATTAAATTAATCTTAACTTATCCATCAACGTTTTGTAAAAGTATCTGTTCACAGCTGACCTTCACTAGTTCTCAACTGTAACAATAGGCCACTGTCATCTAAGGTGAGGTTTTGTTCTGAATACGGTTGCCCCCTTAGTTTTTCCCCATAGCTTTTAACTGTGTTAAATGAATCTGGCTAAAAGGAGAAGAGAGGCAGTTAACCAAAAGATGAATGTCTTCAATATTTTAATTACAGGTGGGTAAATTCTAGGACTACGGTTACACTGGCAAGTTTTGCCGACAATACCCCAGTTTTGTTGACAAAATAGGTGGAACATCCACACAGAAAAGGTATTTTTGTATGTGTTGACAACACTCAGCACTTTTGTCAGCCATGTTCTGTCTCTCACCCATGAGGCATAATGCTGTTTTTGATAGGGTCAGTTGATGAAAAAGCTGTGTGGATGCTCTAAGGAGGTCTGTGAATGTGCCGGAGCAGGTTCAGCAGAGGGCAACGAAAATGATTAAGGGGCTGGCACACAAGACCTATGAGGAGAGGCTGAGGGATTTGGGCTTGTTTAGTTTATGAAAGAGAGGACTGAGGGGTGATTTAATAGCGGCCTTCAACTTCCTGAAGGGGAACTCTAAACAGGAGGGTAAGAAACTGTTGTCAGTGGTGTCAGATGGCAGAACAAAGAGTAATAATCTGAAGTTAAAGAGGGAGAGGTTGCAGGTTAGATATTAAAAAAAGACTACTTCACCACGAGGGTGGTGAAGCATTGGAATGTGTTGCCTAGAGAGGTGGTGCATTCTCAATCCCTCGAGATTTTTAAGTCCTGTCTTGACAAGGTCCTGGCTGGGATGACTTATTGGGGTGTTGATCCTACTCAAAGCAGGGGGCTGGACTAGGTGATCTCCTGAGTTCCCTTCGAGCCCTATGATTCTATGATTCTCTCAAGAGACAGGGCATCTAGAACAATAGGAAGCCCTGTCTGCTGTGCTTCCAGGTGCCTGTTTTGTCAAGAGAATGGCTGGGAAGTTCAGCTGCTCTGTCGACATAGAGGAATGCTTTTTTGATTGGCTTTTGTGGGTGGCTGTACTCTGTCGGCAGAAATTTTGTTGGACAATCTTTTCCAACAGTGACGTCTGTCAAGAGATCACTGTAGTATAACTGTAGCTTCTGTGTTTCTCAATTAATTCACTTCATCAGTTAGTGACCACTTTTGTTTGTTGTCTGGGAATACTCTAATGAACAAATATACTGGTAGAAATATTGGAGAAGGCTTATGGAAGGCAAAGTTAAAAAAAATGCATCAAGTATTCTTACTGGGATTCATTGCCATTCAGTGAGAAAAGAATTGTATCACTCGTATATAACTCATCAATACAATTCAAATTTCAAAATGTGAACATCAAATAGCTGAATTAATATTTGCAGAAGACCCGTCATGGTGCAAGCCAGAAACCAAATGTCAGATGGTGTCCAGCAATAAATAAAGGATCGTTTTGTCTTCATTAAGTCTCACATATTTCTTTATTCTACAATTGGTATCAGTTAAAGGGAACCTTTTATTTTTAGCAATGTTATATATTTTTTTCCTTTCATGAAAGAGACTTTGTATATTGTATTTACATTTGTTTGCCCCATCTAAGGATTTTTGTGTGATTTACTGCCATCTCTCCTCTTGATACTTCATCTTAAGCCACACTATCTTCATCATAAACAAGGCTGGTAAAACTGCCTATTTAGACTTCCTGTCAGTTCACAGAATCACAGACTGAAAGGCACCTCAGTCCAGTTCACACACATAAAGCAGGACCAAGTAACACGTAGGCCAGTGCTAGCAGGTATTTGTCTAACAACCTCCCTAGGTGACTTGTTCATGGGCTTGCCTGCTCTGAAAATAACTTTTTCCTCTTGTGCAACCTACACCTTCCTTGCTTAAAATTAAAGCCACTGATTCGTTTCCTATATTTTAGAGGTTAAGGAGATCAATTTTTCATCCTTCTCGTTGTAACAAGCTTCTCTTCCCCAAATCATAACAAACCCAACATTTTCAGTTGTTTCCCCATAGGCCATATTTCTGAGACCATTAATAATTTTGTTCCTGTCTTCTGGACGTCTTCCAGTTTGTCCACCTCTGTCTTAAACTGTAATGCCCAGAACTGGAACCAGAACTCCAGCCGAGGTCTTATATGTGCAGAGTACAGTGGAAGAGCTACTTCCTATGTCTTGCTTACAACACTCCTGTTAACACATCACAGATTTTTTTTTCTTGTTTTAAAACAGTGTTATCCATTCTTGACTAATACTTAGCTTGTTCTCCACTGTACAGAAGATCCCTTTTTGCAGTACTTCTTCATGTATAGCCATTTCTCTTTTTTGTATGTTCACAATTGATTTTTCTTCTTAAGCGGACAGCTTGGAATTTGTCCCAACTGCATTTAATCTTGTTTACTTTAGACAATTTTTCCAGTTTCTCCAAACCACTTTGAATTTTAATCCTTATCCACAAAGTTCTTGCAAACCGTCTTCCAGCTTGGCATCATCCACAAATGTTGCAAGTATACTCCTTATGTCATGATCTAAATACATGAGGATGGCATTAAATGTCAGGTACGACTAGCCTGATACCATAATGTGAGTAGATGGTGCTACCTGCAACTCATCAAACTTTGGAGAGTAGTCTGGGAGGTGGGAAAGGGGTGTATGGCTAAGAAAACAACCCTGACAGAAAAACCTCAACTGCATTGTGAATGAAGTCAATGGGAATGTAAGATTTTGAAAGTCAACTCACAAAATTTGCAATGGTGCCCCCAAATAGTAAAGTACTATTTTCTCCAGCAATTCCTGCAGCAGATTTGGTATCAGTCATAGTTGTTCTCTTCTGGGTTTTACTGGTCATCCCTAGCAGCAGCTGCTGATGCATGGACTCCATATCACCTGTCCAGGCTTATCCTAGAGAGGTACCCCCCAGCTTCTCCTTGAGTGCCAACACAACACAGAAAACAGCAGTTCACCAGTTTTGAACACTTATTTGATCATTGACTGGAATAGAGTTGAGCACCAAGACCTTTCCCTAATTGTCAAATAAATCATTAGATCTCACATGACAACCCCCATTGCCATAAAAATGGTCAGTTATCAAACAATAGGGTGTTGTTGCATTAGATGAAGCAGAGTTTGTTTCTCTTGAGTATGTCTCTGCTATAAAACCAACTGAATAAATTCTCTACCTCACACCCACTGTCTCTTGAGATTAAAGTATGCCTACTAATAATGATATTGAACAGAACTGAACTTAGCACTGATTCCTGTGAGACCTCACTCAGTATGCTCATCCAGCTTAACTGATAAATTTTCACTAGAAATGGATTTCCAACCAGTTATACAGCCACTTTATAGTAGCTCCATTCAGATAGCATGTCCCTACTTTGTTTATAAAAAGCCCATGCAAAACAAAATACTTATTAAAGTCAATACACTACATCTTCTGCTTCCCAACTATCTACATTTTCCATTATCCTGTCAAAGAAAAGTGATTAGGTTTGCATGACATGACTTGCCTAATTATATGGTCTATTGCTTTTCCAGATACTACAGTTAGGTTGAGTGGTATGTAATTCTTCGGATTGTCTTTATTTTAATTATTGTAGCAGGGCACTGTATCTGCTGTCTTCCAGTCCCATGGAGTCTCTCTCTCGCCTCACTTCCACAATTTTGTGAAGATAATTGCTAATGGTTCAGATGTCTCTTCAGGGCTGTGTCTACACGTGCCCCAAACTATTCCCAATGAGCTCATGGGAATAAGGGGACTTCGAAGTAGGCGGCATCCTTTCGAAAAGGAGCCCCGTCTGGACGTGCCGCGCAGCGGCAAGGAGCATCAATTTCGAAGCGCGGTTGCTGCCCGCATGCTAATGAAGCGCTGAATATGCATTTCAGCGCTTCATTAGTAAACTTTGAAATGGCCATCTGCACGGCCATTTCGAAGTTTGGGGCACGTGTAGACATAGCCCAGGAAAGATAAAAGTAAGCCAGTGCATCTCTCAGGTAAGACCTGCAGGTGACACAGCAGAAGTGAAAGGGGCTGGCTGAAGACATTATCTACATGGAACTGGGACTGCCTGAATGCCCCCTCTCACGGCACCTTTGTGAGGATGGAGGGCGGGGGGGACTGAAGTCTCCCTTTCCCCATTCCTAGTGACACTGCTTGTTGCTTGACATTCCCGTCAGACCCTGTCAGGGAAGGAGAGGATGACTCACAGTATTCCCTCCACTCCTCCCTCTCCTGGCTAGTTAAGGGAGGGGGCAGAGAACTGAATGTCCCATGCTGTGCACTTTCCTCTCATTCCCTGACTGTGAGGGAATGAGCAACCTTGGGCTAGATCCAGGACATTCACTGATGTTTGCCTTGTGTTTTTCATGTCTTACAGTGCGAAGCTTGTTATTAGCACAGCAAAATGGAGGCTTTCTCACATTAGAATATGGAGAAATAAACCACTGTGCTTTCTGATAAACGCTGACTGAGGATTTGAAGAACAACAGGTGGACCTTCAAGATCTTTGATGGGCAATATTTCTCTAATTTCACAGAAAAGAAAACTTGATTTCTCCCATCCCAATTTTTCACACTATTTGCCCAAGGGTAAAATTATGTTATGGTCTTTCAGTTTGTTTATGTTTGTGAAAATGAAAGCCATAGTTTTAAGAATGAAATACTCTTCATTTACTCCAACCATAGGTGGGGGCTGGGTGTGGGATGGGGACAGGTGCAGGTGGGTTGGGCTGAGCATGTGCACCATGCCAGCAAGGTGTTTCAGCCAGGAAGGTGTCGCGGGGAATAGTTAACCTCTTACGGCCCACTCTGAGCCACCCAGTTAGCGCGACTGGATTGCGATGCTCCCCGCCCTAGATGTCCAGACCCTCGAGGACCTAAGATGTGTTGGAGAGATGGCGGAGGCCCGACGACATTAGACCGCCCCGTCCCTCTGCAGACCGCCCCACCCCCTACTGGCAAGAGGACCAGGGGTTGTGCACGTACCCCTCCTGCTGTATAGATGTAACCTCCCCTGGCAGGCAGTGGCTAGCTCAGGTAGAGGCGAAGGTGGAACGAGGAGGAGGCTTAGGGGTGAAACTAATATTCTATTTATTTAACAGAGCCAACAACAGGCAAATAAACAACAAATGGTATAAAATAAACACATAAAACAGTTCATAATGATCTTATACACTAACAAACAGTTAATATTATTAATATTAAATCCATAAAGGCAACCTGTGAAACTTTCTTTATTATACCGGAAGGCAAAAACAAGGTGGTTAGAAATAGCCTTTTAAGGTAAGAGGTAAAAGGAAGTATGTTTAGTTTAGCTCCGAGGGGGAGAAGGGCGCTACTCCTTCTCCTATACCCTTAGGCCGGGTAGCTACTCCGGCCTATTGGGGACCTTAAGGCTCCGCCTCTGAGGCCCCCTTACCAACTGGGTGTTTGCCACGGCCCCACCCAGCTGGATCTTGGAGGTTAAAGGATAGGTAAAGGTGCAGGGTAACTGGGGAACCGGGAGGCTATGCCTTCACTGTGTTAACCCTCCTGCATGAAGGTAAGTATAACTTATTATTACTAACTAATCCTATGACTAAGTGTTATCTAAGTAATTAAACTATAATAACAAACTATTAATTCAAGTATGCGGCTTGATATTAAATGTCTTTGAATTTGGGTGGACAAGCCCGGCCCTAGGGTCGAGCCCCGGGTGCAGCCCTTCCCTGGCCCTGGAAAGGGCGTGGCTGAGGTACGACCCCAACCCCCTTGTTAGGGAACCCAGTACCCAAAAAGTGTCTGTGATGAGGTGAAGTGTCAAAGGTCCCGGGCTGTGCCACGGGTCAATAGGTAGATTACGTGTCCGGTGATAGAGGTCCTGTCCAGGTAAGTGAGTCTTGTCCGGTAAATGAAGGTCCAGTTAAGCACAGCAGGCATGGATGCTGGGGAGCTCTGGTGGTATCGTTGGCGGGTCCCTGGTTACGTCACCGGGTATGCAGTACCCCCATCAGAGTGGGGGCCAGTTTGCCACCCGGTGACTTGGCCAAAAGACCTGCTTGCTGCTCCCCGACGCAATGCGCTGCTTGTGGGTGCTGAGGTGCGCTGGGGCATTGGCGCCGCTTCTGCCCCAGTGGGCACCTGAGGTGAGCCGGTGGTTTCCCGCTCCTGGCTGGAGCTGCCTGCGGGGCAGACACCACAGTGATTGTCAGCTCTTTTGGCTGGCGCCGCCTGAGGACAGGCGCCACAGTGATTTCAGCTCTCAGGCCTGGCCCTGGAGTGCAGCGGATGCCACTGGGTGGCAATGCTCCTCCATACAAGGTAACAGGTGCACAGCCTGTGTCCCTCAGGGCCGCTGAATGGGCTGCGGCTCCTGGATTTATAGAGCGATCTCATGAATATTTATGACATGATTAGCATACTCAAGATTCTTTGCAGGTGCTTTCAAATAGGTCCTCCTCTCGGCCGAAGGTGCTAGAAACTTTTCACCTGGGCCAATCAGAGGGCTCCATTTTAAACCTGCATTCAAGAATAATTAATGAGTTCAGGTTACCGGGGAAACCAACTGACTCAGAGTGACCGTTGCAGGGGCTGCTAAATGGCAGCCTATGAGACTTTAGATTTTTCCTGTACCTGTATTGATGTTTAATGGCCAAAGTCTTGTTTCCCCTGGCCCACGGGGATGATAATGCCCAAGGGATAAAATCCCTGACAGAAGGTACACCATAAAGACACCCTTATGATTATCCAAGGTCATCTACTCAGAGGTTTGCCTTGAACCATACCCATGACTATCCCCACAAATTTGATCAAATCATAAGCCTCTCAAATCACAATTTACATGAGTTCAGTGGTACTTTGTAACTAAAATACTGATGATTCATAAAGACTAAGACTGAACCTCTCAAAGTTCCTATGGAGGACCAGACTGTGCATGTTCCATCTCCACAGAGCACCTGAGCATGCTCCAGGCCACAGCTAATGGGGTGAAGCCAGGTTATTTCAAAAATAGGTACTGCCCATACTGGGCCAGGAATCAAACTGAGAGCCTATCCCTATAGGGATTTCCATGCTCTTCTCAATGGGCTCAAGCAGCATACAAAAGGAAATTATATTAAATGAATTTACTGGAGACAAAATGGATTGGAGCAAGAGAAGGGAGTGTATTAGGCGAAAAGATGTCTGGAGGAAAGAGAGGAAAAACTATGGTTGGGATCTTGAAGGGGGTGGCCTGGGAGTGGCAGCTGGGGAATGGAACGTAGTGATAGTAGAGTGGGACTGTCTGGAGAAGGAAACAGGGACATGGAGCTAGGGAGAGAAACAGGCCAGGGAGGGCAGAGAGAATATTGAGCCTAGATGAGGACCCCATTAGAGGACAACTAGACTGGAATCTAGTAAGGAAGACTGGAAGAGATAGATCAGACAAAGAACAAGCACTGGGGATCTAGCTAGGAATGCCTGGGCCAGGAGCCTGGATTGGGAAAAGGACCTAGGGTGGGGAAGAGATAGTAATGGGATAGACCAGGTAGAGGAGAGAGGTGAGAAGAGTCTGTGCCCACTAGAGTACTCACCTCCCTTCAATCACATAATCACAAAGTATATTTTTCACAGGATTTCTGCTTTGTTTGGTGCACAGTGTAGCTGGTGCTCACTAAATGAGAGGAAATTCTGTATTTTGTTTTATTCTCATAGTTCAATGTGTACCTGTAGGCCTTATTTACAGTACACTATGGCATTCATCACTACAGTGTCTGAGTGCTTCCCAAGTCCTAACATCTTCTCAATGCCTGTTATTTGAGTGTGTAGAATTATCCCCATTTTACAGGAGACCTGAAGATATGAAGGTCCAATACCTGCAGGAAGTATAGATGCCCCATTTGGCACACCTAAGATCTCATTTTTTCAGAGTATTGAGCATTTAGTAGCATCTTATATGTTCAAAGCACAACTCCCATTCACTGCAGCTGCAGATGAGACTGCTCAGCCCTTCTAGAAATCAGACAAACCTGGATGGCTGGGTAGTCAGTCAGCCACCACAAAATGAAGAGCAAACACAAGAAGAATTTGGTTTTTGAGGCTTGCCTAACATCATATAGTAACTCCATGACAGAAACAGGAATAAAATCCAGTACTTCAAGGCAGCACTCAACTTAGTTATGGGACTGTCTGTACACTTCCTGAATCCCCAGGGCTCATTCACTACACACCTCCCAACTTCTGGAAAAGTGTGAGTCTGGGTCCTACACAAAACAGCCTTCTTTATCAGCAAACTCTTGTTTATCTCCAGATGTGGTCCAGCCTGTGTATTGAATAAATCATTGATCCTGTGTGTTGGGGGGGTGAACACTTAAAGATTTAGTACAGTGCATACACACAAGGGAGTTGAATTGAGATTGCTCAAGAAAACTAAATTCTGGCATTGTCTGACTATTACTGACTGAGTTCACAGTGTTAGTATTCTTATAACAAATTTGTGTGTAAATATAAATAGGCTATTATCTCATTGAAAGGGTAGAAAGAGATGACGGAAAGGTGAGTAATAGAACTTCTCAATGAGTCTGGTATGATCCCCATCAGATTTCAAAACACAATATTAATATGTATCAAGTACCTCTGGTAGCACTGGAAAGTCCAGTTTATTTGAAATTAATTGTATCTTAAAACACTGACCAGTTAAGGTGATTGGATAGAGGGGAAGCTGATCTACTTTAAAAACATAGGGTGAAACTTTGCACCTATTAATGTAAATAGCAAACATGGGTCATGTAGGTGGAACCAGGATTCACTCCTTTAGTTGGACGGAAAATTCACTTGATTTTTTTTTTTTTCTTTTTTGCACTTGGGGGATGAGGAGTAGGGGGGAAAAACAACACATTTGTAAATTATTCTAATTTAGTGAAACCCTGTACAATAAAATTTTGCCTTCAGATTTCAGTGCAGTTACAACGATAGATCAATGTAACAGAAATTTTATGCTCCAATTTCTTATTTTACGTTTTGCAAAGTTATAGCAGAGTTCTCTCCCCAAGAAACACATATACAATCATGCTTTAGAAACATTATACCCAGCTTTTCTGGGATCATCCTTTTTCATATAGGTCCTTAAAAACTAATAAGTCAATGCATATTAGATTACATTATAAATCTTAGGCATATTTATAAGTCTATCAGTTTCAGAACTCGGTTTAAAAGGTGTTCAAAAGATGCTGACTTTTTTGGTAACTGAAAAAAATAAGCCTATCAACCAGCAAAATAATAAAATATTCTGTGTATAGAAGTTCTTTTTTATTATGTTGTGGAACCCTTGTCAACAAGGAAGGCAATAAAACTGCATCAAGGGAGACATGAGTTTTCACTTTACCTAGATCAGGTTGAATTTGTATGAATAAAATGCTCCGGGAAGTCATTTTTTCTCAGAATAAGTTTCTACTGAAACAGGAGTTCTTCGATAGTAATAGCAGTGGCAAATACATAAACATTGATTAAAAACTCCACAATGGTGCTTTTTTCCCAATTATAACCCCCATTTCTGAAACATTAAAGAGGATGTCTTATTATTCATTCTCATGCTCATCTTTTTCTAACTTTTTTTTTAATTTATTTTTGAGGCTGACTTCTATGCATAATATTCCAAATGGAAAGAAAACAGATATGATAGATTTACATGTGCTACAGATGCTTGCACATATGTATCAAGGTGACAGAATTTAAGGTACAAAATAACTTTGGTCACATAAATCTGACATTATTAAGTCTATTATAAATTGAAAACCATATGAATGAAATACTCAGTAAAATTGATGGCTGCTGTGGGAAATGGGGGGAAAAAAATTAGCTGTTCAGATAAATCCGTACGATCTATTCTGGCATCATACATTAAGAGTCAGTATAAGACTTAAGTTCATATTGGTAGTATCTGCAGAGCTCTATTACCATTACCACTCCCCTATTAGGATAAATAAAGTATTAGTAAGGCCAACTAACATCAAGCTGTCTGATCAATATACCCAGATGTATGACAGGATCAGAAATTCACTTTGCCCTGCCTTTTTAAATACAATGTTTTTATTAGATTTATTAAGACATTACATAGAGTGGAAAGAGTTATCATAACCAGCTGCTTATTTCTGATATAACTAGTTGAATATTTTCAAACATGGATGCTTAAAGTTAAGTTTCTAATTATATATTGAACCACCAATATACAGCTTCCCTGATTTTAAAAAGTATTTAACACCCACAAATCCTACTGCGGTTTGATTAACCAAACTAATGATTTGTTTCAGAGTGACACAACCAGAAAGATAATATTTTATAGAAAACTTCAGAATTTTGTAGGAAACTGCAATCTTCTGCTGAAACACACGTTGATGAAAAGTTATTGGAGGCCTTTAACAAGAATAACTTGTGCTATCTGACACGATGATGTGGCACTCTTGCACATGATGACATTTTATTGCAGTATGTGCCATACATATAACTCTCATATTTGTAATTTTGAAATGGTTAAATCAGCAGTATTATTGCTGTTGTCAGATGTCACTTATCCTAACACATCTTGGTCTGTTAAATATTGATAACTGTTTGGTTTTGCACATATGGTCCCTCCGTGCACTACTCCAGCACTCCACCGTAGCTGACACAGTAAGCCCCCAGAGAACCCCTAATGACCACAAAATCAGATGAGGTATGAATGCACCCAGACAGATTTATTATTGAAAAAGCAGAGTCTCTAGCTCCCAAGATTAAATGTCTACTGTTTTTCTAGTACACGATTGACCTCTGACTCAGTTCAGTCAGTGCTGGGACTTTCCACTGCACTCTCGGGTAGACAGAAACAGTCCCTCTGAGATACATCTTTATACACAGATATAAGTTATGTGTTACTCCTGACATATATAGGTGTGGTGCTCTGATGTGTTTGGATGTAAGCCATTACCTTGTGCATGCTGGTTTAATCAAAACATCCCCCTCCCTCATGCCGTCATCCTGACCTTATCCTGAAAGTGAGTCACTATGTTCTTGTTAGCTATGAGAAGTATGCTGTTATCAGTGTGTTTGTGACATTATTGGATTTTTAAAATGAACATGGGAACCATTATTGTAACCACTATCCTGGGTTTGCAACAAAGCTTGTGTCAAGTGGGCCAGGTGAGGTGCTAATGAAAGTTGGTAATTCACTGAGTCTGTTTACGCTTCTTAGATGTGTGTCTTATTTCTGTATGTGAAGATATAAGTATTGGCTCAGTACTTATGGTTGAAGTTAGTTCTGGAAGGGCACAATAAGAGGCATGCCAACCTACTGTGAAAAAGTTTTTAGTCGGGTAAAGTAGAATGGATTCCAATCCACATCTCAGGAATTTAGCTGAAATGTGTCATCTGGAAATCTAGCAGTGGTAGAATACCCCAGAAAGGACATTGACAGGTAATCTGATTATGTTATTCTTCATTGGATTTGTCTACACTACCACCCTACCTCAAAGGTAGGATGGTAAGTAGGGTGTTGGAAGTTTATTAATGAAGTGCTGCGCTGCATATGCATCATTCCATTAAGCAAATTCCTCCCTCCACCCCGTGGCAACTTTGAAGTTATAAACTTCAAAGTGCCAGCTCACGTCTGGCTGCGGCTCACCTGCCAGTACTTCAAAGTGCTCAGGGTACTTCAAAGTCCCTTCACAGCTCAAAATTTTGAGTAGCCGGGCATTTCGAAGTAACAGCGGGTTAGCTGCAGCTAGACGCAAACCAGCACTTCAAGTTTTAAAACTTCAACATTGATGCAAGGGAATTCTCTTAATGAAGTGCTGCATACGCAGCACAGCACTTCATTAATAAACTCCCAACACCCTACTTACCATCCTCCCTTTGAAGTAGGGAGGTAGTGTAGACACAGCCATTGTGAGTGTGATCCCAGGCAGAGACAATGGTTTTCCCTCCACATAGGCAGGCTAGAAAAGTGACCCTGAAAATAACCATTTTATCTCCAGTCTGAAATCTTAATTTTGCCTCCAATCTCCAGGCTGCAGTATGCAGGAACATCTCTGCTTTCAACTGAGCCTGGCTCATCCTGACAAAGGATGTATTCCAGAGAATACGAAGATAGAAGTCTATTCTAGGTGCTGCTTGCCTACATTAAGGAATTTTTGACTGATGTTTGTAATTCGACCACTTTAACAATTATTACTCTCATGCTATTCTTTCTTTCTTTCTTTTATTCATACACCTTCAGATTTTAGATTCTAAAGGATTGTCTCAGAGTGCTGTTCGGGGTAAAATCTAACTAATTATATTGACCTGGGAATGTGGCTGGTCGTTTTAGGGACTAGAAAGACCTGTGTGGGTTTGGTGAGATTGAGTTTCATAACATCTCCTCTGTGTGAGGAGAGATACTAGTTGTAGCACAGAGAAGTTGGAGAGCCTGAGCGATTTGCTTGTGTAACTTCTGGCTGGCCAGGAAGGCAGCAGAGGTGCTCTTTGAGACTGTTCTTGTTTGCCTTATAAAGGAAGAAATCTCACTCTGGGGCTGTAATTGGCTTGTTTTAAGTAATTTGGGCAGGTTTAGTGTTCTTTACTGTTCCCAAAAAACCTCCACATAATATAGTGTTCCAGTACTACACTGGAAGGTGTTTGAATGACTGAGTACCTCTTAGATGTTTGTTTCCTCAATATCAGACTTGTTTGTTCCAGATTATCTGAGCAGGGCTTACCTTTTGCTCGTGCCCTGACTTTGCTTTATATTAGCAAGTTCTGACCATGACTTTAGCCTAGGCCTTGGCTTAATATCAGGCCTCTGAAAATAGGACGTATGTTCCAGGCTCTCCTTCTACTGCAGTTGCAGTTCTCATTTAAAAGTTAAACATTATCCCACCAAAGTATTAATGCTGAGTGATGTATAATAAACGTGGCTCATACATACTAAGTTTGCTTAAACTATTTATCAACATATCCTCCACGTCTATTCTGGTGTCCAGAAACATAATTTATTCCTGGTGCTGTAGAAGAGCCAAAGTAACACATGCAAGTATTTATCTTTTGTAGTCTTAGCTGTAATTCAGTGTACATTATAAACATGTTGTAAGGAGAAATGGAAGAGTTTCAAACTACGAATAATTATGATAATAAGCATGATGCACTTTCTAAATAAGTAAGCAGTCATGTACCACTTTAAAGACTAGCAAAATAATTTTTTAGGGTTTTAGCTTCCCCATCTTCAGTATTCACAGCAATCTCAGGCAGGAAACTTAAAGTTAGTAATTTGCTCTCTCTTCCCACTCCCCTCACCCCTCCTTCTGTCCTATGTATCTGATTTGTCAGTTTTTATTTCAATTTCTGTTTGTACCTCTGTGTTACAAAGCCATCATGTCATTTCCACGTACAGCACTGTCGCCAGATCTGAATTTCATGGGTCTGACCCACAAAAGCTCATCCCCTAACAAATTATTTTGTTTGTCTTTAAAGTGCTAAACTACTGCTGGTTTATTTTGTTAAGCGATGAGCTTTGATGGGAGAGACCCACTTCTTCAGATCTGGAATTCTGATGAAAATAAACTGGCACAACCAAAATTGAGCAAAAAGTTGGAAAAAAATGAATTAAAATTGACAAATCATTAACGTTGTTTTGGCATCAGGTTAATGCCACCCTTTTTACTCAGTCTCTTATTGGTTTGTGAGTTTGATCCTTCTTTTGAAGTGTTTTAGTGGATTTTATGTCCTTTTGGAGTTTAAGATTTTTTAATCTTTTTATATAAGTTTATATGTTTAAAAAAGTGGTAAGCTGGCTTGAATATTTGAAACAGAGAAGCAGGGTAAAAATATTTTCAGTAAATAAATAAATAAACCAGATACATATAGCAGAAGGGGGCATGAAGAAGGGGGGGAAAGGGAAGAAAATTACTTACTGCAGGTGTCTATTAAATTAGTTGACTTTCCTGAGATCACTATGAATATCAAAGATGGGGACGCTGTCCTTGCAATGTGTAAGGTAATTACTATCTCTATTGAGAGAAGGCACAAAATGTTGAACTTGAGAATTCAGTAACCCCCACCCCCAACTTCCATGATTCCAACTTGCACCTTTCTTATATTAACACAAGTCGAAATCGCAATCACAAGAAATCCCCCAGCTGGGGCGTTGAAGTCCTGCCCCATGCACAACCGCAGATGGCAAGTGCTCAGCACCGCCCAGCAGCTCCCCCTTGTCCAGCCTGCTCTGCCACCACCCTCTGCTGCCCAGCCCAGGCTGCCTCCTCCCCACATTGGCTAGCTCCCTCCTCACCTACTCCTCCCTCTGCTTGCTCTTTGGAGGTCACTGGGGGAGCTGTGAGCGCAAGCTGCCACCCACGCCATGCACACTGGAGCTAAGGGTGCCTGTGATGGCACACAAAGCAAGCAGCAACACAGCCACCGAGCCAGGGAGAGATACTGAAACACCATGGGGAAGTGGGGGTGTAGGAGACTGCCTCTGTTTGGCACGCAGCCCCAGCTAGTCACGGTGTGCACAACCCAAGCAACCAGTGCAGAAATCAGCCTGGCCTCAGAGGCTTGTAAATGGGGTGTGAACATCCCGCCCCAGGGCCAGCCTCAGCCAGCAGGGGGAGCCCCCCAGCAGCATGCAGGACTGGGCTAGGCCTGTTCATGCTCCTTCAATAGAGGCATGGGGCGCAGCATTCCCAGGGCTCCTGGCTCTCCCAGTCACTCCCTTCCCATCCTCCTCCAGTCTGTGCTCTCCTGCCAGGCCCTGATGCACCCCGGCTGCCCACAGTATGCCCTGGCTGCCAGGCTGCTCAGCTGTGGCCCTGCTCCTCACCCATCCCTGTCCCCTCACAAAGCTCAACTTGCAGGAAATTTGACGCAAGCGTGGATACCCAGGAATGCAACCTGCACATAACTTGGGCTTTTGCTGTAAACTTCAGTTCAGATGTCGTATTTGAAATTTGTAGTGATCTCAGGAAAGTCACTCAATCAACAATTGAGGTATTTTTCATGCCCCTCAACCCCATGCTTTGCCTCCTGTCCCAACTTCTGTCCTATATAGCTGGTTCGTCAGTTTTGATTTCTTTTTTTTCTAATTTTCTGATAATTTGTTTCACTGTGCCAGTTTAGTCCAGCCGGAATTCCAGATCTGAAGAAGTGGGTCTGCCCAACAAAAACTCAACACATAATAAATTATTATGTTAGTCTTTAAGCGCCACATGACTGCTTTTTTGCTTGATGAAGATACAGACTAATATGACTATCTCTCTGTGACTCTTCTAAGTAAGTGCAGCTGTCATGCTACTGTTTTTCGCTATGGCTATGTCTACACTACAACATGCTTTAGAAAGGTGATCTTTCAAAAGCCAACCTTTGAAAGATCGCCTTTTTGAAAATGCATGTCTACACACAAAAAGCAGATCAAAATTGTGATCCACCCTTTTGAAAGAGCAGCCTGCTGTTTTGAAAGAAAGCATCCACACAGCTATATGTGCCCTTTTGAAAGAAAGGGACAGGAAACACATTAGATGGGGTTGCATGGCAAAGAAGCCCTTCTGGGCCTGGCAGCCAGGTGTTCCTTAAAGGGTCCCTCCCAAGCACCCTTGTCCTGTACACGCCATCACAAGCTCCATAGAGCCTGAAGGTGCCTGGAAGACAGTCCCCATGAATATACAGAAGCAGCTCCTCATCTTTGAGCTGGCCAGACTGGACGCCACGCTCAGCTAGCTGGCCACCATGCTCATGACTGCCTTGCACCTCCTCCTGGGGGCGCCCCTCCCACCCAGGGCTCTGGAGCCCTGTGACACAGGATCCCAACAGCACCACCCCCCCCGAGCACCTCACCTCCCTTGGAGCCACCACAGAAGCATGGATGGGTGGGAGCAGCTGGTGCTTAGGGACTGGCATGATGCCAGGTGGGTGCAGAAGTTCCACATGAGCAAGCAGAACTTTAAAGAACTCTGTCACTGGCTTCCCCCCACCCTGAGACACTGGGACACTGTCATGAGGCTGCCCTGCCCCTCAGAAAATGGGTAACCATCTCTGTCTGGAAGTTGGCCACCCTGGACAGTTACCAATCAATGGGGCACCATTTGGGGTCAGCATGGCCACCACTGGGGCTGTCACCATGGAGGTTAGGTATGCTCAGGGCACGCACCTATCACAGGGAAGAGGGAGTGGGCTCCCACACAAAGGGGACCCTTGATGGCTGGGGAGATGGGGGAGGAGGGCCTGAGATGAGGCTGGGAAGGAGGCACAGAGAGGGGTCTGGGGAGGGGGCAGGGCATACCCTGTCATGCCCTCATGAGAGCACACACCATCCCGACTATGCAGGTCTTGCATGCCATTAACGCCATGCTGCTGCATAGGATGGTCCATGGTTGGGGGGGTGGGATATGCATGCAGCAGTCATGGGATACATAGCGCCCGGCTTCCCAAATTGTTTTGGTGGCATGGACAGGACACACATTCCCATCCATGCTCTGGGATACAGCACTGGCACCTACATAAAATCGAATGACTACCACTTGGTAGTACTCTAGGTGCTGGTGGACCTGAGGGATGTTTCTGGGACATTTATGTGGGCTGGACACAGGATGCCTGAATGTTCTGGAATTCCATCCTCTGCTTTCAAATGGAAGCCAGGACATACATCCCACCACAGGAACACCAGAACAGGGACATCACCATATCCCTGTGTATGGTGGTGGATGCTGCCTATCCCCTGCAGCCTTGGTTAATGCAGCCCTATACCGGCCAATCTGACCCCACCCAAGAGCTGTATAACACATGCCTGAACCATGCCCACCATGTGATATAATGGGTCTCTGGGCACCTGAAGGGCTTGCTGTGGTGCCTCCTCATGCAGCTCAAGATCAGCCTCCATAATGTCCCATGTGTGGTGGGTGCATCCTCCACAACATTGAGGAGGGAAAGGGTATAGCATTCCCCCGCATGGTGGGAAGCCAAGTTCAGCCCTGGCTTCTAACAGTTGGTCCTCACCCCAAGCCACCAGGCCCACAGGGATGGGATCTGCATTAGGGTGGCCCTCCTGGAGGCCTTCACACACAAGAGCTGTGTCTACACGTGCACGCTACTTCGAAGTAGCGGCACTAACTTCGAAATAGCGCCCGTCGCGGCTACACGTGTCGGGCGCTATTTTGAAGTTAACTTCGACGTTAGGCAGCGAGACGTCGAAGTCGCTAACCTCATAAGGGGATCGGAATAGCGCCCTACTTCGACGTTCAACGTCGAAGTAGGGACCGTGTAGACGATCCGCGTCCCGCAACGTCGAAATTGGCGGGTCCTCCATGGCGGCCATCAGCTGGGGGGTTGAGAGATGCTCTCTCTCCAGCCCCTGTGGGGCTCTATGGTCACCGTGGGCAGCAGCCCTTAGCCCAGGGCTTCTGGCTGCTGCTGCGGCAGCTGGGGATCCATGCTGCAGGCACAGGGTCTGCAACCAGTTGTTGGCTCTGTGTATCTTGTGTTGTTTAGTGCAACTGTGTCTGGGAGGGGCCCTTTAAGGGAGCAGCTTGCTGTTGAGTCCGCCCTGTGACCCTGTCTGCAGCTGTGCCTGGCACCCTTATTTCGATGTGTGCTGCTTTGGCATGTAGACGTACCCTCGCAGCACCTATTTCGATGTGGTGCCGCGCAACGTCGAAGTTGAACATCGACGTTGCCAGCCCTGGAGGACGTGTAGACGTTATTCATCGAAATAGCCTATTTCGATGTTGCTACATCGAAATAATCTATTTCGATGTTGGCTTCACGTGTAGATGTAGCCAAGGGCAACAGTACCACACACACACACACACACCCCACCACCACCACCTTCACACCCCTCATCATCCCCCCCCACACACATCCACCCCACTCTACCCCCCCCAACCAAAGCATGGGACACAGGGGTGCTATAAAAATAAAACTTTAACTATTACTATCAACTATCACGGCAACAAAACTAGCTACAACAGGGAGCAGGGGCAAATTATGTACAGTCGGGGGTGCTGGGCAGTGCAAAGGTTGCACGACTGGGGAGTACCTCAACCTGGGGAGGAAGGGGACACTACTCTGGGGCAGGGTGGGTAGCTGTAAGCCCCATTGGCCACAGGATCCCCTCCCACCTTTGGTCCAGGGTCCTCAGAAGAGCTGGGAAGGGGCAGGCAGCATGGGAAGATAGGTCAGGGAGGGGGTCTGGTGGGGGCGCAGACTCAGCTGATGCAGGGGTGGAGCGGGAAGCAGAGGGAGGACAGGCATGGGAAGAAAGCTGGCCAGGAGCCCTGAATGCTCCCGCAGGACCCCAGTCATCTCCCACAGGTGGTCCGGTAGGTGTGGTGTGCCTCATCCATGCGGAGGTGTTGCTCTTCCATCTCCATCTGGCAATGAGTGGTGTCATCCTTGATGGCCATCATGCCCTCCTGCTCTGTGCCCCTTGTGGTGTGGTGTGGTGGGGGTGGTGGAAGGTCCCCTTCTCCACCGGGCTGTCCAAGATGGGTTGGGGCTCTCCCAGCCCTCCTGCGGCATGGCTACAGGTATGGATAGGAGGACACAGCCAGTCCCATGTTATGGCAAGAAGGCTGGGCCCTCCCTGCCACCATGGGCTCTGGCCGCTGTCCAGTGGCAGGCAGCCATTGAGTATTGTGTTTGCTGCAGAGGTCCTTGTACATGTGGAGTGGTCCTTGGCTGTGGTCCAGCCCCAGCCCCCTCTTCCTGCATGTACAGCTCACAGTGCTGTCCAGAGAAGCAGGTGCTGGGCACTGCCATCAGTCATTGTGGCATGCTGGCAGCTGCAGCCACCTATGCTGTGCGTGGTCCAGGTCCACTGTGCATAGGGGTGGCCCACTGATGGCTGTGTTGCCCTTACCCCATTGGCCAGGGTGTGTGTGCCCTACTGGGTACTTAGCATGGGTCCCGTGCCAAGATCCGGTAATGCCCATCAGTCCATCATGCAGCTCAATGATCAGGATGGGAGCTCGATCATGACGCGCCCCCCCTTGTCACTTGAGAACTTGGGGTGGCTTCTGGCTCTGGGTCCATGGAGCATTCTGTGGGTCCAAGCATCTCCTTGTCCTTAGGGTATGGCTCATCTGCAGGACCTTCCCCTGAGTAGCTGGTGGAGTCCCTGGCCCAGGTTTATCCCTGCCACAGCTCAATCACCTTGCTGTGTAATTGCTCAACAGGGTGGCCTCAGGCAGACAAACCTTTGGCCAGGTGGGCGAATGCAACCACATTCCACCACTTCACCCCCATGTGTTTTTAGACCTCTTCCTCTTTTTAGAGCCCAAGTAGGTTTCTGAGCTTGGTCTCAGTCCAGGAAGGCCCCTTTTGGGGGGCAGGGAGGGGGTGGAAGGGTGGCCTAGAGTCCTTTGAGTCCTGTGAGGGTGGCGGGTGGTGGTGGTGGCTGGGGATTCTGTGGTGATGGGCTGCTGGCCATGGGTCACGGTTGCTGCTCTGTGGCTGCACTGAGGTGTGCTGTGTGAGCTCATGAGTTTGCTACTCCTAGCATGCAATCAGCTTTCTGCCACGGGGTTTCTGGGTCTGTCTGGATTTAAACACACTCATATGCAGCTACCATAGAGCCCCTCTGCTGTTGGCCAGCTGGCTGGTGCCATAGACGACTGCTCTTTCTAAAGAGGGTACTCTTCCTATTACAGGATTAGAGGAATGCTTTCAAAAATGGAGTCGTGTTCTTTTGGCTTCAGGTCAAAAGAGTGTATTCTGTGTGTTGATGTTCTACGTGCTCTTTTGAAAGAAGACTGGATTTTTTCCAAATGTACTTGCAAATGTAGATGTAGCCTAATAGATTCCAGTCTTCATTTTACTCAGTAACATTAATTATTATTCTGTTACCACTGTCTGCTGACAGCTCCAATTTATTCACCTCAGCATTTCTGTACAGAGGTAACAGAGTAACACTGTCCCTCTTGCATTGTTTCTATAATGAATTATTAACTTTCCACTCATTAAGAAAGTCAGTTTCAGTCCTATCTCTTATACGTCACACAGTCTCTCTGATTTAGAGAAATCCCTAATCAGTAATTTCAACAGCATGCTCTGTTTCTCACCTGAGACTCTCTCTATGTGAATATGTTATGTGTAATTTAAAGAACAGTTAAGATATTTTTGACTCTGAAGTTAGGCGGTTATGAGTCTGAGTGATTCCTTGGTTCATTAATCTTAGTTTTGCCTTTGTTCAATGTGGGGTACAAATTATAATACTAATACAAAGACTAATAATTTATTTAAAAGAGAAATAATGGGTCAGAATTTATTTCTTAGACATCTCTCATAGCATTTTGCCATTAAACATACCGTTTAGTAACGTATAGCTTTTCAAAGTTCTTTTTAAAGTTTTTTCAAAAGAAGGGGACTCTTTCGAAAGAGATTATGGAGCGTCTACAGACAGAAAGTGTTCTGTTGAAAGTAAATCAAAAGAATGTGGTGTTCCTTTCACAATCACTCTTCCTTTCCCGTTTCAGGAAGAGTGCCCCCTTTCAACAGAAAATATGTGTAGATGCTCCACAGGGCCCTTCTTTCGAAAGAAGTCTTCATTTTCAATCCCTGGCACATTCTTTCAAAAAAGCAAGTCTGTGTGGACGCTCTCTTTCAAAAAAATAGAGCATTCTTTTGATCCACTTTTTTGTGTGTGCAGGCACTCTTTCAAAAGAATTTCTTTCACAAGAGATCTTCCAGAACAGCTTCTTTTGAAAGATCTCTGGGGTGTAGATTTAGACAGAGTCTTGGGATGCCATTTTATGCATCCTATCTAATAGGTATTGATGAACGTTATGTCCTTGAATTTACTAGTGCTTTTCTGAACCCTGAAAGAGTCCTGGTCTTCACAACAGCCTCTGTCAAGGAGTTGCACAGATTGACTGCGTGCTGTATGAATGTACTGTGTACATACTGTCAAATACTTGTTATTCAATAGAAGTTTTATAAAAAGGTTGATTCCATACAAAGCTCTACAGAGTTATGAATGTTTATGCAACAAAATGAGGCACTCACAAGTCTACAAGTACCAATTTTAATGTAGCGCTAGCTCCTTGAAAATTATCAAAATAGTTTGTTGCCGTCTATCATTTTTTTCCTCATGCCTGAATGATGCTTACTCACTGAGGCAGGTGTTTAATATTTTTATTCTTATCAATTTGCTCTATCAATGGTCATGCAGTAAATTCCACACAAACATATATTTACCAGACTGCTTGGTCAGATTTTCAGCCAGTTGCACCCAAGCAGTAGAAAGCAGACCTAAATCAACTCTAAGTATTGCTTTAAAATATTCTTTATGTAGAACAAGGAACATAGAGTAAGGGTTAAGGACATCGCTGAGCTGTCATATATGTGCTTTTCATTGTCATTGTCATTGTTTTCCTTCTGCATTTACCTATCTCCTTTCCCTCTTTCTTTTCCTTCACTCTTTCCAGCATTTCCATTCTCTTTCTCTGTACTTCTTGTCCGCCTTTCCAATTGTCACCTTCCTGTTTTCTGTCTCCTCAGTGCCACTTCCTTTATTATTTATCCAACCTCTTCAGCCTCCTGCCTTTCCTTCTTCTTTCCTTTCCTCCCCCATCCTATTTTCTGTTTTCCTCTCTCCTTTACCTTTCCTTCTAGTTACTTCCTTCTTACTCTTCTAGCTTTAATTATATCAATAAGTTGCAACATACTGAACAAGTACTTTGGAAACACATTTTTATTTTCTCGATATAAGGACAAGGGTTATTCATTGAAATTTGGAGTAGATTCAATTCAGGTATGGAGTGGTGAGATGTCCTACATAATTGAAAATACACACGACAATAAAAAGTCATGAAAACAACTAGAAGACTCGTAGTGCCTCCTTTTAGTACATAGTTTACTGCTTCAGAAATCAATTAATTTGAAAGTTTTGTTTTTACAAGAGAAATCCCATTTCAAATAGATTTTAGCAAATACGTCTTTATGTTGGGAACTAGTTCCACTGGGTGATATTAAAATGAAACATTGTAAGACAATTGTGAAGTATTACTACTTCTCTAGTAAAATAGAGGTAATAACAGAAAATAACTTTTGTAGTCGCTGTCAAGAACTCAATAGCTACAGTTCTCAAGTCCTAGATTCAAATCACCAGTTTCAAGTTCACATTTTTTATGCTTTTAATAAAACAGCATAAAATTAATAGATACGCCAGGAACTAAGAGTGTGCGAGTGACAAATCACAATATCCAGATGCTGTAATCACTCAATCAACAACATGTGGCTATCTAAAACCTGGTCTACACTAGGAGATACAGTCAAATTTAATGGTCAATTTTAGAAACTCTTCATCTACACCCACCACTCAATAAATTGATCCTAAGTGGCTGTAAGGCTGACTTCTGTGCTTCTAACTTCCCAACAAAGTGACTTGAAAAATCAAATTTGTAATGTCCAGCTAAAACAGTGTTAAATAACCAGGGTTAAAATTGTTTTTATTAGCCACCCAGAAACGGTCTCACAAGACCCTACTGAAGGGTCCTTTCTGGTCGTCACTCCAGGTCAGGAGAAATCAGAAACAGGAAGTCCAGCATTATGAATTCATTTCTTTACGGTCAGCATGGTAAGCGCGTATAGCTATTTTATAGATCTCCATGGCCGCGTCTACACGTGCCGCCTACCTCGAAGTAGCGGCACCAACTTTGAAGTAGCGCCCGTCACGGCTACACGTGTTGGGCGCTATTTCAAAGTTAACATTGTCTTTAGGCGGCGAGACATCGAAGTCACTAACCCCACGAGGGGATGGGAATAGCGCCCTACTTCGACGTTCAACGTCAAAGTAGGGAACGTGAAGTCGTTGCACGTCCCGCAACATCGAAATAGCGGGGTTCTCCATGGCAGCCATCAGCTGAGGGGTTGAGAGATGCTCTCTCCAGCCCCTGAGCTCGATGGTGGCCGCGTGCAGCGGCCCCTTAAAGCTCCCCGCCCCCTGCCTTCCTGTGCAGGAAGCGGAGAGAGCGTGCAGGCAGCAGCATTGCCACGCGGCTAGCCTGCACGCTCCTCCGCAGCCACAGACAACCCCCCAGCTGCGATGGCTGCCCCCCAGCCCCCTAAGCACCCCCAGGGCACACCCCGCAAGGGGAGCCAGGGCTCGCAGGCTGGCAGCCAGGCCGGGAAGTGGCAGCGGGGCCCCTCCTGGACGGAGGCTGAGTTTCGGGACCTGTTGGGGCTCTGGAGCGAGGAGGAAGTGCTCCAGGTAATGGGGAGCAAGAGGCGGAACACGGATGCATTTGCTCGGCTGGCCGAGGGCCTGGCCGCCCGGGGTCACCCTGCCCGCACTCCGGATCATGTCCGGAGTAAAGTGAAGGAGGTGCGGCAGGGTTACACCCGGGCCCAGAATGTGGCCGGCCGATCTGGGGCCGACCCCATCACTTGCCCCTTTTACAGGGAGCTCAGGGCCATCCTGGGCCCCTGGCACACCTCCTCCCCTCCAGCCACACTTGATACATCGGCCGACGAGCCCCAGCAGGCCCCAGAGGAGGAGTCTGCCCCGGAGACGAGCCCCGCACCCCAAGGCCCCCCCCAGGAGCCCACCCCCGGGACACCAGAGGAGGAGGAGGGGGAGTCCTCCTCGACTGACAGGGGGCTGCACATCATCATGGCCTCGAGGAGCTCCAGCTGGGCGTCCGCCCAACGGGTGTCCCCCGACCGTAGGAGTGGACCATCAGGTATGTACCCCCCCGGTGCACACCCCCCGGGGTTGAGGGGCGGGGGTAATAGATATGACCAGGGACCTCCACATGCCCAGATGACCATGGCCCCAAGGACAGCAGTGGCATGTCCCTCAGAAGAGTGCATCAGCCCCTGCCACCCAGCACGACAGTGCCATGCCCCATCCCCGGGGTTGGGGGGAGTGGAACCTCTAGGGACCCCCGGGGGGAGGGGGTGGGACACCTAGCAGCAGCAGCAGCAGCAGCAGCATCTCCCGGGGATGGGGTTGGGGAACCTGCAGCAGAGGGGTGGGAGAACAAGGGCCACGGCTCGGGGCCCACCCTAATGGCTGTCTCCACTCTTCTTCCCCCCCTCCTGTGTTCCGCAGCTGCGCCATCGGAAGGACCGGAGAGCACCGGCAATGTGTCAGTGGTCCCGGACAACCCACCGGGGCCATCCCTCAAGGCCAGCCCCTCGGCGGAGGACTGACCAGCCCCACGGCAGGGAAGATGGTGGACCCAGCACCACCACCTGATGGCAACGGACCCCCAGCTGCTGGCCATCCACCATCTGCAGCTGGAGGTCACCGAGCAGTGCCTGCGGGTGGAGGAGCGCTGCCTCCAGCTGCAGGAGCGGGTGCTGGCCTGGCGCCAGGAGGCATGGGGGGCCTTCATGCGGACCTTCAACTGTATCGCCGACTACCTAGCCCCACATGCCGCACCGGCCGCCGCTGTGCCCGCCCTGCCTGCTCCACCCGCTGCTCCACCCGCTGAGCCACCCGCTGTGCTGTCCGCCATCGCACCGCCACCCACCACGGAGGGCCCTTCCGCTGAGGGGGACCTGGGGCCAGCTGACACCCGCCGGCCATATCTACCGGTCCGCTCGGCCCCCAGCCAGCCCCAGCCAGGGCTGAGGCCGAGGCATGGGTTGCGGCCGCCCACCCCCAGCGTTGGACATTAGGGGGTGTGGGGCCCAGGACGTGCCCCCCCCTTTGTGTATATTCCCCCCAGTTTTATGTTATTTTGTAAATAGTTTTTATATTAGACCCCTTTTGCTATGCTGATCCTTGCCCCCCCATGTACATAGTTCTCCCCTTCCTTGTCTTCCTCTTTCATCTTATCCTTATTTATAATACATATATATATAAGTTAGATTTTGCCTGTAAATACTTAGTCTTGATAATAATAATAAGAGTTCTACAGATATTTGATTTGACAAACAAATGTCTGCTTTTATTAGCAAGAAAAGTGGTGGAGTGTGTTCTTGGGTGCTCTGTGGTGTGGGTGTAGGGGCAGGGAGTGTTGTGGAGGATGAGGGGAGCAGTGGGGGGGCCTGCCAGCGTTCACCCCGCAGCCTCATCGAAATGGGCCTGCAGGGCCTTCTGGACCCAGGTCCCTTTGGGGTCCACCTGGCGACCGGGGGCAGCAGGTGGCTGAACATCGGCCCTGCCGGCCTCCACAGCCCAGCCCTGAAAGAAAGCCTCCCCCTTGCTCTCCACCAGGTTGTGTTGGGCGCTGCATGAGCCCACAATCTGGGGGATGTTGGTGGGGCCCACATCAAGGCGGGTGAGGAGACACCTCCAGCACCCTTTGAGGAGCCCAAATGTGCGCTGCACCACCTGGCACACGTGGTTCAGGTGCAGGTTGAAGCGCTCCTGGCTGTCTGACAGGTGGACCATGTAAGGGTGCATGAGCCAGGGCTGGAGCGGGTATGCCGCATCTGCGATGACGCAGAGGGGCATGGTGGTGTCCCCCACAGGGATCTCCCACTGGGGGATGTAGGTCCCCTCCTCCAGCCAGAGGCACAGGCCCGAGTTCCGGAATACCCGGGCGCCATGGGTGCTGCCAGGCCAGCCCAAATAAATGTCCAGGAAATGGCCCCGGCTGTCCACCAAGGCCTGGAGGGCCACTGAGTGGTAGCCCTTCCTGTTTAAGTAGCGTCCTCCACTGAGCTCCAGGGCGTGGATGGGGATGTGAGTCCCATCCAGAGCCCCGAAACAACTGGGGAAGCCCAGGGTGGCAAAGCCCGCGATGGCGGCATCCGGGTCCCCAAGCCTCATGAGCCTGTGGAGGAGCAGGGCATTGATGGCGCGGACGACCTGCAGGGGAAGCACATGGGAGAGCACCAATGAGGGTTGTGCAGGGTGTGTGTGGCCCTCCCCTGCCAGGGCCCCCCTCCCCTCCCCTCCTCTCCCCTCCCCTCTCCTGCCAGGGCTGCCTCCCCCTCCCCCTGTGGGTCCTCTTACCTCCATGAGGACAGCCCCGACAGTGGCCTTGCTGATGCCAAACTGATGGCCCACGGATCGGTAGCTGTCTGGAGTGGCCAGCTTCCAGACAGCGATGCCGACCCGTTTCTCCACGCTGAGGGCACGCTGCATGAAGGTGTCCTGGTGCCTCAGTGCGGGGGTGAGCCACTGGCATAGCTCCAGAAATGTCTGCCGGCTCATGCGAAAGTTCTGGAGCCAGCAGTCATCATCCCACTCTCCGAGCACCAGCCGCTCCCACCAGTCAGTGCTCATGGGGTAGCTCCACAGCCAGCGGCGTGTGCGGCGGTGGGGGGGGTCGGGGTGCTGCAGGGTTGGGGGTTGAGTCCTCCTCCCCTGTGGGCAGCTCCTCCTCTGTGGCAAGGAGGTGCTCAGCTGTCTCCTGCATGGCATGGAGTAGGGCGAGCACTGCTCCTTCAGGGGTGGCTGGGTGGACCTCTGGCTACTGGTGCTGCTGCTGCTGCTGCCGCTGGGGGTCCACGCCTGCGTCGCTCGAGGTGTGCGTGCCTATGGCTCTGCAGACCGCGTTCTGTGCAGGCTGCATGTGTCTGGGAGGGGCCCTTTAAGGGAGCTGCTAGCTGTTGCTCCGGAAGCGCTAGTCCGCCCTGTGACCCTGTCTGCAGCTGTTCCTGGCACCCTCATTTCGATGTGTGCTACTTTGGCGTGTAGACGTTCCCTCACAGCGCCGACTTTGATGTGGTGCTGCCCAATGTCGATGTTGAACGTCGACGGCACCAGCCCTGGAGGACGTGTAGACGTTATTCATTGAAATAGCCTATTTCGATGTCACTACATTGAAATAAGCTATTTCGATGTAGTGTGCACGTGTAGACTGTTAGCCGATGGCCAAGGATGTTTGGTGAGGTGCCAGCTATGCCCATTTTATACCATCCATGACTTTAACCGCTCGGACGCACTGTCCCTTCGCGGCGGGCAGCCCGGGCTAGGCTGACGGATGCCCCAAGGTCCTAAACACCCGTGACTTTAACTGCTAGAGCTCAGAGCCCCTTCGCAGTGGGCAGTCAGGATTGACTGACAGGCGCCCCAGGAGTTTGCCCCGTGCAGGCGGCACAACTCAACACTAGGCTCTTAGTACTCTCACCTAATGGCCAGGCTTTATAGCCAAAACGGCTGAGGTTCTTTAATTGTGTTGGCTGCTTTACAGTAAACCAGAGAAACAAGTCAGGCTTATGCACAAACGGTTACCAAAATTTATTAAACTATATTCTAATCATGTGGTTACAAAATTGCTAGTGCCTACTTATTTAAATGTATAGATGTTACACACACAAAGTTACAAAACTGAAGCCACGATCCCAAAGAAAGAAAACAAAGTATAGAGCTCTATTTCAAAATATGTGTACACTAAAGAGAGGAGATCAGGTGTGGGTGCTTCTTACCCTCCTTGCATCTCTCGATTCCAGCGGTGCCAAGCCAGGATCGGTCACTCAATTCAGCGGAAAGACGAATAAGGGACAAGGCTTAGGGACCCTTTTAGCTGCAGAAGCCTTGGGAGGCTGTCACTTATCTGACCAGCAGATAGATAGTGAAAAGCACTCAAAAATTGTGGTGCTGTAGGTCCCATACTTATACCTCTGTACTCCTTTATTCTCTTTCTCCTTTCTTATGCCAAATTGGGGCTGGTCTGTCTGGGCGACGCCAGCTCTCGCAAGAGTAGTTTACACTTGCAAGGGAGAGAAACAATGACTTTTGACTACTGGACATTCCTTTTATTAGGGTAAATATTTTCCCACCTAGGATGTTGGTGTGTGTGCATCACGTTATTTAGTAGGGGCTAAGAGCCATGTCTGTCACAGCTTCTCTGTCTGCTGTGAGCCTAATCGTTGTATATGTTCCCAGAGGCACATTGTAGCAGCACACCTGTGCTTTCTCACAGCTTCAAAGGCTGTGCTGGAATTTATGTTAAGTGCCCTGTTGTTTTGGCTCCCTTGTGTTCCCAGCAATGCTGGTCTGAAATTGGGGCTGGCTGTCTGGCTACAGTAGACGTAGCCCATAATTGAGAAATAAGGAGAGTCAGGAACTCATTTCATCTTGTTGGATAGCCCCTGCCCCTACACAGCACGTGGCAGATTGGCTGTGGGGGTCATGTTTGTAAGAGAGGCTGAGAAACTTCTTTCTCCTGGGTCAAATTTGTATGGGGACAGCCTCACTCCCTTACAGGTGTCATGCAGTTGGTAGTCTATGCCCCACCCAACCGTACCGCATGGCTATTATGAAAGGATGAGATATTTCTTTTCTGCGGTTCACATTTGTACAGGGGCAGCCCCCTCCCTTACGGGTACCATGCAGTTGGGGGTCTATCCCCCACCCAACCACAGCATGTGGCTAGCTCCTTACCCAATAAAAACATATGTCTACTGCATGGTGTGGTCCATGCTACCAGACAGCAGCATGTCCTGGGTTGCACACAATGAAGATTCCAAAGGCAAGAAAGATTTGGGAGCTGGCTGTCCCCAAGGGGGGGGTATCTCCCCCCATGGCAAAGATTTTTGGGTACTGGATGTCTGTTGCTTGGGTGGGGGGAAGCCTCCCCCTGCAGCAAAGATTTTCGGGGGCTGGCTGGCTGTCACTGAGTGGGGGGGGCGGTCTAGAGCCTGCTGCCTGCTGCCTGCACCATGCTTGCAGGAATCTTGTGATACCCTTGCTCCCCTCAGCTCAGTAGGATTGGGTGTCCAGCCCTGGCCAATGCAGAATTGTGGGCTGTGCCCCACACCCCCACACTTCCCAAAGTTTGTGGCAAAGGGGGAGCCGCACAATCTCTGTGGTATGCTGTTTGCTACACAAATTCTCAGACATACTTTGTAGCCTGAGCAACTTTTCCAATCTGCTTGGCTGCTGTACATATTGGTGTTCTTTCCCCAGGGAACCAATGACTTTCAATTGGGAAGGGAAACTAATCAATAGAAATTGAGGCACTCTTTGTTTCCTTCTCTTCTTCTTCTGAGTGATACTAACCTTTGCTCTGGGATTCACCATTGGCCATTTGGCTTGAAAGGGAGGGGGATGAGGGCAATGCACCCTGGGAAGATGAAAGTGGGTGTTCTCATGTTACATTTAGTTAAAAGGTCCATGATGCAGGTGACTCAAACAATGTCTCATTGGGGAAAGAGAGTTCTGAAAAATGGCCATTTGTTTTGAGGGCAATGCAGTTGGGATGATGGCATGACGTTCCCACAACAATGGGGGGAATTTTTTTCCAATAATGAAGCAACGAAAAAAATCCCAGTCTGCAACAGGGCTGAGGGAACTGTGGGATAGGTTCCCACAATGTACTACTGCAACAGTGAAATTTTGGCAATTAGTGGAAACACGCTAAGTCAACTTTGTGGGCAGGTGCAGATGCTCCACTTCAACTTTATAAAATCCAGTGTTACAAATTTGAATATGTTAAATTTGACTTGATTTGATATTGTAGACATACCCTAAGCCATTCATAAACAAAACACAAGGAAAACAGCAAGAAATGTCAGTAGTACTCAGACATATTACATTCCAGAAATACGCTGTCTTACATTCTTCAAAACCCTCTTCAACAACACAAACTCACTAATTAACTCACCACTTTATCAAAAGAGTGTGTTAAGCTTTTTAATCAGAGCCGATTCCCCAGTACTTTACACAAATTCATGGACATAAAAATAAGTTTATTAACTACAGCAAGATAGATTTTTAAGTGATTGTACGTGGTAGACTTAAAAGTCAAAAATAACTGCTTAAGAAACACAAAATAAACACACATTACAACTTTATCAAACTCAGTAAGATTGAATCAAACAGCTTTTGTCACTGCATGTTGCAAGAAGGTTTACAGTTCTTAATATGCAGACAAAATTCCCTTCTCAGCCTGAGACCATTCTCCCCAGTTCAAAGTCTTTGTCTTTCCAGTGTTCTTATTGCCTTCAGAGTAAGTGATAGAGGACAGAGGTTATTTTGTGGAGCCACCATCCTTTATTTACAGTAAACTCTTTCATATCCAGCAGTCCTGGGACAGAGGGTTGCTGGATATTCAAATTTTCTGGATAATAGAGAGAAATGACTAGCAATGGGCTCTACATTCTACACTAAAGAAAAACAAGATTAGACATTAAGAAACAGACAAAAATGTATGCAGATTACTTTATTTACCAGCAACACAAGTATTGATCACTATAAACTTATCCAGTATTTGTATTTCCTTTCACTATACTTTACTTATGGAAAACACAACTAAAATTTACTTATGGTTAAAGTGCCAGGTGATAGCATGCTGGCTATGAAAGAGTTTGCTGTGTGTGCTTAATCCATATGCCAGGAAAAATACTGCCTCAGAAATGGAGTCAAGCATCACGCATTATCATAGTAAGAGATGTGAGCTGATATATGGTCAAGTATGTTCAAATATGCTACATGTTAGAATTTACTGAATAGTCTATTTTGATAGGGGCCTGTCAGGCCTTCTCAATCCTCTACATCCTACTCCAAGCAAGCTTACTCAGGCTACGTCTCCACTACAAGATAAACTTGAATTTAAGTCAGTTAGCGTGATATTACCATGTGACTGTTTTCACTGTAAATACCATTAGCTTGATTTAGGGAGCACTAATATTGATATCATAATATTATCAGAACCTGCTGGGTGTAGCTTTGAGTTTGAATTTAAAAGTTTGAATAAAGGCAGGTGTGGACATGACACTTCTTAAAATTGAATTTATTATCCTCCAGAGGTGTCCCCTATGTAACCCACAATGCCCCTCAGTGCTCCACTCTGGCTGCTGTTCCAGGTGCACAGGAATTAGGTAACAGGAAGAATGAATTTGCAATCAGGGCCAGGAAGCCTGTAGCTGTGGGCTCATGTTAGTATGAGAGCCTGAGAAAAGTCTCTCTTTCTTTGCTATTAGTGCTGTGAGTGCATCTACAAATAGCCTATGCAGGGAGTGTGTGGTTGTGTCTTTATATTTGGGGTTGTTTTTTTTTCTGTGCTGCCTGGTACCAGCTGCTGCCCAACCACACCATGTGACCACAAGGGTGTTGTGGGGTGGGGGGTCGTGCTTGCATAATAGCCCAAGAAACTTCTTCTCAGCAGTTTACATTTGTGTGTGAAACACCCGCTCCACCACAAATGCCATGCACTCAGGGTCTTTCCTGCACTCAACCATATCATGTGGCCAGCCCGAATCAATTAAAGGATGTGCCTGCTGTTCAGTGCTGACCATGCTGACAGGCACCACCCTGTCCCAGCTTGTACATGGTTAGGGCTCCAAGGGCAGGAAAGATTTTCAGGAGGGTTGCAGCTGCTGATGGGAAGTCTCCCATGGCATTAACATTTTTCAGTGGCTTGCAGCCACCTGTTGGGACTACTTCAACAGCCCCCCCCCAAATATTCTGGGGTTGTTCTGCCACTGGGGGAAGTCTCTCCTGGTGGCTATGAATTCGAGGTCTTGCAACCACTGAGGGGAATACTTCAACTGGCCCTTCACTGACCCCGCCCCCAACCCTGCCCCAACAAGGACCACGGGGGCCTAGCTGCCACTGGGTAGAAGTGTCTCCTGGTGGCTAACCTTTTTGGGGGGGGCTTGAAGCCTCCTGGGAGGAACAGTTCAAGTGTCCCTTGAGCCATAGACCCTGCATCCCAAAGCCAAAAAGAAACTTTCAAGGGCCATGTCAACTGGATGTTCAACCTCCCAAATATGAAACTGCCCCAACAAAGGCAATGAAATTTGGTGAGCCCCATCCTCCACGTTGTCCATGTCTGTGTAGTAAAGAGAGAAGACAAAAATCTAGATTTTTTCTATCTTCTTTCTTCTAACTTTGGCCTCCCTCTTGCAGGGAAGAGTGACTGGAGGGCCATTTGAGAATACAGACTGTGCACTGAAAATGTGTCGTAAGCTGGAAACCCCAAAATGCTACCCACAGCAATTCTTTTTGCAAATCTTTACTACCTACTTTTTTTGCTCTATTTTTTCCTATACCTTTTTTTTTCCTTGTGTTATTTTCCGAGATCAGCTGCAATGAAGTTGGGTGTTGGGGGGGACAGTCAGTGGATGACCAGTTAAGAAGACACACCCTGGCTGAATTTTATAAAATCCTTGATAATTTAGTTACAGCTACAGTTTTAAAAAGCAATTCAGTTATGGAAGAAAGAGACTTCTGTTAATTTGGTGATTTTGGTTGATGCCCTGCTTTTCCTTCTTTCTGCCTGGAAAAATGGATGTTTTCTTATCATGGGAGGGGAATGAGGGCCATGCAACGTGGAAAGAAGAGGTCAAATACCAGCAAAAATACCCAGAATGCTATGGGGTTGAGGGAACTGTGGGATAGGTTCCCACAGTGCACTGCTGCAACAGTCGATGTTTGCCAATTCAGTGTGGAATCAGTAAGTCAATTTTGTGAGGAGCACATGGGGAGGTGAGGATAATAAAATTCAAATTTATAAAATGCAGTGTTACAAAATCAATATTACTAAATATGAATTTATCTCATAGTGTAAATGTAGCCTCAGATTTAATCTTCCAAAGGTCTAGAACACCAGAAGACATGGACCAGCAGACTATTTAAGAAGACTTTCAGCGTGGACTTCAGTGTAGCAATGTGAACTGAAAATGGGACAGAGAAAAACACTCATCAATGTAACACCAGAGCCCCAGGGTCATGTCAGAGGCTGGCCTTCAAGCAGTGTAACTAAGCACTTGACTTTGAATTATTTTGAGGAGGGAGGGCACGTTTGGCTGTTAGCCTCCTTAATGGCCACACAGGTAACAGCTGGTCCAAGGTGTTTAAGCCAATGTGCATGTGCCTTGTAATTTTTAACAAGTCTTCTGCTTCTTTTTATGCTAAAATAGTTTCCTAATATGAAACGATAAATATTTTATTTAACAACTTAAACATTAAAGTATTTTTTCTTAACACCTTTGTAATACTATTACTGTAAGACTATTAATGGTATTTCAAATCTTTAAAGTTAACAATTTATTTAATAATATAACCCATGTTTTGAGGACTGAACACCCTGCGGCCATCACAGAAGTAGCAAAGCTTAAAAAAAAAACCTATAAAAATAATTTAAAATATAGAGAAAAAAAAGTATTATATAAATTGCATTAATTAAAGTGTTATCATTTCAAGTAGTACTATTAAATATTCACTAATTAGTTATTGTTGAATAAACATTTTAGAAGTTTTCAAAAGATTACCTCTGAATTATTTGACATTTTCTTATTTTATTTATTTTATTCTATTTGTGAAACTCCACCATTTACATAACAGCTCCAACATTTGATTGTTTTCACTTTCTTTAAAATTTATAATGGAGCTTGATTTTTGATGATGTTCAACTGCTACTCAAACAAAAATGTCATTAGTGAGTGAATCTAGAAGGTGTATATTGCCACTGGGAGTAAGTAACATACCTGTCAATATTTTCTACGTGGCAAAATCAAGAAACACAGCATCATCATTCCTTCAGCAGATATCTGGTTTATTCAAATGGGTGATTTCAGAAAAAAAAAAAGAAAAAGAAAGAGCAGAAAATGATATGAGCAGGACCTTTGAAGATCGAAGCTTTATGAAAAAGATTTGCTATATAAAGGTTTCATGATATATAATATCATTAGTTAGCAAAGATCATGCTGAATTTTACATCAGAAGGAGTACAACAGTTAGAATCATGTTATGTTTCCCTGAATGGCCGGTGGAGAAAGTAAAGAGAGGCTAGCTATACTAGTTTATCACTTTCCACACCTTAATGACCAAATTCTTAGAAAAGTCATAGTCTGGCACCCACATATCTCAATGCAATTTTTCATGCAGAAAAATAATTTGATCTGTGAGCATGGCTTGAAAAATTGTGTAGTTTGAATGCATATGTGAATATTTTTGTACACCCCTACCTGGATAAACACCAGACACAACTCAGGATGTGATCTTGCAAATACTGAGACCCTGTTCATTGTGTAGAATTTTTGTGTTAACTTGTGTTTAATTTCATTCTGGGTCACTGTGGTAAACCACAACCAGCTCACACAACATTAAACTGACTAGATTGAATTCCAGGTTGTGTTAAATATTAAGTTAGTTAGCACCTTCTACGTACACTTCTTTGAAAAATGGGCAAGTTTTCCCCTCAAGATGTTTCCTTTTTCTTGTGAAATAACTCATTTTTTCTAAATCGCTAGCATAAGGTTTTCTAATATGTTGCACGCTAAACTTTAAACATGTGAATGATCCTTTATCTTCTGGGTGAAGCACATGCTTAAACTGACAGAAGCTAAGGCTTCAGAGGCTTGATCTGAAATGTTTTCCCATGAGTAATTTTATCCTAATGCTGTGGAAAATGTCAAGTGAACATGAGCAGATGAACACTTTTGTGACTGGGTATTCATCTATTGAGGGCATTATTGCCTACTCATTAGCCCGTCCAACCACCTGGTATGTCCCCTTAAGTGTTTAGAAGTATGCATTTGTTTTAAAGACAAGCATAAGGGTCCTGGCAATGATTAGTGCTTAAGGAAAGAATCCTGACACTGTACTTTTAATGGTTTGGAACCTTGGAGAGGATACTGCAGGGCAAGGCTCCCTTTTCACCCAATTAGTTAGGGAGAAGTAGACCAGAATAAAAACCACCTCCTCCCTAATGGAAGCTAGATATGGCAGGTAGATTAGGTTTGCATGCCGAACCTTCTAACTTGGAAGGCTATGTGGAGATGGTATTCAGCTGAAGATAGCTGGCAAAAGTCTACAGCTAACCCTAAGGCAAAAGGACTGGCAGACAAACTCTAGCTCAGGAGTTAGGGGAACCTCCTGTCTGGAAGAAGTAACTATTGATTTCTGAAAAGGTAAGAAACAGAGACTGGTTGCAGTAGATCCTAGCTGCTACAGAGAAGAAAGTAGCTTCATATTGGGACAAGGAAAAGCTGTGAGAAACCCAAGGAGAGAAGATCAGTGTCCAGGGGCCCAGGGAAGATGTTGACAAGTGGTACAAAGGTAGGTGAAACTCAGGGAAATGGCAAAGGAATCCAAGAAACACACCTTAGCTACAAAATACAGGGTCCATGGACTGAGCTCCAGAGAGGAGGCGGGTCTGGGTTCCCCTCTCCTCCCCGAGCAGAATGTGTGGAAATCAGAAATGGAAGAAAATGAGAATTATAAGCCCCTGCTGGGTGATGAAAGTTGAGCCCAAAGGTAAAATTGTCTTTCTTAAGAAAAAAAGCAATGTAGACACCGGTCTTTCAGAAGTAAACCCCATCTTTGAAAAATCCTTCGTCCCTTTGTTTTAATGGAAAGAAGGATTCTTTCAAAGATGGGGTTTACTTTCAACAAAGTGGTGTCTCTATATTGGTTTTCTTCTTTTAAAAGAAGCTATTTTGAAATAAGAATATACAAATGAGGTGCCAGGTATGTAAATCTGCACCTCATTTGCATTTTTGATTTTAGTCATTTGCCTGCCTCTTTCAAAAGAGGAATGCAAGTGTAGACACGCCTGGAATAACCCTACATGGAGAATAAACTGAGACATACCCAGGCTGGAGGGTTACATACAATGACTGATGTTGCATTACCAGAACAACTGAAGAGGACCCTAAACCAACTGAGAATCTTTGCAACACCACATTCAGATGCAAACAGACACTCTGGAGGTGTGATACAGTAACATTTATTTTACTTTTTTTTACCTTCCAGTAGTAGTTAAGTCTACAACATGTCTGTGCTCCAAAATACCTCAAAGTGAAGATTTCTTTTAAAGCAATTTCTTAATTCAGATGTTTATTCTTGTCTGAAACATTTGGACTGCAAGTTATAATATAAAAAGGATTTAGGTAATTAAGACTGCAAAGGCTATAAACAGTCATTGAACAGCAAATGTTTATTCCCCTATGTCAAGTCTGGTATTTATGTAAGTATCATGACAATCAAAGTCCAGCTCAAGGCATATATATGTGCTGTGTGTATTAAAACATCTCTGAGTTCCCACTTCTGCCCTTCAAGCCCCATCCACATCACCAAATGCATCAAGCCCATCATCAGAAGCAAGTTCCCTACAGAACAGGACCTAACAACTCAAATTAGCATCAAATCCTGCAGTAAAAATGGTGCAACATATGCAGTCATCTCTCCAGTGCTACAATTATTACTAGTCCCCACAATGCACTATCAAAATCCATGTGCCATACACATGCCTATCACAGTACATGGTATGTCTCATTCTGTGCGCTAAATAGACCCCATAACTTGTATGTGGGTGAAACAAACAAACAAACAAAAATCACAATGATCTCCAACATGTGTTACAGAAAACTGATAAACAAAAACACTTTGTCATCTGTGGACACTTTTCACAAAATGATCCCTCCATGTCTGATTTCAGTTCTCTTCCTCAAAAGAAATCTTCACAATGCCTTCAAAAGACAAGCAATGGGGGCTTAAATGTATAATTTTGCTACACGCTAAAATTATGTTTTTTAACACACTCCATTTATGACTTTTTGAAACAATCTATAGCTCACTAACCTTCCTTTTTATACTATGACTAAAGCATATTAACAAGACAGTTAATCTTGAACACTCCCTTAGAATATGTTAATATGATATGCTAAACTATCTGTTCCACATTGTATTTAACTGTTATACTCTGTTTCCGAAGCCAGATCTACATTGCAGACTTATATTGGCATACTCAAAGGTGTGAAAAATTCCTGCCCTAAAGACATAGTTATACTGACCTAATGCCCACTCCACCCACATCCATAGAAATGCTATGGTAATAGGAGAGCTTCTCCTCTTGACTTCTCTACTGCCTCTTGGGGACCTGGATTAATTATGCCAACAGAAGACGCTCTTCCATCATCATAGAAGCAATAGCTGAGTAAGTGGTGCAGCTGTACTGATGAAGCCATTATAACACTGAATAGCTACTTCGAAGTAGCGGCACTAACTTTGAAATAGCGCCCGTTGCGGCCCCAAGGACACCAGGGCCATGGCCCTCACAGCACTGCAGCCATCAGCCCGTGCTCCCCCCCACCCCGCATGACAGTGCCATGCCCCATCCCTGGGCCAGGGGGGAGCGGAACCTCGAGGGGCCCCCGGGAGGAGGGGGTGGGACACCCCACAGCAGCAGCATGTGATGGAGTGGGGGGAGTGCAAAAGGGAGACTCAGGCTACATATGAGCCACAAGAGCTGAATACCTCCCAGGGCCAAAGGAGAATCCTGGCGCTACAGCTTGCAGGTGACACCTCTGCCCTGAACCAACAGGAGGGAGGAGCCGAGCTGGCTTGGAATTGGGGGGCGAGGGCGGGGGCCACAGGTAGAGGCTAGGGGAAGGGAGAGCTGGTAGGCAGCCAGCCTGAGGAGGGGGAAAGCTGCATCCCAGAGGGGCCCCCCTTGGGGTCTTCTCCCCACGACGGGTTGGAAGGACTGTCTCTTCCGACAGCTGGTGCTGTCACTCCTCGCAGAAACTGGGCATCTGTGGCCTAAGAAACCTCTCCTGCTCTCAGACCCTGCGGGGTGAAGTGAGAGTCGCTCCCACCAGGGGACGGGGTGCAGGGCAGGGGGACCCCTGAACCCCATCCATCACAGCATCATCTCCCGGGGACAGGGATGGGGAACCTGCAGCACAGGGCTGGGGAGACAAAGGCCACGGCTCGGGGCCCACATTAACGCCTGTCTCCATTCTTCTTCCCCCCCTCCTCTTCTGTGTCCTGCACCTGCACCATCACAAGGACCGGAAGAGAGCACCGGCGAGGCGTCAGTCGTCCCGGAGAGCCCTCCGGGACCATCGCTCCAGGGCAGCCCCTCGGCCGAGGACCGACCGGCCCCACGGCGGGCTAGACAGCGGGCCCCGCGCCACCAACCGCCGCCGGCGACGGACCCCCAGCTGCTGGCCATCCTCCGTCGGCAGCTGGAGGTCGCGGAGCAGCACCTCCAGCTGCAGGAGCGGGCGCTGGCCTGGCGCCAGGAGGCATGGGGGGCCTACATGCAGACATTTAACCCCCTGGTGGACTACCTGGCCCCCCATGCCGCGCCGGCTGAAACATCGTCCGCCCTGCCCGCTCCTGCAGCCCCACCACCAGCTGCTCCGCCCGTCGCCGGCCTGTCCGCCGTCACCCCACCACCCACCCACGAGGGCCAGAGCGCCAAGGGACCCCTGGAGCCACCTGACACTCGCTGGCCCCGATACCTTCCGGTCCAGCCCGCTCCCACCCAGCTGCGGACCAGGCTGCAAGCGCGGCGGGGCTCCCGGCCGGCCACACCCAGTGCTGGGCTATAGGGGCGAGGGGCCCAGGACGTGGCCCCCCCTTTGTATATAGTTGCACCTTGTTTGTTTGGTCCCCCCGTTTGCCCCGTCCCCCCCATGTAAATAGTTCTCCCCTTTATCCTCCCTGGTTTTCTTTTTATTATTTATTGCACACTGTTGTTTCTTTGCATTGTTTTATTGTTCTACATATTGCTTTTGTTGGACGTTTGTCCCTAGTTTTCTGTTTCTGGTTCACATATTTCTTTTTACATCCCAAAAAAAAAGGTTCTGAAAGACAAAAAAAAAGTTTACGTTCAGCCACAAGTGCGTGCTGTCATTTGTCCAGGACAAGTGGGGGGGGGGGGCGGTGGGGTGCTCCATGGTGTGGGCGTTGGGGCAGGAGTGTGGGGGAGGAAGGGGCGGGCAGTAGGGAGCCTGGGCAGAGTTCACCCCGCGGCCTGGTCGTCGAAGTGGGCCCGCAGGGCCTCCCGGACCCGGGTCCCCTCGGGGTCCACCTGCCGACTGGGGGCAGCAGGTGGCTGGACGTGTGCCCTGCCGGCCTCCGAAGCCCAGCCCTGCAGAAAGGTCTCCCCCTTGCTCTCCACGAGGTTGTGCAGGGCGCAGCAGGCACCCACAATCTGGGGGATGTTGTTGGGGCCAGCATCCAGGCGGGTCAGGAGACATCTCCAGCGTCCCTTCAGGTGGCCAAATGAGCGCTCCACCACCTGGCACGCATGGTTCAGGCGCTCGTTGAAGTGCTCCTGGCTAGCGGAGAGATGGCCCGTGTAGGGGTGCATGAGCCACGGCTGGAGGGGGTAGGCCGCATCTGCGATGACGCAGAAGGGCATGGTGGTGTCCCCCAGAGGGATCTCCCACTGGGGGATGTAGGTCCCCGCCTCCAGCCGGCGGCACAGGCCCGAGTTCCGGAAAACCTGGGCTTCGTGGGTGCTGCCAGGCCAGCCCACATAAATGTCCTGGAAACGTCCCCGGCTGTCCACCAAGGCCTGGAGGACGACAGAATGGTAGCCCTTGCGATTGAGGTATCGTCCGCCACTGTGATGTGGGGCACGGATGGGGATGTGAGTCCCATCCACAGCCCCGAAGCAGTTGGGGAAGCCCAGGGTGGCAAAGGCGACGATGGTGGCATCTGGGTCCCCCAGCCTCACGAGCCTGTGCAGGAGCATGGCGTTGATGGCACGCACAACCTGCAGAGAAAGCACATGGGACGGCACCAATGAGGGGTGAGCAGGGTGTGCGTGGCCCTGCCCTGCCCTGCCCTGGCCCCCCTGCCCTGCTCTGGCCCCCCTGCACTGCCCTGCCCTGGCCTCCCTGCTCTGGCCTGCCCTGCTCTGGCCCCCCTGCCCTGGCCTCCCCCCATGGGTTCGCTTACCTCCATGAAGACAGCCCCGACAGTGGCCTTTCCGACACCAAACTGCTGTCCCACGGATCGGTAGCTGTCTGGAGTGGTCAGCTTCCAGACAGCGATGCCGACCCGTTTCTGCACCCTGAGGGCACGCCGCATGGCAGTGTCCTGGTGCCTGAGTGCGGGGGTGAGCCACTGGCACAGCTCCAGGAATGTCTGCCGGCTCATCCTGAAGTTCCTGAGCCAGTGGTCGTCGTCCCACTCCCCAAGCACCAGCCGCTCCCACCAGTCAGTGCTGGTGGGGTAGCTCCACAGCCGCCGGCGTGTGAGGCGGGGGGTGGAGCGGGGTGCTGCAGGGGTAGGGGTTGAGCCCTGCTGCCCTGGGGACATCTCCTCCCCTGGGGCAAGGAGGTGCTTAGCTGCCTCCCACATGGCATGGGTCAGGGCAAGCCCTGCTCCTGCCGGGAGGGCTGGGTGGACCTCTAGCTGCTGCTGCTGCTGCTGCTGCTGCTGGGGGTCCATGACTGCGGCGCCCTGGGTCTGTGTACCTATGGCTCCTCAGACCGCGTGCTGTGCAGGCTGAGTGTGTGTGGGAGGAGCCCTTTAAGGGAGCAGCTAGCTGTTGCCCCGGAAGCGCTAGTCCGCCCTGTGTCCCTGTCTGCAGCTGTGCCTGGCATCCCTATTTCGATGTGTGCTATTTGGTCATGTAGCTGCGTCTACACGTGCACGCTACTTCGAAGTAGCGGCAGTAACTTTGAAATAGCGCCCGTCACGTCTACACGTGTTGGGCGCTATTTCGAAGTTGAAATCGACGTTAGGCGGCGAGACGTCGAAGTCGCTAACCCCATGAGGGGATGGGAATAGCGCCCTACTTCGACGTTCAACATCGAAGTAGGGACGTGTAGACGATCCGCGTCCCGCAACATCGAAATAGCGGGGTCCTCCATGGCGGCCATCAGCTGGGGGGTTGAGAGATACTCTCTCTCCAGCCCTTGCGGGGCTCTGTGGTCACCGTGGGCAGCAGCCCTTAGCCCAGGGCTTCTGGCTGCTGCTGCTGCAGCTGGGGGTCCGTGCTGCATATACAGGGTCTGCAAGTAGTTGTTGGCTCTGTGTATCTTACACTGTTTAATGAAAGTGTGTCTGGGAGGGGCCCTTTAAGGGAGCAACTTGCTGTTGAGTCCGCCCCGTGACCCTGTCTGCAGCTGTGCCTGGCTCCCTTATTTCGATGTGTGCTACTTTGGCGTGTAGACGTTCCCTCGCTGTGCCTATTTCGATGTTGGGCTGAGCAACGTCGAAGTTGAACATCGACGTTGCCAGCCCTGGAGGACGTGTAGACGTTATTCATCGAAATAGCCTATTTCGATGTCGCAACATCGAAATAAGCTATTTCGAAGTTGGGTGCACGTGTAGACGTAGCCTTAAGTGAAGACAAGATCCCAGGTCTAAAGAATTGCTCTGTGTAGATCAAAAATTTTTCTTTCTCACGAACAGAATTGGTTTAGTAAAAGATTTTACCATACCCACCTTATTTTTGGTATTCAAAATGACATTTAGGTACTCTATGCAATTTAATGCTTGCAGTATTGGACTAGTAATTCTACATATACTTTCTCATCTCCCCCCTAAAAAGCCTCTGTGAGCTCCATGCCAGTCCCAAGCCTGGATGAAGGAGGAGGGTTGGTCAGATATTTGTCAATGCGCTGACTGTCAAACAATACAAATGAAATCTGATGCTAGTAGAACTAAATGATAAAAGATGCCAGCTTGGACATCATCCAGTTAAGCAAGGTCCATGATACCAATCAAGAGATTGGGGTTGGGTCGATATGTTGGCTATCGAAATAAAATTGCAGCTAACACATATGCTATCCATTGGAACATGGAACATCTGAACACTGTGGGCAACTGGAAAATTAGAGCTGCTTTGGAAGGAGGTGCAGAGATACCAGAGTGATATACTAGGACTGGCAGAGATGTGTTGGATGGCATCAGCAGAGCTATGTGGTTGCACAGTCATTTGGTCAGAAAATGAAATGAAGTGGGATTCCTTCTTAGCAAAAGAGCCAGAAGAGCATTATTAGGATACAAACCAGTGAGTGAAAGATTAGCAAGCTTCGAAGCAAAACTGTTCAACATCTGAGTCATTCAGGTAAATGCTCCCACATCGGACAGTACGGGGAAGAGATTGGGCTATTTTATAAAGAATTGAGAAAGACGGTGGAGGGGATACCTCAGAAAGATGTGTGGATCATTGGAGGAAATTGGAATGCAAAGGTTGGAATGGATAACAAAGGTTGGGAGAGTCATGGAAAGTTTTGGATATAGAGAAAGAAATGAACGAGGTAAGAAATTGCTAGAGTTTGCTACAGAGCATGAGATGGTGATCAGCAACACAGGATTCCAAAAAAAGAATGGTCGGAAGTGAACATGGCGATCAAAAAGATGGCAAATCCAAGAATATGATAGATATGGTTTTGATAAGAAGATGGATAACATCAGTACAGCAGCACTGAACTTTCAAGGAGGAGAAATAGACTCAGACAAGAGTCTAGTGATCAAAAACATCAAGATAAAACTCAAAAGAAAATATAAGACACAGTTTAAAAAAAGAAGAGACTGTGCAGAAGAAACAGGGAATGCATAGACAGCGGTGCTCGAAGAGAAGATTAAGAGAGTTAGAGGGATAGCCATCGCTATAAAAGAGGCAATTGAACAGACTGTTTTCTTTCCTACTTCCTCCTTCAAAATATCAGCCTTGCTCTTGATGCTCAGTGGAGATATCATTTTCAGTTCTTCAGTGAGTCTCTCTGAGATACTCGTGTCAAACTGTGTTTTGTGTTGATCGGTGCAATATCTCGTCCATCGCTGCAGAATCTTCTCCCTGTTCTTGAGCACATCTTCATTCTAATCTTTGATTGCTATCTGCTTTGGTTGCTTCTGGAACACTCTGCCCAATTTCTTCTATAGCGATGGCTATCCTTGTCACAGAGAAAGACCTAGATAATAGAGTCACAAGGCTAGACATCGCTATAGAAGAAGAAAGTGAACAGACTGTTCCAGAAAAAGAAAAGGTCAGTAAGAAGTGGATTACCCAGGGGACACTGAAGTTGGTTCAAGAGAAGAGAGCACTGAACATCAGAAGAGATACTTCTGAGATGGCAGAACAGAAATATAGGGTGAAATGCAATGAGGTAAGGAAAGCAGCCAGAGAGGCTAAGGAGCAATGTGAAGATATAGAGAGGTATTATGGCGAATGTAAGACCAGGGTGATGTGTAAGACTATTAGGAATAGTAATAGGAAGTGGCAATAGGAAGGAAGATCAGTGTCGATGGTATTAAACTAGAAATTGTAGAGGAGTTCACATATCTGGTGAACAACAAAGTGTATGATCTAGACTGTAAGAAGGAAAAAGCAACTAGAATAGCGAAAACAACAGCGAGGTTGAAGGCGATGGATAAGATCTGTAAAAGCAAAGCAATTAGCTTAATGAAGCTGAGTATCTTGCAAATGTGTGTATTCAGCAGCACATTGTATGGATGTGATACATGGTTGGTAACGAAAGATTTGGAAAGAACAATATTGGCATTCGAAAGGAGTTGTTATGGAAAGATTTTAAGACTAGGATGAATGCCGAAGGTCACCAATGAGGAATTATACAGGAAGAGACAGCCAAATGAGCCCCTGCTGCAGAAGGTTATAAAATGGAAGCTACAACTATTTGGACATATTTGCAGAATGAACAACAAACGAAAAATCAAGACCCTGGTATTTGGAATAATGGATGGCTTGAATAGGAGAGGCAGACCCCCACAGAGAATGGATAGATAATATAGTAGATTGGTGTCTAGCTAGTCTACAGAAATTAAGCCACTCCACACTGGTCAGGGAAAGGTGGAAGGAAATAGTGGGAGAGGCATCAGACACCAATGGGTGCAAAGCCCACGGCTACTGATGATGTTATTATACTTTCTACCACAGTAGATAACACTTGAGTTTTCAACGTCTCTCTGGCAGATATTTTTCTACCTATGAAGTTACATATTCTTCATATCCCTCAGTTTTATTTTAATGCCTTACATATTCAAGTGTAAGAAGCCAATAGTAGTTCAACTTCCATGCTTTTTCCCACATAAGATTTTAAAATTATTAGCATTCATCAGCTCTTTTTCTGTTTAGAAATGCTAGCTCGAATCACAATGTAATCAAAGCTATCTACTAACCCTTTTACAGCATACATATGAGAGATGTAATGTTAGCTAAGGCTGTAATAGCCTATAAATTACTTTTTTCTCACTAAGAGGGAAGAGAAGGTGTGAGAGATTTTTACCAGAGGAAGGGTTGTTGGACAGATCTGTATGGTCTCCGTACATGAAATAATTTGGCAAGGCTTTTTCACCTTGCTTGCTTTGCTCTTTGGCTACATGGCCTCAGTGTAAATTACTATGTTTATTAGTGACTGAGTCAGTGATCTATTTAATAAAATCTCTACTAGACTAGAATTCTCATTCCATAGCATCACTGAAATATCTGCCATATTCTTGTGGCCCAATAAGCAGCTAAGTTTGGGACCTACATGATACAAAAGACTGCATGAAACAAAGGAGTGGGTGAGGGGAGGGGGCTTGTAACATGCACTTTGCCAATTTTATAGTATATAAGGCTGTGCCCACACTAGCCCCTACTTTTGGAGGGGCTATGGTAATATGGCACTTTGGAATATGCTAATGAGGTGCTGCCATGAACATACAGCACCTCATTAGCTTAATGGCAACTGCACAGGTGTCAAAACTGCCGGTTTCAAAATGCATGTCCTCTGTGTAGCTGGCGGCCTTTAGAAAAAGGCCCCTAA